>NC_142756.1:60786210-61101445 GCF_054948205.1 Urtica dioica subsp. dioica | reverse complement strand
TATGTGTTTAGTTAGCCACCCTCCAGAGATCCAGTCTTAGTGAACTGGATTATGAGAGACTGAAGTTAAAGCTCGTAATCAAAAGCGAGAATATTATGATAGGATCTTTGGGAGTCGCATCTCAAGATCTTATAAGTCACGAGTTAATAAGCGAAAAGAATATATGTTAAGATCGGGATTAAACCCGAATTAAGCAGTCTCTCATGTTAGGTTAATTAAAGAGAAAACATAGAATGGTACCGCCTCCGACATATACCCCATAGACGGGGATTAGGCAGGAGATTGTGCACCCTCCTGTCTGGCGCCAATAAGACTTGTGTCGTGCGGATATCATTAAGGGATCCCGAGCAGGAAATGTATTGTATGATGGGAATTGCCAGGACCTAAGCTGGCATATTCTCAAGTAAGAGGAGTTACCGGGACCTAAGCTGGTAATTCCATAGATTATGATGAAAGTATGTTATGATGTGAATCACCGGGACCTAAGCTGGTGAATTCTTAAGTAAGAGGAATCTCTCGGGACCTAAGCTGAGTGATTCCTAAGTAAGATGAATTTATCGGGACCTAAGCCGATTGATTCTTATGAAAGGTGGATTTATCGGGACCTAAGCCGATACTTCCGCAAGTTATGATAAGATATGAATTGTATGATATGTATTGCTTATGTGTTATGTGCACGATGCATTAGTTATATAGATATCCGCTTACTGAGTCTTTCGACTCACAGTTATTATCTTGATATTGTAGATAAAGGCAAAGCTAAAGAAGATTAAGCAGAGCATCAGCAAAAGCCGGTAAGTAAGTAGGCGTGTGTATGTACGGCTGCCGACCTGTGGCTAAGTCAAGGGCGAATAAGTCTGTTTTGTTTTTAAAAGACGAGTCTTTTGTTTGTGAAGTTTTAAATAGTATGTTTTAAGAAAAACGAAAAATTCGCCCATATTTTTGAGACGTTTATGTAAATATTTTAAAAGTTTTTCTAGAAAATGTTTTCTGGAAGCGCTTCCACCAAAGTTTTGTTGAATTTTATTTATGTCAAGTAAGATACGCAGATCTCTGCCGCGGCTCGCGGGCGAGCTAAGGCTCGCGGGTCGTGACAGAATTTTTGGTATCAGAGCCCAGGTTGAGCCGTTTCTGTAGACTTGTGGTCGTACATACACTAACTTACTTACTTATAAGTCAGCTGATGTTTAAGATAGCCTTATCTATAATATCTTGTTGAGTCTTTGTGAAAGATAGCGGTTATATTAGGATAACCGTATGCTTACCCATTCCTACTCATAGGCGAAGTAGAGATTAAGAATGGGACCTAAGAAGCAAACGCAGACGGATCTTTCGCAAGAAATGGCTGAGATTAGCAGAGCTCTAGAGCGTCAAGCAGAAGATGCACGTCGAAGGGATGCTCAAATATAAGAGCAGAACAGGATGATCACGCAACTTATTGCGCGAATGAACGAGCAGCAGCCTCTACGGGGTCAAGAAGAGCCTGAACCCCAGGCGCATCGACCAGAACAACCTAGAGGTCAAGAGGAGCACGTGCCAAATGTGAATGTGAATCTAGGTGGTCAGAATGTGCAAGCGCCACCACAAGCTCCAGCTATGGCACCAGATGAGGTTCCGCTGTTTCAGATTCCGATAATGGCACCAATTGTCGGAGAGCCTGTATATGAGCGCTTTCGTAAGCAGAAGCCACCGACTTTCAATGGAGATGCTGATCCTTCCCTTGCGGAGAATTGGATTAAAAGGATCCAACAGATCTTCACGTACATGCAACTTTCAGATGCTGAGAGAGTTGCTTGTGCTGTGAACCAACTAGAACTTGAAGCTAGAAGTTGGTGGGAGGTAATCGCACTTTATGAAGATGTTTCTCATATTACATGGAATCGTTTTATCAACCTATTCTATGAGAAGTACCTGGGTGAAGCTAATCTTTCGGGTAAGGTACGGGAGTTTATGGATCTTAAGCAAGGAAAGCTCTCTGTATCTGAGTATGTGGCCAAGTTTGATGAACTTGCAAAGTTCTCACCCTCTATGGTACCGACGGATCAGTCGCGCAAGATGAGGTTTATGCATGGACTCAATGTGGAAATTGTGCGTCAGGTGGATAGTGGTGATGTGGGGCCGCGAACTTATGCGAATGCCGTTCAAAGGGCGTTAAGGATTGATGGTTGGCGTATAGCACAAGTCAATCCAGCTGGCGAGTCGGTGACCATCCCACAAGAGTCTGTAGCGGAGGTTGAGAAGAAGAACTTTACCGACAAGAAGAAAAAGAGTTGGGATAGAAACTCCACGTTCAGGGCGCAAAGAAGTGAAGTAAGTTATAGAGGAAATCAGAGCGAGAACCAGTACAAGAGGCCAAGGGTTGAGGATTTCCCTACGTGCAACAAGTGCGGCAGGAAGCATCAAGGCGAGTGTCGCATGGGAACCTCAAGCTGCTACCGGTGTGGCTTGGAAGGTCATTTTTCACGGGATTGCCACGTTCCAGAAGATAAAATTGCTTATCTCAAGAATCAACCTAAGGCCAAAGCTCGCGTCTTCAGCATCTTTAGAGATGAAGTAAACGAGCCATCGTCTGGAAGAACTGGTTAGATTTTTATCCTCCACACTTTTGTTTACGCATTCATGTATGTGAAAGCTATACATACTCGTTTGTTGCGTATTGGTCAAGTTCTTAAACTTGATAGTTAATGAAGTGGATTCCTTGTTAGCTATATCTAACCATTAGGAAGTGAATATCTCAAGTCACTAGTGTAGTTTAGATACGATATGTGTGTGGACTCTAAGACCAGAATCAATCTGCTACTCATCAAGCGATGGCATGTTTAGAAGAAAGTATCTCTTCTCTTGTTTTCTTAAGATGGAAGTCACCTGGAAGCTCGTTAGTGTGATGCAAAAGAAGAACCCTGCTCTTCTTTAAGTTTCGAGGACGAAACTAACTTAAGGGGGTAGGGATTGTAAGGACGAGCTTTTGCGTCACTCGTATTTGGAGATTTGGAATTCATTAACGAGTTTCCGTTGTTACAACTAAATTCCCGAGTGAATTATACTTCAATGGATTTATCGAATTAATTTTAAATATGTTAAGGTTATGAGAAATCTCGGAATAAATAAATGAATTATCGAATTTATCTCGATTAATAAATTAATTCCGAGGAGACATTCCGGAAATTAATTTAAGAAATAAATTCTCATGAACGAGAATTAATTCCGAGGAACCTTAAATATATTTTAATTAATCGAGAACGAACGAGAAAATTCTCGGTTCGAAACATATAATTATAATCCATTCGGTTATGGATTTAATTAAATAATTATATGAAAGGACGTGGTTGTAACAATTTTTAAGGGACCCATTTGAATGAAAACAAGGAAAATAGGTTGGTTAGTAATTAATGGGATAAGGATGAGCATTGCCATGTCATCAATCAAAGATTTGGATAATATCAAGTGATGTTTATCACTTAGCCGAATAGAATCAAACCCACCAACCCAAGGAAGAGAAAAGACACGGGAAAAAAAAAGAAAGAAGAAGGAGAAGAGAACCCGAGCGAGAGAGAGAGCTGAGAGAAGGGAGAGCAAGAGAGAGAGAGCGGTCGAGCGAGCGAGAGAGAGAAAGAGATTGAGGGAGTGAGCTCGCGGAGGAGGAGATCGGCCGACAGCAAGTCACCGAGGCCGAGACTCGCCACAGGACGCACGCGCGGCCGAGAAGGAACCAGCGCCGCCGCGAGCAAGCCGAGGACGCCGGAGCAGAGAAACTCGCCGGAGAAGAAGGAGAGAGGGACGGCGACGGAGAAGGTAAGCTCGATTTTGAACTTATCTTCCTCTATGGTTCGGATTTGAGGAAAATCATAGAGTTAGGGTTTGGAGATTTGGGGCTTTTGTGGAAATTAGCTTGAATCTCTTGTGTTATGCCCGATTATTCTTGGTTGAGTGTTGGATTGAAGGATAATTGCTTGATTTCGAGATTTATGAGATTGTTTGTCTTGGATTTCTTTGGATGAGTTTGGATTTGGAATTGTTTCAGCCGTGTGTTTGAGATTGGTGTGGGTTGTTATTGATTTTTGTGACATGATTCCTTGGTTGATATGGCCGTGATATTGAAATCAAGAATCTGAGAAGGTTGGGTTTGAATTTTTTTGTTGGCCGTGTGCGTGTAAGGCTGTTTTGATATTGTTGTTTGGATTCGTTAATTTGGCCGGTAAGCTTTATTTTGTGTGCGAGTTGTTGTCGAGAGTTAGGCTCGGTTTTAAGTGGGCTGAACAGGGCTCGGGGCAGCAGCTCTAGACGGCGAGGCGGCGCGGACTTGGAAGGTTCGGGCCTCGGCTCGGGGGCTTGAGACGTCTCCGATTAGTTAAGGCGAGTCGGGGTTTGTCCCGAGTCTCGACTCGTGCTAGTTACGAATCTTTAATTAATATGTTATTATGTTTATGGTAAAGTTCGTTTCAATATAAATAGTAAAGAAAAATAAATTATTATGTTGTCGTTATAAACTCGTTGATTATTTAAGTAACTACTTAATATCCTTATTGAAGATATGTACTAAAAATCGAGTTCGACTATAAGCTAGACTCTTTTAATTTTGAAAAAGAATATCAACGAGAAATATTTTATTTACGTAAGAAAATAGAAATAAAAGAAAGGTTCGACTACGAACCGAGGGTTCGGTTATTTTATAAACATTTTATTAAATCGAACCCAAAATTATTTGCAATATGGTTAGACATTTAAAATAAACGACTTGGTTTATTTTAAATGAAAGGTTTTACGTTATGTATTTCATTTCTCAAATGGTTATAACTTGTCAATAAAAGAGACAAGTCAAAGATATTTTCTAGAACATATTTGAAAAGTATCGTTTTGAGTTATTTTCATATAACTTACATATGCTATAGATTGTTAGTAATAACTTCTATATACGTTCTTTTCTCTTAGTTTCGACCCTCGGGAACCTATTCTAAGCAGTGGGCTTTACCCAGTCAGAAGAATAGGTGGTCGAATAGTGTAGAACGTTCCTTAGCTTAGATTAGAAAAGCGATGTCAAGGCCTTATTTTTAGGCGTCGATTCTTTTCTGTATCTCTGTTTTGTCTTCGTGTATTCTCTGTTTCTCGTGTGTGAGACACTCTGAGTAGCGTGAATAGGAGGACGTTTTGAATACGTTCCTTGTGAGCTTTCTTTCCAGTAGAAGTATGTACGTTAGTGTATCGAGGGATGAGATACTAAGTACGCTCGACGTTCGATCTTTCTCTTCCATAGATAAGTCCAGATTGCTATAAGGATTAGCAACGAGCAGAAAGCTTACGTGGACTGGGTTACGTGAAGTTAAGAAGAACCCTTTTGTTTGGAAGAGAAGATTTCAGGATTCGTGAGAATCGTTATCCAGGTAAGTGGATTTTATGCACCTACAATATCAAGAAATATTATATATATCTATATTTATACATATATTGTACGTGCATTATTTATTTTTATGTGCTTCTAGTAAGCAAGATTAAGATAAGCCAAAAGATAAGTCACTATCAAGATTAAGGGCTTTAAGCCACTAACGAATTGGAAAACGGAATTAGTCCGGCTAACAAAAATGGCTAGAGGTAACTAGGAACCCGAGCCTTTGCTATGTGTTTAGTTAGCCACCCTCCAGAGATCCAGTCTTAGTGAACTGGATTATGAGAGACTGAAGTTAAAGCTCGTAATCAAAAGCGAGAATATTATGATAGGATCTTTGGGAGTCGCATCTCAAGATCTTATAAGTCACGAGTTAATAAGCGAAAAGAATATATGTTAAGATCGGGATTAAACCCGAATTAAGCAGTCTCTCATGTTAGGTTAATTAAAGAGAAAACATAGAATGGTACCGCCTCCGACATATACCCCAAAGACGGGGATTAGGCAGGAGATTGTGCACCCTCCTGTCTGGCGCCAATAAGACATGTGTCGTGCGGATTGTTGTCAATGGTGCCCACAAGAAGAGTAGTAGTGTCTATTTATGTACATTTGATGTCATATAGTCTTACGAAGACTCTTGCTTGTAATTGCCTATTCATTCATTAATAAAGTTGAAACGTTCATTCAATCTTCCTTGTCTGAAGCTTTATGATAAAACCATAGTCTTTTAGTCCATAAACAAACTAAACAACTTACGAAGAGACAAATGTAGATTTGCATGAACAAACTCTTCGTAGTTTGCTTAAAACGATATATTCGCAATCTTAGGGTCAAAGGACTATTGACCTCAGTATGATTGTTAGAAGAATCTATGATGTCTGGTTATGAGGCATTGAGAGTTAGGAACTCTATAGTTCTTCTAGGTATCTTCCGAAGGTACTGAATTGACCAGTGCACTTCTAGAGACAAGATAAGAACAAACCATTTAACCTCTTATGTCTCGAAGTCACTATGTATGAATTGCATCATGCTTACCTTAATCCTGAAATGAGACATGCCTTTTCACACCTTAGTATTCTCATTTGAGAAAGTCAGAGTTCGGACTCACTATGTCATTCCGAACAGGGCCTATTGGTGAAATACTAAGTTGTGAGTATGTCATGAGTAACTTTGTGAAGTTCTCATAGATATGGAATTCATGTACAAGATTGCTGAAATGCAATGTATGTCACCTCATGCTTTGTTCCTTGGAGTGTGAATAAATGAACTGGCCAGTGTCCAAATTGAGTCCTGACTCTTTTGGATGAAACAATGTGACTTGTTAGCTCCTCGTCAATACATTGTTTCTAACTTATTCACAAGCGACAAAGGAGTTGAGGAAATAACAGCTAGAAGGGTAAAATGGTAATTTAGTAAATCCCGACTAGCTGATGACATTCATGAAGGGTAGCATAGATAATATTCAGTGGATCCGCTCATTATAATTAGGTGAATTCTTGAGTAGAAAATAAATTCATTTGAACCGAGAGATTTTCAGTGTCAGCTCTTTAGTGGAGTCAGTTGGCATTAAGCTAAACTTGGAAAAGGTTTGTGAACTTTTGAGTCCAAGTGTTTAGCTAAAGCTTTGTTCATTTGGGTCCATGAGGTCACTGTCACGAATCACATCGATAGGAATAGTTAAACTGGAAGCTAAGTCAAAACAAGAACGAAAATAGTTAAAAGGGTATTTTTGTCTTTTGAGACAAAGGATGAAATGAATGTCAATAAATTTTTTGACAAGTTCATTTGATGACTTAATGTCACTCGGCCATGACTTGTTTATTGGGTCTTGTGAATTAATTTCATTTCATAAGAATTTTATTGAAAATTCTTAATGGGCTTTTCTCATGTTGTCATGAACAAATGAAGAAGCTTCTAGAAGCTCCTTCTAGATGAGAATAGGCGCCCATAATACCCAAGGAAAGAGAGTTTATTTTGTGCATAAATGTATTTAGATACTTGCCAAAAGAAAAAGAGGAAACAAATTTCCCCTAAGGGGAAAGCATGGTAGGCGCCCAAAAGGATCAAGAGAGAAGCAAATAAAAGAGGAAACAAATCCAAGGACTTACTTGCTTAGTCTTGGCCGTGTGACTCTTTGAAGGAAAAGGGAAATTGGCTCATGAATATGTGATATTCTATAGAAGAGGAAACTACCTTATTGAAGGTGAGACCTCTCCTATAAATAGGAGCCTCATTCCTCACTTTTCATTCATGCAAAGTTTTAGAGATTGAGAGCTTCTCTCTCTAGACTTGGCCGCCCCTTCCTCTCTCTCTCTCTAGTTTATATTTTCGATTTTTCTTGTCTTGGCACCTAGGTCCTCACTCGACCTAGTGTTTAGCTCTGCGACTTCGAGACTCGTTCTTAAGTCGTAGTGTTTAAAAGTGCCCACTCACTGATTCCTTCTTTTCGAGTGATTTAGTGATAGAAACTTTCGTGGTTGCTCGAGGTGCCGAGGAAAGAAAGAGAGACGTGCTGCGAGGGGAGACGAGCGTTGCAACTTTCCAAAAGCTTCTACAAGGTTCAAGCTTCAAGAAAGGTTAGTAACTTTAATAGCTCATATTAGTTTTTATTTACATGTACATGCTCTTGTCTAGGTTAGTAAAAACTAGTTTTACTTAAAAATAAAATTTTTAAAATTCCGCCGCTTAACGAAGCGTTAAACTTTTTCTTAAACCCTAGATCGATTCCAACACGGATATCATTAAGGGATCCCGAGCAGGAAATGTATTGTATGATGGGAATCGCCAGGACCTAAGCTGGCATATTCTCAAGTAAGAGGAGTTACCGGGACCTAAGCTGGTAATTCCATAGATTATGATGAAAGTATGTTATGATGTGAATCACCGGGACCTAAGCTGGTGAATTCTTAAGTAAGAGGAATCTCTCGGGACCTAAGCTGAGTGATTCCTAAGTAAGATGAATTTATCGGGACCTAAGCCGATTGATTCTTATGAAAGGTGGATTTATCGGGACCTAAGCCGATACTTCCGCAAGTTATGATAAGATATGAATTGTATGATATGTATTGCTTATGTGTTATGTGCACGATGCATTAGTTATATAGATATCCGCTTACTGAGTCTTTCGACTCACAGTTATTATCTTGATATTGTAGATAAAGGCAAAGCTAAAGAAGATTAAGCAGAGCATCAGCAAAAGCCGGTAAGTAAGTAGGCGTGTGTATGTACGGCTGCCGACCTGTGGCTAAGTCAAGGGCGAATAAGTCTGTTTTGTTTTTAAAAGACGAGTCTTTTGTTTGTGAAGTTTTAAATAGTATGTTTTAAGAAAAACGAAAAATTCGCCCATATTTTTGAGACGTTTATGTAAATATTTTAAAAGTTTTTCTAGAAAATGTTTTCTGGAAGCGCTTCCACCAAAGTTTTGTTGAATTTTATTTATGTCAAGTAAGATACGCAGATCTCTGCCGCGGCTCGCGGGCGAGCTAAGGCTCGCGGGTCGTGACAGTTTTGGAACGTCCCGATCAACGGATTTTGCTCCCTGACGTCTTGGTAGAACGCCTGCGCATTCTGATCGTAGCGAACTGTGTTCGCTCCAGGGGTCCCAACACGAGCTCTCGCAAAAACGACGCCAGTCGTTGGTCCCCGCTTCTTCCTCGGCATCTGCGGGGGGTCACGCTCTCCTCCTGATGGTTCCTGACCTGAAGTAGACATCCTGCAAAATGAATTGTAGTTAGTATTTTTAATTACAATGTAATTACTATTCGACGACTACAGTTATTACATGGTGTTAGTCATTCATCGTTGTCACTCGATGTAATGTTAGTATCGACATCAACATCGTCTCCCTCAAAAACGGCAAGCGCCTCATCTTCTTCATCCACTTCTTCATCATCTTCAACGACATTAACAAGCTCGGCCGTAGCAGTTTCGTGTCGATGATTAAGACGGTCGATATTTGACAATTCTATTGTCAATGGAATCGATGCTGAAGTGGTCGGATCAACTTCAGGAATTTCCCATATCCCACGTTGATTGCATTCCTGAACGATTTCCCATTCGCGACCCTTAACGAGATCTTGGATGTAAAACACTTGTTTCGCTTGAGTCGCGAGTATAAACGGCTCTTCTGTAAACCACTCTTTGGCGGTATACGAACTCGTTGCTCCGGTGGTCTTATCAACGTGCACTATACGTCCTGCATTGTACTTGTCACCATACCATATGCATTTGAACAGTACGACACGACAATTATGTGTATAGTTCAGCACGATTACGTCTTCCATTCGACCGTAAAAGTTGAAGTCGTTCAGGGGCACACAAACACCGCTATTTTGGGTGATTCGTTGGTTATCACGACGACGAGTGATGAACTTCACGCCATTCACAAAGCAACTCGGATACTGATGAGCAATTTGCATAGATCCCATAGACAATGCGTAAAGTTCTTCAGACACGTCGGAACCACTAACTTTCATGTCATAAATCTGGAATATACAAATTAAGATGATGTCATTAGCAATTTTAGTAGCAATTTTAGTATGCTTTCAGCAAATGAATCCTTTCGGTTTACCTTTTTCGCAAACCAAATTTTGAATTCTTTTCTGTGCATTGCTTCGAGATCAGAATCTGCAGTTCCCGCTTCAGAGTTATTTTGTATAAGTTCCAAATGCTCACTGTTAACATTACGTAATTAGATGTAAATCAATGAGCTAGATTATGTACATATTTAAATGAAAGATTCCCTTACATCAAATACGGATCAATTTCTTGACAATTGGTAAAAATGTACCACTCCGCCTTCTCTTTTTGGTCGTCGTCTAAAACTATCGGCTTCATCATCACGTAAGGCACACAGTTTTCAGATCGGAAAACACTAAGTTCCCGCACTTGAACTTTATCGACAGTTTTCTTATCTTCGAGATACCTTGCAACAAATGTCAATGCCTCTTCTACAACGTACGCTTCCGCAATGGAGCCTTCGGGTCTAGCTCTATTTCTGACAAATTGTTTTAACGTTCCAAGGTATCTCTCAATTGGGTACATCCATCGCATATGCACCGGACCGCCACACAACGCTTCATCTGGTAGATGAATTGTCACGTGAACCATGATTGTGAAAAAAGCTGGCGGAAATATCATCTCAAGCTTACACAATATCTCAATGATTGAATCTTGCGCTTTTTCGAGATCGTCCACTCTCAAGGTTCTAGAACTGATCAACTTGAAAAAGTTGCAGAGCTCTGAGATCGTCTCTTGTATCGGTTTTGGCACAAAAGGGCAAATACCATCAGCCAACAGCCTCTGCATGATCACGTGACAATCGTGCGACTTCAAACCTGTGAGCTTCCCGTCAGCAGTTACATTTTTCTTCAAATTTCCAGCGAGCCCGTCTGGGAATTTAACAGATTGGAGGAACTCGGTAAACCGATGTCTCTGCTCAAGCGTTAACGTGTACGCTGCTGGCGGTTTGTACCACCCATTCCTTTGTTGTCTCAAGTGCAGAGAAGACTTGATTTTCAAGTCCATCAAGTCAAATCTCGACTTCTCCGTATCGTAGTTCTTCTTTTCCAAGCTGAGCATCGTCCCGAGAAGATTCTCGCACACGTTCTTCTCTATATGCATGACGTCCATGTTGTGCTTCAACTCCAATTCTGACCAGTAAGACAACTTATAAAAGATGCTCTTTTTGGTCCAATTCAATTCGCACTCAGCACGTTTTCGTTTACCGATATGCTTGCCGATTGTCGTGGAAGACACACTAGTCAACTGATCGAGTATGTCTTGCGCAGTCAACTTGACAGGTTTCAGGCGCTTCTCGTGACGATTTACGTAGTGATCAGTGCTTTTCCTCAATCGGTGAGGCGTAGGCAAGAATCGACGATGGTCATAGTAGACAATCCTGTTTCTAATTTTCATAGATGGCGTCTCAATGTTGCACGTGGTGCAAGCAAGATACCCTTGGCCACTCCATCCCGACAAATACGATCGAGCCGGAAAGTCGTTTATCGTCCATAGAAGCGCGGCACGCAACCGAAACACTTCATCGTTCGCCCCGTCTCGCACTTGGAATCCATTATCCCACAATTCTTTCAGCTCTTCAACTAGTGGTTCTAAAAATACGTCCATGTCTTTTCCAGGTGAGCTCGGTCCAGGTATCAAAAGCGTTAGCATCAAGTACTCTTTTTTCATGCACAACCAAGGTGGCAAGTTGTACGCAGTTAGTACCACGGGCCACATACTATACGCTAGACTCATTTCCCCAAACGGGTTGAACCCATCAGAAGCTAGTCCCAGACGTACGTTACGAGGCTCTGCAGCGAAATTTGGGTGTCTCTCATCTAGATTCTTCCACGTCGAACCATCTGCAGGATGTCGCAAAACGCCTTCTTCTTTGACGCGATCTCGTTCATGCCACTGCATCTCAAGCGACGTGTGTCGAGAAGCGTACAATCGCTTCAATCGATCTTTCAAGGGAAAGTATCGTAATATCTTTTGTGATACATTCTTCCCGGTTGGCTTCCATCTGCTCTCATTGCAAATTGGACACACTTCAGCTTTCTCGAGATCTTTTCGAAGTAACACACAATTGTTGATGCACGCGTCGATCATATCGTATCCCATGCCGAAACGCTTCAGCTTCGCCTTTGCCTCGTAGTGTTTTTCCGGAATTCGATTACCAATTGGGTGAGACTTCCTCCAGAGCTGCAACAATTCTGTAAACGACTTGTTCGTCCAATGGTTCGTGACTTTGATGTGCATCAACGAAACCAAGAACGACAAAGACGAAAACTCTTTGCACCCAGGGTACAATTCTGCTTCCAACTCAGCGAACAAATCTTCCACTTGCTCATCTGCACGCACTTCACTCGGAGTCGGATCCGTAAAATCGTCGAAGTCCTCGTGATCCATTATATCATGGAGAGCATCGTGCAATCCACCGACTCCTCTTTGGTTAGTCTCGCTGGCATCTTCTACCATTCGACGTTCGCCGTGATGATACCATTCGGTGTATCCCGGAGTAAACCCCTTGTTCAAAAGGTGATTCTTTACGACCCCGATGTCCAGACATCTCACGTTATTGCAAGACTTACAAGGACAACGATAATGACCGTTTTCGTTCGGGAGTCTGCTTGCAATGCGGATAAACTCGTTAACCCCTGTTTTATATTGCAAACTCAACCGATTGTTCTCGGTAATCCAGTCCCTACTTGGATTTGACATTCTTCTGAATGAGACGGGAAATTGGGAGATAAAACTGAATCGTTAGAATTCATTTTGTAAAAATGAATTATTAGGAAATTGAGAGGTAAAATTGAGAATGAATCGTTAATATTTGAAATTTAGAGTGAATTATTATGAAATTGAGAGTGATGAATTGTTAAGAAATTGATAGTGGATCGTTAATATTTGAAAGATTCGAGAGCGAATTTGTAAGAATGAAAGAGAAATTGTGATTGACATGTATTAATTTTGAAAAGTGGTTAGAATTCGTTAATATATACAAATTCACTACTGATTTCATTAACGAGTTAACCAATTTCGACAAATTAGTTAATTCGTTAAAATATATTATCAAAAGAGTTAATTTTCTTGACAAATACGTTTTATTCTACCGAAAATTCGGCAGAGTTTCCCCTAAAATATTGACTAACCAAAATCTGCAATTAAAAAAAAACACATATATAACCAACCAAGACTATCTTATTATCATACTAAATACTAAATTGAACCTCCGTAGCTCCATTGCAATAAATTTTCAATAAGTTTAAATTAAATTTAACATGTTCTAATTCATTTTAAAATATATTCATATATATTACTAATTAATCTAACTAAAAAAGTATTAAATTAATTAATTAACCAAATTTTCAACAAATTGCAATCAACTTAAACAAATCATGTTACAATTACATTAAATTACACTAAACATGTTACTAATTAATTTAATATATTACTTTTAACTTAATTAATCTAATCTAACATGTTACACATTATTAAAAAAAAATTGACTATTACTATATGCTACTATTTTCATCAAAGTTATATTATTATTTAATCTAACATGTTTCTATTTTCATATATATTACTAATTAATCTAACTAAACATGTTACTAATTAATTAATTAATTAAACGTGTTAACATCTAATCAAAGTTATATTTTCATACATATTACTAATTAATCTATATGAAATAATCTAAAAATATTAAATAATCTATAAATATTAATAATTAAAAATAACTAACGTTTTTCCGAGGCGACGACGAGGCACTGAGACGACGGGGCTGCGAGACGACGGGGATGCGGCGACGGCTGGGCCGAGGGTGGGCCGGGGGCTGGGCCGAGGGCTGTTGTGCGTGAGCGAGGGCTGAGGCCGTTCGAGGTGATGATCTTGCGGGCTGTTGTGCTAAGCGAGGGCTGAGGCCAATGAATTAATAAATCATATCTGTTAGTCATAGTGAACGAGTTTTTCGTGATTGTCTTCACAACCTAAATATCAGAACTTGTTCCGAAATCTCTGACCAAAAACTTCAACAAATTATAGAAAAGAAGAAAACAGACTCACTAACCGGCAATGCAACAAGATCGAAGATTTTGTCCGAGCAATTGGAAATCGAGGTATCAGCCACCAACTTTGTACCACATGAAGCTTCAACCACAAGCTCTGATTCCACTGAGGCCACTGTAACGTCTGCACCGGCTCGGCGGAGAACGTCGATGATGATAACTACCAGGGAGCAAGGCCGGAGCGGTGTACGAGGTGAGGACTAGTTCGCCGGAGGATGTTCGGGTGGGTCGGGCCTGGTCGGAGAGAGACAGAGTGAGATTGACGGAGAGAGGGTGAGACAGAGAGAGAGAGAGAGAGAGAGAGAGAGAGAGAGTGAGGTGTACCTGGAAGACGGCGAGATTCACGGCGCCGGGGAATGGGGTCACGCGTGGCGGGGCTGGTCGCGCCGGGGACGAGCGTCGGAGAGAGAGAGAGTTAGGGAGAGAAGAGAGAGTTAGAGAGTGAGAGAGTCGGTTTGGGCGAAGAAGAAGACGCTCGGGTATTTAACATACCCTAAAACTATTAGGTGCGACACTGTCGCACCTAATAGTCATAAATGTTGCACCTAATATGACTATTAGGTGCGACACTGTCGCACCCAATGTAAAATTCCAGAACCCAAAATATTCGGGGGGAATTTCTGACCGTTTTAAATTTTTAAACCCATTAGGTGCGACAATGTCACATCTAATGGTATTAGGTGCGACAATTGTCGCACCCAATAGTATCAGGTGCGACAATATCATATCGGGTGCGACAAAATCGCACCGGATAGCACTAATCATCAGCGAAATTTTTAGTCGCTTGGAAGACTATCTGGTGCGACATGTCGCACCTAATATGTGCTTAGGTGCAACATTTAGGTGCGACATGTCGCACCTAATACCCTTCCGCACCTTTTGGCTATGAAGAGGATTTGTGAAATTTTTATAGGGTTCGAAAACTAATGATATGCCTACACATTCTCGAAAATATGGTAACCATCAACCAAAAGAGACAAGAATCTTCAAAATCTCACACCATTTGAAGGAGTTATGTTAGTTTCAAATTTTGTAAGTTTTTCGTGTACTAACCCCTTTGGCTTTGAAGAGCATTTGTGGAATTTTTATAGGGATCGAAAACTAATGATACGCCTATATATTCTAAAAATTATGGTAACAAAGAACCAAAAGAGTAAAGAATCATAAAAATCACACACCCTTTGAAAGAGTTACGGTAGTTTCAAATTTTGCAATTTTTTCGTGTACTAACCCCTTTTGAATTTAAAGAGGATTTGTGAAATTTTTATACGGATCGAAAACTAATGATATGCCTACATATTCTCGAAAATATGGTAAACATCAACCAAAAGCGATGAAAATATTCAAAATCTCACACCATTTAAAAGAGTTATGGTAGTTTCAAATTTTGCAAGTTTTTCATGTACGCCCTTTGGCTTTGAAGGGGATTTGTGAAATTTTTATAGGGATCGAAAACTAATGATACGCCTACAAATTCTCGAAAATATGTTAACCATCAACCAAAAGAGACAAGAATCTTCAACATCTCATACCATTTGAAAGATGTATGGTAGTTTCAAATTTTGCAATTTTTTCGTGTACTAACCCCTTTGGATTTGAAGAGGATATTTGAAATTTTTATAGGGATTGAAAACTGATGATACGCTTACACATTCTCGAAAATATGGTAACCAAAAACCAAAGGAGACAAGAATCTAAAAATCACACACCATTTGAAAGAGTTATGGTAGTTTCAAATTTTGCATGTTTTTCGTGTACTAATCCATTTGTCTTTGAAGAGGATTTGTGAAATTTTTATAGGGATCGAAAACTAATGATACGCCTACACATTCTCGAAAATATGGTAATAATTAACCAAAAGAGACAAGAATCTTCAGAATCTCACACCATTTGAAAGAGTTATGGTAGTTTCAAATTTTGCATGTTTTTCGTGTACTAATCCCTTTGGCTTTGAAGAGGAATTGTGAAATTTTTATAGGGATCGAAAACTAATAATATGCCTACACATTCTCGAAAATATGGTAACCATCAACCAAAAGAGACAAGAATCTTCAAAATCTCACACCATTTGAAGGAGTTATGGTAGTTTCAAATTTTGCAATTTTTTCGTGTACTAACCCCTTTTGGATTTAAAAGAGGATTTGTGAAATTTTTATACGGATCGAAAACTAATGATATGCCTACATATTCTCGAAAATATGGTAAACATCAACCAAAAGAGACAAGAATCTTCAAAATTTCACACCACTTGAAGGAGTTATGGTAGTTTCAAATTTTGCAAGTTTTTCATGTACTAACCCCTTTGGCTTTGAAGGGGATTTGTGAAATTTTTATAGGGATCGAAAACTAATGATACGCCTACAAATTCTCGAAAATATGTTAACCAACAACCAAAAGAGACAAGAATCTTCAAAATCTCATACCATTTGAAAGATGTATGGTAGTTTCAAATTTTGCAATTTTTTCGTGTACGTTCCCTTTGGATTTAAAGAGGATATTTGTAATTTTTATAGGGATTGAAAACTGATGATACGCTTACACATTCTCGAAAATATGGTAACCAAAAACCAAAAGAGACAAGAATCTTAAAAATCACATACCATTTGAAAGAGTTATGGTAGTTTATAATTTTGCATGTTTTTCGTGTACTAATACCTTTGTCTTTGAAGAGGATTTGTGAAATTTTTATAGGGATCGAAAACTAATGATATGCCTACACATTCTCGAAAATATGGTAACCATCAACCAAAAGAGACAAGAATCTTCAAAATCTCACACCATTTGAAGGAGTTATGGTAGTTTCAAATTTTGCAATTTTTCGTGTACTAACCCCTTTGGATTTGAAGAAGATATTTGAAATTTTTATAGGGATTGAAAACTGATGACACGCTTACACATTCTCGAAAATATGGTAACCAAAAACCAAAAGAGACAAGAATCTTAAAAATCACACACCATTTGAAAGAGTTATGGTAGTTTCAAATTTTGCATGTTTTTCGTGTACTAATACATTTGGCTTTGAAGAGGATTTGTGAAATTTTTATAGGGATCGAAAACTAATGATATGCCTACACATTCTCGAAAATATGGTAACCATCAACCAAAAGAGACAAGAATCTTCAAAATCTCACACTATTTGAAGGAGTTATGGTAGTTTCAAATTTTGCAATTTTTTCGTGTACTAACCCCTTTGGCTTTGAAGAGGATTTGTGGAATTTTTATAGGGATCGAAAACTAATGATACGCCTACATATTCTAAAAATTATAGTAACAAAGAACCAAAAGAGTAAAGAATCATAAAAATCACACACCATTTGAAAGAGTTATGGTAGTTTCAAATTTGGCATGTTTTTCGTGTACTAATCACTTTGTCTTTGAAGAGGATTTGTGAAATATTTATAGGGATCGAAAACTAATGATAAACCTACACATTCTCGAAAATATGGTAACCATTAACCAAAACAGACAAGAATCTTCAAAATCTCACACCATTTGTAAGAGTTATGGTAGTTTCAAATTTTGCAAGTTTTTCGTGTACTAACCCCTTTGGCTTTGAAGAGGATATCTGAAATTTTTATAGGGATTGAAAACTGATGATAACGTTACACATTTTCGAAAATAAGGTAACCAAAAACCAAAAGAGACAAGAATCTTAAAAATCACATACCATTTGAAAGAGTTATGGTAGTTTCAAATTTTGCATGTTTTTCGTGTACTAATCCCTTTGGCTTTGAAGTGGAATTGTGAAATTTTTATAGGGATCGAAAACTAATGATACGCCTACGAATTCTCGAAAATATGGTAACCATCAACCAAAAGAGACAATAATCTTCAAAATCTCACACCATTTGAAAGAGGTATGGTAGTTTCAAATTTTGCAATTTTTTCATGTACTAACCCCTTTAAATTTGAAGAGGATATTTGAAATTTTTATAGGGATTGAAAACTGATGATACGCTTACACATTCTCGAAAATATGGTAACCATAAACCAAAAGAGACAAGAATTTTAAAAATCACACACCATTTGAAAGAGTTATGGTAGTTTCAAAGTTTGCATGTCTTTCGTGTACTAATCCCTTTGGCTTTGAAGAGGATTTGTGAAATTTTTATAGGGATCGAAAACTAATGATACGCCTACACATTCTCGAAAATATGGTAACTATCAACCAAAAGAAACAAGAATCTTCTAAATCTCACACCATTTGAAAGAGTTATGGTAGTTTCAAATTTTGCAAGTTTTTCGTGTACTAACCTCTTGGCTTTGAAGAGGATTTCAGAAATTTTTATAGGGATCGAAAACTAATGATACGCCTACATATTCTACAAAATATGGTAACAAAAAACCAAAAGAGTCAAGAATCATCAAAATCACACACCATTTGAAAAAGTTATGGTAGTTTCAAATTTTGCAATTTTTTCGTGTACTAACCTCTTTCGCTTTGAAGTGGATTTGTGGAATTTTTTTAGGGATCGAAAACTAATGATACGCCTACATATTCTAAAAATTATGGTAACAAAGAACCAAAAGAGAAAAGAATCATAAAAATCACACACCATTTGAAAGAGTTATGGTAGTTTCAAATTTTGCATGTTTTTCGTGTACTAATCACTTTGTCTTTGAAGAGGATTGGTGAAATTTGTATAGGGATCGAAAACTAATGATACGCCTACACATTCTCGAAAATATGGTAACCATTAACCAATAGAGACAAGAATCTTCAAAATCTCACACCATTTGAAAGAGTTATGGTAGTTTCAAATTTTGCAAGTTTTTCCTGTACTAACCCCTTTGGCTTTGAAGAGGATATCTGAAATTTTTATATGGATTGAAAACTGATGATAACGTTACACATTTTCGAAAATAAGGTAACCAAAAACCAAAAGAGACAAGAATCTTAAAAATCACACACCATTTGAAAGAATTATGGTAGTTTCAAATTTTGCATGTTTTTCGTGTACTAATCCCTTTGGCTTTGAAGAGGAATTGTGAAATTTTTATAGGGATCGAAAACTAATGATATGCCTACACATTCTCGAAAATATGGTAACCATCAACCAAAAGAGACAAGAATCTTCAAAATCTCACACCATTTGAAGGAGTTATGGTAGTTTCAAATTTTGCAATTTTTCGTGTACAAACCCCTTTGGATTTGAAGAAGATATTTGAAATTTTTATAGGGATTGAAAATTGATGATACGCTTACACATTCTCGAAAATATGGTAACCAAAAACCAAAAGAGACAAGAATCTTAAAAATCACACACCATTTGAAAGAGTTATGGTAGTTTCAAATTTTCCATGTTTTTCGTGTACTAATCCCATTGGCTTTGAAGAGGAATTGTGAAATTTTTATAGGGATCGAAAACTAATGATATGCCTACACATTCTCGAAAATATGGTAACCATCAACCAAAAGAGACAAGAATCTTCAAAATCTCACACCATTTGAAGGACTTATGGTAGTTTCAAATTTTGCAATTTTTCGTGTACTAACCCCTTTGGATTTGAAGAAGATGTTTGAAATTTTTATAGGGATTGAAAACTAATGATACGCTTACACATTCTCGAAAATATGGTAACCAAAAACCAAAAGAGACAAGAATCTTAAAAATCACACACCATTTGAAAGAGTTATGGTCGTTTCAAATTTTGCATGTTTTTCGTGTACTAATACCTTTGGCTTTGAAGAGGATTTGTGAAATTTTTATAGGGATCGAAAACTAATGATATGCCTACACATTCTCAAAAATATGGTAACCATCAACCAAAAGAGACAAGAATCTTCAAAATCTCACACCATTTGAAGGAGTTATGGTAGTTTCAAATTTTGCAATTTTTTCGTGTACTAACCCCTTTGGCTTTGAAGAGGATTTGTGGAATTTTTATAGTGATCGAAAACTAATGATACGCCTACATATTCTAAAAATTATGGTAACAAAGAACCAAAAGAGAAAAGAATCATAAAAATCACACACCATTTGAAAGAGTTATGGTAGTTTCAAATTTTGCATGTTTTTCGTGTACTAATCACTTTGTCTTTGAAGAGGATTGGTGAAATTTGTATAGGGATCGAAAACTAATGATACGCCTACACATTCTCGAAAATATGGTAACCATTAACCAAAAGAGACAAGAATCTTCAAAATCTCACACCATTTGAAAGAGTTATGGTAGTTTCAAATTTTGCAAGTTTTTCCTGTACTAACCCCTTTGGCTTTGAAGAGGATATCTGAAATTTTTATATGGATTGAAAACTGATGATAACGTTACACATTTTCGAAAATAAGGTAACCAAAAACCAAAAGAGACAAGAATCTTAAAAATCACACACCATTTGAAAGAATTATGGTAGTTTCAAATTTTGCATGTTTTTCGTGTGCTAATCCCTTTGGCTTTGAAGAGGAATTGTGAAATTTTTATAGGGATCGAAAACTAATGATATGCCTACACATTCTCGAAAATATGGTAACCATCAACCAAAAGAGACAAGAATCTTCAAAATCTCACACCATTTGAAGGAGTTATGGTAGTTTCAAATTTTGCAATTTTTCGTGTACAAACCCCTTTGGATTTGAAGAAGATATTTGAAATTTTTATAGGGATTGAAAATTGATGATACGCTTACACATTCTCGAAAATATGGTAACCAAAAACCAAAAGAGACAAGAATCTTAAAAATCACACACCATTTGAAAGAGTTATGGTAGTTTCAAATTTTCCATGTTTTTCGTGTACTAACCCCTTTGGCTTTGAAGAGGATATCTGAAATTTTTATAGGGATTGAAAACTGATGATAACGTTACACATTTTCGAAAATAAGGTAACCAAAAACCAAAAGAGACAAGAATCTTAAAAATCACACACCATTTGAAAGAGTTATGGTAGTTTCAAATTTTGCATGTTTTTCGTGTACTAATCCCTTTGGCTTTGAAGAGGAATTGGGAAATTTTTATAGGTATCGAAAACTAATGATATGCCTACACATTCTCGAAAATATGGTAACCATCAACCAAAAGAGACAAGAATCTTCAAAATCTCACAACATTTGAAGGAGTTATGGTAGTTTCAAATTTTGCAAGTTTTTCGTGTACTAACCCCTTTGGCTTTGAAGAGGATTTGTGGAATTTTTATAGGGATCGAAAACTAATGATACGCCTACATATTCTAAAAATTATGGTAAACAAGAACCAAAAGAGTAAAGAATCATAAAAATCACACACCATTTGAAAGAGTTATGGTAGTTTCAAATTTTGCAATTTTTTCGTGTACTAACCCCTTTTGGATTTAAAGAGGATTTGTGAAATTTTTATACGGATCGAAAACTAATGATCTGCCTACATATTCTCGAAAATATGGTAAACATGAACTAAAAGAGATGAAAATAATCAAAATCTCACACCATTTAAAAGAGTTATGGTAGTTTCAAATTTTGCAAGTTTTTCATGTACTAACCCCTTTGGCTTTGAAGGGGATTTGTGAAATTTTTATAGGGATCGAAAACTAATGATACGCCTACAAATTCTCGAAAATATGTTAAACATCAACCAAAAGAGACGAGAATCTTCAAAATCTCATACCATTTGAAAGATGTATGGTAGTTTCAAATTTTGCAATTTTTTCGTGTACTAACCCCTTTGGATTTGAAGAGGATATTTGAAATTTTTATAGGGATTGAAAACTGATGATACGCTTATACATTCTCGAAAATATGGTAACCAAAAACCAAAAGAGGCAAGAATCTTAAAAACCACACACCATTTGAATGAGTTATGGTAGTTTCAAATTTTGAATGTTTTTCGTGTACTAATCCCTTTGGCTTTGAAGAGGATTTGTGAAATATTTATAGGGATCGAAAACTAATGATATGCCTACACATTCTCGAAAATATGGTAACCATCAACCGAAAGAGACAAGAATCTTCAAAATCTCACACCATTTGAAGGAGTTATGGTAGTTTCAAATTTTGCAATTTTTTCGTGTACTAACCCCTTTGGATTTGAAGAGGATATTTGAAATTTTTATAGGGATTGAAAACTCATGATACGCTTACACATTCTCGAAAATATGATAACCAAAAACCAAAGGAGACAAGAATCTTAAAAATCACACACCATTTGAAAGAGTTATGGTAGTTTCAAATTTTGCATGTTTTTCGTGTACTAATCCCTTTGGATTTGAAGAGGATTTGTGAAATTTTTATAGGGATCGAAAACTAATGATATGCCTACACATTCTCGAAAATATGGTAACCATCAACCAAAAGAGACAAGAATCTTCAAAATCTCACACCATTTGAAGGAGTTATGGTAGTTTCAAATTTTGCAATTTTTCGTGTACTAACCCCTTTGGATTTGTAGAAGATATTTGAAATTTTTATAGGGATTGAAAACTGATGATACGCTTACACATTCTCAAAAATATGGTAACTAAAAACCAAAAGAGACAAGAATCTTAAAAATCACACACCATTTGAAAGAGTTATGGTCGTTTCAAATTTTGCATGTTTTTCGTGCACTAATACCTTTGGCTTTGAAGAGGATTTGTGAAATTTTTATAGGGATCGAAAACTAATGATATGCCTCCACATTCTCAAAAATATGGTAACCATCAACCAAAAGAGACAAGAATCTTCAAAATCTCACACCATTTGAAGGAGTTATGGTAGTTTCAAATTTTGCAATTTTTTCGTGTACTAACCCCTTTGGCTTTGAAGAGGATTTGTGGAATTTTTATAGTGATCGAAAACTAATGATACGCCTACATATTCTAAAAATTATGGTAACAAAGAACCAAAAGAGAAAAGAATCATAAAAATCACACACCATTTGAAAGAGTTATGGTAGTTTCAAATTTTGCATGTTTTTCGTGTACTAATCACTTTGTCTTTGAAGAGGATTGGTGAAATTTTTATAGGGATCGAAAACTAATGATACGCCTACACATTCTCGAAAATATGGTAACCATTAACCAAAAGAGACAAGAATCTTCAAAATCTCACACCATTTGAAAGAGTTATGGTAGTTTCAAATTTTACAAGTTTTTCGTGTACTAACCCCTTTGGCTTTGAAGAGGATATCTGAAATTTTTATAGGGATTGAAAACTCATGATAACGTTACACATTTTCGAAAATAAGGTAACCAAAAACCAAAAGAGACAAGAATCTTAAAAATCACACACCATTTGAAAGAGTTATGGTAGTTTCAAATTTTGCATGTTTTTCGTGTACTAATCCCTTTGGCTTTGAAGAGGAATTGTGAAATTTTTATAGGTATCGAAAACTAATGATATGCCTACACATTCTCGAAAATATGGTAACCATACCCCAAAAGAGACAAGAATCTTCAAAATCTCACACCATTTAAAAGAGTTATGGTAGTTTCAAATTTTGCAAGTTTTTCGTGTACTAACCCCTTTGGCTTTGAAGAGGATTTGTGGAATTTTTATAGGGATCGAAAACTAATGATACGCCTACATATTCTAAAAATTATGGTAAACAAGAACCAAAAGAGTAAAGAATCATAAAAATCACACACCATTTGAAAGAGTTATGGTAGTTTCAAATTTTGCAATTTTTTCGTGTACTAACCCCTTTTGGATTTAAAGAGGATGTGTGAAATTTTTATACGGATCGAAAACTAATGATCTGCCTACATATTCTCGAAAATATGGTAAACATGAACTAAAAGAGATGAAAATAATCAAAATCTCACACCATTTAAAAGAGTTATGGTAGTTTCAAATTTTGCAAGTTTTTCATGTACTAACCCCTTTGGCTTTGAAGGGGATTTGTGAAATTTTTATAGGGATCGAAAACTAATGATACGCCTACAAATTCTCGAAAATATGTTAAACATCAACCAAAAGAGACGAGAATCTTCAAAATCTCATACCATTTGAAAGATGTATGGTAGTTTCAAATTTTGCAATTTTTTCGTGTACTAACCCCTTTGGATTTGAAGAGGATATTTGAAATTTTTATAGGGATTGAAAACTGATGATACGCTTATACATTCTCGAAAATATGGTAACCAAAAACCAAAAGAGGCAAGAATCTTAAAAACCACACACCATTTGAATGAGTTATGGTAGTTTCAAATTTTGAATGTTTTTCGTGTACTAATCCCTTTGGCTTTGAAGAGGATTTGTGAAATTTTTATAGGGATCGAAAACTAATGATATGCCTACACATTCTCGAAAATATGGTAACCATCAACCGAAAGAGACAAGAATCTTCAAAATCTCACACCATTTGAAGGAGTTATGGTAGTTTCAAATTTTGCAATTTTTTCGTGTACTAACCCCTTTGGATTTGAAGAGGATATTTGAAATTTTTATAGGGATTGAAAACTCATGATACGCTTACACATTCTCGAAAATATGATAACCAAAAACCAAAGGAGACAAGAATCTTAAAAATCACACACCATTTGAAAGAGTTATGGTAGTTTCAAATTTTGCATGTTTTTCGTGTACTAATTCCTTTGTCTTTGAAGAGGATTTGTGAAATTTTTATAGGGATCGAAAACTAATGATACGCCTACACATTCTCGAAAATATGGTAACCATTAACCAAAAGAGACAAGAATCTTCAGAATCTAACACCATTTGGAAGAGTTATCGTAGTTTCAAATTTTGCAAGTTTTTCGTGTACTAACCCATTTGGCTTTGAAGAGGATTTGTGAAATTTTTATAGGGATTGAAAACTGATGATAACGTTACACATTTTCGAAAATAAGGTAACCAAAAACCAAAAGAGATAAGAATCATAAAAATCACACACCATTTAAAAGAGTTATGGTAGTTTCAAATTTTGCATGTTTTTCGTGAACTAATCCCTTTGGCTTGGAAGAGGATTTGTAAAATTTTTATAGGGATCGAAAACTAATGATATGCCTACACATTCTCGAAAATATGGAAACCATACCCCAAAAGAGACAAAAATCTTCAAAATCTCACACCATTTGAAGGAGTTATGGTAGTTTCAAATTTTGCAAGTTTTTCGTGTACTAACCACTTTGGCTTTGAAGAGGATTTGTGGAATTTTTATAGGAATCGAAAACTAATGATACGCCTACATATTCTAAAAAAATATGGTAACAAAGAACCAAAAGAGTAAAGAATCATAAAAATCACACACCATTTGAAAGAGTTATGGTAATTTCAAATGTTGTAATTTTTTCGTGTACTAACCCATTTTGGATTTAAAGAGGATTTGTGAAATTTTTATACGGATCGAAAACTAATGATATGTCTATATATTCTCGAAAATATGGTAAACCTCAACCAAAAGAGATGAAAATATTCAAAATCTCACACCATTTAAAAGAGTTATGGTAGTTTCAAATTTTGCAAGTTTTTCATGTACTAACCCCTTTGGCTTTGAAGGGGATTTGTGAAATTTTTATAGGGATCGAAAACTAATGATACGCCTACAAATTCTCGAAAATATGTTAACCATCAACCAAAAGAGACGAGAATCTTCAAAATCTCACACCATTTGAAATAGTTATGGTAGTTTCAAATTTTGCAATTTTTTCGTGTACTATCCCCTTTGGCTTTGAAGAGGATTTGTGAAATTTTTATAGGCAATGAAAACAAATGATACGCCTGCATATTCTCAAAAATATGGTGACCATCAACCAAAAGAGGCAACAATCTTAAAAACCACACACCATTTGAAAGAGTTATGGTAGTTTCAAATTTTGCATGTTTTTCGTGTACTAATCCCTTTGGCTTTGAAGAGGATTTGTGAAATTTTTATAGGGATCGAAAACTAATGA
This sequence comes from Urtica dioica subsp. dioica, assembly GCF_054948205.1. Classification (NCBI taxonomy): domain Eukaryota; kingdom Viridiplantae; phylum Streptophyta; class Magnoliopsida; order Rosales; family Urticaceae; genus Urtica; species Urtica dioica. The sequence continues at coordinate 61,075,714 of NC_142756.1, read as the reverse complement.
TATGTTTACACATTCTCGAAAATATGGTAACCATCAACCGAAAGAGACAAGAATCTTCAAAATCTCACACCATTTGAAGGAGTTATGGTAGTTTCAAATTTTGCAATTTTTTCGTGTACTAACCCCTTTGGATTTGAAGAGGATATTTGAAATTTTTATAGGGATTAAAAACTGATGATACGCTTACACATTCTCGAAAATATGGTAACCAAAAACCAAAGGAGACAAGAATCTTAAAAATCACACACCATTTGAAAAAGTTATGGTAGTTTCAAATTTTGCATGTTTTTCGTGTACTAATCCCTTTGTCTTTGAAGAGGATTTGTGAAATTTTTATAGGGATCGAAAACTAATGATACGCCTACACATTCTCGAAAATATGGTAACCATTAACCAAAAGAGACAAGAATCTTCAGAATCTCACACCATTTGAAAGAGTTATCGTAGTTTCAAATTTTGCAAGTTTTTCGTGTACTAACCCCTTTGGCTTTGAAGAGGATTTGTGAAATTTTTATAGGGATTGAAAACTGATGATAACGTTACACATTTTCGAAAATAAGGTAACCAAAGACCAAAAGAGACAAGAATCATAAAAATCACACACCATTTAAAAGAGTTATGGTAGTTTTAAATTTTGCATGTTTTTCGTGAACTAATCCATTTGGCTTTGAAGAGGATTTGTAAAATTTTTATATGTATCGAAAACTAATGATATGCCTACACATTCTCGAAAATATGGTAACCATACCCCAAAAGAGACAAGAATCTTCAAAATCTCACACCATTTGAAGGAGTTATGGTAGTTTCAAATTTTCCAAATTTTCGCGAACTAACCCCTTTGGCTTTGAAGAGGATTTGTGGAATTTTTATAGGAATCGAAAACTAATGATACGCCTACATATTCTAAAAAAATATGGTAACAAAGAACCAAAAGAGTAAAGAATCATAAAAATCACACACCATTTGAAAGAGTTATGGTAATTTCAAATTTTGTAATTTTTTCGTGTACTAACCCATTTTGGATTTAAAGAGGATTTGTGAAATTTTTAAACGGATCGAAAACTAATGATATGTCTATATATTCTCGAAAATATGGTAAACCTCAACCAAAAGAGATGAAAATATTCAAAATCTCACACCATTTAAAAGAGTTATGGTAGTTTCAAATTTTGCAAGTTTTTCATGTACTAACCCCTTTGGCTTTGAAGGGGATTTGTGAAATTTTTATAGGGATCGAAAACTAATGATACGCCTACAAATTCTCGAAAATATGTTAAACATCAACCAAAAGAGACGAGAATCTTCAAAATCTCATACCATTTGAAAGATGTATGGTAGTTTCAAATTTTGCAATTTTTTCGTGTACTAACCCCTTTGGAGTTGAAGAGGATATTTGAAATTTTTATAGGGATTGAAAACTGATGATACGCTTACACATTCTCGAAAATGTGGTAACCAAAAACCAAAAGAGGCAAGAATCTTAAAAACCACACACCATTTGAAAGAGTTATGGTAGTTTCAAATTTTGCATGTTTTTGTGTACTAATCCCTTTGGCTTTGAAGAGGATTTGTGAAATTTTTATAGGGATCGAAAACTAATGATATGTTTACACATTCTCGAAAATATGGTAACCATCAACCGAAAGTGACAAGAATCTTCAAAATCTCACACCATTTGAAGGAGTTATGGTAGTTTCAAATTTTGCAATTTTTTCGTGTACTAACCCCTTTGGATTTGAAGAGGATATTTGAAATTTTTATAGGGATTAAAAACTGATGATACGCTTACACATTCTCGAAAATATGGTAACCAAAAACCAAAGGAGACAAGAATCTTAAAAATCACACACCATTTGAAAGAGTTCTGGTAGTTTCAAATTTTGCATGTTTTTCGTGTACTAATCCCTTTGTTTTTTAAGAGAATTTGTGAAATTTTTATAGGGATCGAAAACTAATGATACGCCTACACATTCTCGAAAATATGGTAACCATTACCCAAAAGAGACAAGAATCTTCAGAACCTCACACCATTTGAAAGAGTTATCGTAGTTTCAAATTTTGCAAGTTTTTCTTGTACTAACCCCTTTGGCTTTGAAGAGGATTTGTGAAATTTTTATAGGGATTGAAAACTGATGATAACGTTACACATTTTCGAAAATAAGGTAACCAAACACCAAAAGAGACAAGAATCATAAAAATCACACACCATTTAAAAGAGTTATGCTAGTTTCAAATTTTGCATGTTTTTCGTGAACTAATCCCTTTGGCTTTGAAGAGGATTTGTAAAAATTTTATAGGGATCGAAAACTAATGATATGCCTACACATTCTCGAAAATATGGTAACCATACCCCAAAAGAGACAAGAATCTTCAAAATCTCACACCATTTAAAGGAGTTAAGGTAGTTTCAAATTTTGCAAGTTTTTCGTGTACTAACCCCGTTGGCATTGAAGAGGATTTGTGGAATTTTTATATGGATCGAAAACTAATGATACGCCGACATATTCTAAAAAAATATGGTAACAAAGAACCAAAAGAGTAAAGAATCATAAAAATCACACACCATTTGAAAGAGTTATGGTAGTTTCAAATTTTGTAATTTTTTCGTGTACTAACCCCTTTTGGATTGAAAGAGGATTTGTGAAATTTTTATACGGATCGAAAACTAATGATATGTCTACATATTCTCGAAAATATGGTAAACCTCAACCAAAAGAGATGAAAATATTCAAAATCTCACACCATTTAAAAGAGTCATGGTAGTTTCAAATTTTGCAAGTTTTTCATGTACTAACCCCTTTGGCTTTGAAGGGGATTTGTGAAATTTTTATAGGGATCGAAAACTAATGATACGCCTACAAATTCTCGAAAATATGTTAACCATCAACCAAAAGAGACGAGAATCTTCAAAATCTCACACCATTTGAAATAGTTATGGTAGTTTCAAATTTTGCAATTTTTTCGTGTACTATCCCCTTTGGCTTTGAAGAGGATTTGTGAAATTTTTATAGGCAATGAAAACAAATGATACGCCTGCATATTCTCAAAAATATGGTGACCATCAACCAAAAGAGGCAACAATCTTAAAAACCACACACCATTTGAAAGAGTTATGGTAGTTTCAAATTTTGCATGTTTTTCGTGTACTAATCCCTTTGGCTTTGAAGAGGATTTGTGAAATTTTTATAGGGATCGAAAACTAATGATATGTTTACACATTCTCGAAAATATGGTAACCATCAACCGAAAGAGACAAGAATCTTCAAAATCTCACACCATTTGAAGGAGTTATGGTAGTTTCAAATTTTGCAATTTTTTCGTGTACTAACCCCTTTGGATTTGAAGAGGATATTTGAAATTTTTATAGGGATTAAAAACTGATGATACGCTTACACATTCTCGAAAATATGGTAACCAAAAACCAAAGGAGACAAGAATCTTAAAAATCACACACCATTTGAAAAAGTTATGGTAGTTTCAAATTTTGCATGTTTTTCGTGTACTAATCCCTTTGTCTTTGAAGAGGATTTGTGAAATTTTTATAGGGATCGAAAACTAATGATACGCCTACACATTCTCGAAAATATGGTAACCATTAACCAAAAGAGACAAGAATCTTCAGAATCTCACACCATTTGAAAGAGTTATCGTAGTTTCAAATTTTGCAAGTTTTTCGTGTACTAACCCCTTTGGCTTTGAAGAGGATTTGTGAAATTTTTATAGGGATTGAAAACTGATGATAACGTTACACATTTTCGAAAATAAGGTAACCAAAGATCAAAAGAGACAAGAATCATAAAAATCACACACCATTTAAAAGAGTTATGGTAGTTTTAAATTTTGCATGTTTTTCGTGAACTAATCCATTTGGCTTTGAAGAGGATTTGTAAAATTTTTATATGTATCGAAAACTAATGATATGCCTACACATTCTCGAAAATATGGTAACCATACCCCAAAAGAGACAAGAATCTTCAAAATCTCACACCATTTGAAGGAGTTATGGTAGTTTCAAATTTTCCAAATTTTCGCGAACTAACCCCTTTGGCTTTGAAGAGGATTTGTGGAATTTTTATAGGAATCGAAAACTAATGATACGCCTACATATTCTAAAAAAATATGGTAACAAAGAACCAAAAGAGTAAAGAATCATAAAAATCACACACCATTTGAAAGAGTTATGGTAATTTCAAATTTTGTAATTTTTTCGTGTACTAACCCATTTTGGATTTAAAGAGGATTTGTGAAATTTTTAAACGGATCGAAAACTAATGATATGTCTATATATTCTCGAAAATATGGTAAACCTCAACCAAAAGAGATGAAAATATTCAAAATCTCACACCATTTAAAAGAGTTATGGTAGTTTCAAATTTTGCAAGTTTTTCATGTACTAACCCCTTTGGCTTTGAAGGGGATTTGTGAAATTTTTATAGGGATCGAAAACTAATGATACGCCTACAAATTCTCGAAAATATGTTAAACATCAACCAAAAGAGACGAGAATCTTCAAAATCTCATACCATTTGAAAGATGTATGGTAGTTTCAAATTTTGCAATTTTTTCGTGTACTAACCCCTTTGGAGTTGAAGAGGATATTTGAAATTTTTATAGGGATTGAAAACTGATGATACGCTTACACATTCTCGAAAATGTGGTAACCAAAAACCAAAAGAGGCAAGAATCTTAAAAACCACACACCATTTGAAAGAGTTATGGTAGTTTCAAATTTTGCATGTTTTTGTGTACTAATCCCTTTGGCTTTGAAGAGGATTTGTGAAATTTTTATAGGGATCGAAAACTAATGATATGTTTACACATTCTCGAAAATATGGTAACCATCAACCGAAAGTGACAAGAATCTTCAAAATCTCACACCATTTGAAGGAGTTATGGTAGTTTCAAATTTTGCAATTTTTTCGTGTACTAACCCCTTTGGATTTGAAGAGGATATTTGAAATTTTTATAGGGATTAAAAACTGATGATACGCTTACACATTCTCGAAAATATGGTAACCAAAAACCAAAGGAGACAAGAATCTTAAAAATCACACACCATTTGAAAGAGTTCTGGTAGTTTCAAATTTTGCATGTTTTTCGTGTACTAATCCCTTTGTTTTTTAAGAGAATTTGTGAAATTTTTATAGGGATCGAAAACTAATGATACGCCTACACATTCTCGAAAATATGGTAACCATTACCCAAAAGAGACAAGAATCTTCAGAACCTCACACCATTTGAAAGAGTTATCGTAGTTTCAAATTTTGCAAGTTTTTCTTGTACTAACCCCTTTGGCTTTGAAGAGGATTTGTGAAATTTTTATAGGGATTGAAAACTGATGATAACGTTACACATTTTCGAAAATAAGGTAACCAAACACCAAAAGAGACAAGAATCATAAAAATCACACACCATTTAAAAGAGTTATGCTAGTTTCAAATTTTGCATGTTTTTCGTGAACTAATCCCTTTGGCTTTGAAGAGGATTTGTAAAAATTTTATAGGGATCGAAAACTAATGATATGCCTACACATTCTCGAAAATATGGTAACCATACCCCAAAAGAGACAAGAATCTTCAAAATCTCACACCATTTAAAGGAGTTAAGGTAGTTTCAAATTTTGCAAGTTTTTCGTGTACTAACCCCGTTGGCATTGAAGAGGATTTGTGGAATTTTTATATGGATCGAAAACTAATGATACGCCGACATATTCTAAAAAAATATGGTAACAAAGAACCAAAAGAGTAAAGAATCATAAAAATCACACACCATTTGAAAGAGTTATGGTAGTTTCAAATTTTGTAATTTTTTCGTGTACTAACCCCTTTTGGATTGAAAGAGGATTTGTGAAATTTTTATACGGATCGAAAACTAATGATATGTCTACATATTCTCGAAAATATGGTAAACCTCAACCAAAAGAGATGAAAATATTCAAAATCTCACACCATTTAAAAGAGTCATGGTAGTTTCAAATTTTGCAAGTTTTTCATGTACTAACCCCTTTGGCTTTGAAGGGGATTTGTGAAATTTTTATAGGGATCGAAAACTAATGATACGCCTACAAATTCTCGAAAATATGTTAACCATCAACCAAAAGAGACGAGAATCTTCAAAATCTCACACCATTTGAAATAGTTATGGTAGTTTCAAATTTTGCAATTTTTTCGTGTACTATCCCCTTTGGCTTTGAAGAGGATTTGTGAAATTTTTATAGGCAATGAAAACAAATGATACGCCTGCATATTCTCAAAAATATGGTGACCATCAACCAAAAGAGGCAACAATCTTAAAAACCACACACCATTTGAAAGAGTTATGGTAGTTTCAAATTTTGCATGTTTTTCGTGTACTAATCCCTTTGGCTTTGAAGAGGATTTGTGAAATTTTTATAGGGATCGAAAACTAATGATATGTTTACACATTCTCGAAAATATGGTAACCATCAACCGAAAGAGACAAGAATCTTCAAAATCTCACACCATTTGAAGGAGTTATGGTAGTTTCAAATTTTGCAATTTTTTCGTGTACTAACCCCTTTGGATTTGAAGAGGATATTTGAAATTTTTATAGGGATTAAAAACTGATGATACGCTTACACATTCTCGAAAATATGGTAACCAAAAACCAAAGGAGACAAGAATCTTAAAAATCACACACCATTTGAAAAAGTTATGGTAGTTTCAAATTTTGCATGTTTTTCGTGTACTAATCCCTTTGTCTTTGAAGAGGATTTGTGAAATTTTTATAGGGATCGAAAACTAATGATACGCCTACACATTCTCGAAAATATGGTAACCATTAACCAAAAGAGACAAGAATCTTCAGAATCTCACACCATTTGAAAGAGTTATCGTAGTTTCAAATTTTGCAAGTTTTTCGTGTACTAACCCCTTTGGCTTTGAAGAGGATTTGTGAAATTTTTATAGGGATTGAAAACTGATGATAACGTTACACATTTTCGAAAATAAGGTAACCAAAGACCAAAAGAGACAAGAATCATAAAAATCACACACCATTTAAAAGAGTTATGGTAGTTTTAAATTTTGCATGTTTTTCGTGAACTAATCCATTTGGCTTTGAAGAGGATTTGTAAAATTTTTATATGTATCGAAAACTAATGATATGCCTACACATTCTCGAAAATATGGTAACCATACCCCAAAAGAGACAAGAATCTTCAAAATCTCACACCATTTGAAGGAGTTATGGTAGTTTCAAATTTTCCAAATTTTCGCGAACTAACCCCTTTGGCTTTGAAGAGGATTTGTGGAATTTTTATAGGAATCGAAAACTAATGATACGCCTACATATTCTAAAAAAATATGGTAACAAAGAACCAAAAGAGTAAAGAATCATAAAAATCACACACCATTTGAAAGAGTTATGGTAATTTCAAATTTTGTAATTTTTTCGTGTACTAACCCATTTTGGATTTAAAGAGGATTTGTGAAATTTTTAAACGGATCGAAAACTAATGATATGTCTATATATTCTCGAAAATATGGTAAACCTCAACCAAAAGAGATGAAAATATTCAAAATCTCACACCATTTAAAAGAGTTATGGTAGTTTCAAATTTTGCAAGTTTTTCATGTACTAACCCCTTTGGCTTTGAAGGGGATTTGTGAAATTTTTATAGGGATCGAAAACTAATGATACGCCTACAAATTCTCGAAAATATGTTAAACATCAACCAAAAGAGACGAGAATCTTCAAAATCTCATACCATTTGAAAGATGTATGGTAGTTTCAAATTTTGCAATTTTTTCGTGTACTAACCCCTTTGGAGTTGAAGAGGATATTTGAAATTTTTATAGGGATTGAAAACTGATGATACGCTTACACATTCTCGAAAATGTGGTAACCAAAAACCAAAAGAGGCAAGAATCTTAAAAACCACACACCATTTGAAAGAGTTATGGTAGTTTCAAATTTTGCATGTTTTTGTGTACTAATCCCTTTGGCTTTGAAGAGGATTTGTGAAATTTTTATAGGGATCGAAAACTAATGATATGTTTACACATTCTCGAAAATATGGTAACCATCAACCGAAATTGACAAGAATCTTCAAAATCTCACACCATTTGAAGGAGTTATGGTAGTTTCAAATTTTGCAATTTTTTCGTGTACTAACCCCTTTGGATTTGAAGAGGATATTTGAAATTTTTATAGGGATTAAAAACTGATGATACGCTTACACATTCTCGAAAATATGGTAACCAAAAACCAAAGGAGACAAGAATCTTAAAAATCACACACCATTTGAAAGAGTTCTGGTAGTTTCAAATTTTGCATGTTTTTCGTGTACTAATCCCTTTGTTTTTTAAGAGAATTTGTGAAATTTTTATAGGGATCGAAAACTAATGATACGCCTACACATTCTCGAAAATATGGTAACCATTACCCAAAAGAGACAAGAATCTTCAGAACCTCACACCATTTGAAAGAGTTATCGTAGTTTCAAATTTTGCAAGTTTTTCTTGTACTAACCCCTTTGGCTTTGAAGAGGATTTGTGAAATTTTTATAGGGATTGAAAACTGATGATAACGTTACACATTTTCGAAAATAAGGTAACCAAACACCAAAAGAGACAAGAATCATAAAAATCACACACCATTTAAAAGAGTTATGCTAGTTTCAAATTTTGCATGTTTTTCGTGAACTAATCCCTTTGGCTTTGAAGAGGATTTGTAAAAATTTTATAGGGATCGAAAACTAATGATATGCCTACACATTCTCGAAAATATTGTAACCATACCCCAAAAGAGACAAGAATCTTCAAAATCTCACACCATTTAAAGGAGTTAAGGTAGTTTCAAATTTTGCAAGTTTTTCGTGTACTAACCCCGTTGGCATTGAAGAGGATTTGTGGAATTTTTATATGGATCGAAAACTAATGATACGCCGACATATTCTAAAAAAATATGGTAACAAAGAACCAAAAGAGTAAAGAATCATAAAAATCACACACCATTTGAAAGAGTTATGGTAGTTTCAAATTTTGTAATTTTTTCGTGTACTAACCCCTTTTGGATTGAAAGAGGATTTGTGAAATTTTTATACGGATCGAAAACTAATGATATGTCTACATATTCTCGAAAATATGGTAAACCTCAACCAAAAGAGATGAAAATATTCAAAATCTCACACCATTTAAAAGAGTCATGGTAGTTTCAAATTTTGCAAGTTTTTCATGTACTAACCCCTTTGGCTTTGAAGGGGATTTGTGAAATTTTTATAGGGATCGAAAACTAATGATACGCCTACAAATTCTCGAAAATATGTTAACCATCAACCAAAAGAGACGAGAATCTTCAAAATCTCACACCATTTGAAATAGTTATGGTAGTTTCAAATTTTGCAATTTTTTCGTGTACTATCCCCTTTGGCTTTGAAGAGGATTTGTGAAATTTTTATAGGCAATGAAAACAAATGATACGCCTGCATATTCTCAAAAATATGGTGACCATCAACCAAAAGAGGCAACAATCTTAAAAACCACACACCATTTGAAAGAGTTATGGTAGTTTCAAATTTTGCATGTTTTTCGTGTACTAATCCCTTTGGCTTTGAAGAGGATTTGTGAAATTTTTATAGGGATCGAAAACTAATGATATGTTTACACATTCTCGAAAATATGGTAACCATCAACCGAAAGAGACAAGAATCTTCAAAATCTCACACCATTTGAAGGAGTTATGGTAGTTTCAAATTTTGCAATTTTTTCGTGTACTAACCCCTTTGGATTTGAAGAGGATATTTGAAATTTTTATAGGGATTAAAAACTGATGATACGCTTACACATTCTCGAAAATATGGTAACCAAAAACCAAAGGAGACAAGAATCTTAAAAATCACACACCATTTGAAAAAGTTATGGTAGTTTCAAATTTTGCATGTTTTTCGTGTACTAATCCCTTTGTCTTTGAAGAGGATTTGTGAAATTTTTATAGGGATCGAAAACTAATGATACGCCTACACATTCTCGAAAATATGGTAACCATTAACCAAAAGAGACAAGAATCTTCAGAATCTCACACCATTTGAAAGAGTTATCGTAGTTTCAAATTTTGCAAGTTTTTCGTGTACTAACCCCTTTGGCTTTGAAGAGGATTTGTGAAATTTTTATAGGGATTGAAAACTGATGATAACGTTACACATTTTCGAAAATAAGGTAACCAAAGACCAAAAGAGACAAGAATCATAAAAATCACACACCATTTAAAAGAGTTATGGTAGTTTTAAATTTTGCATGTTTTTCGTGAACTAATCCATTTGGCTTTGAAGAGGATTTGTAAAATTTTTATATGTATCGAAAACTAATGATATGCCTACACATTCTCGAAAATATGGTAACCATACCCCAAAAGAGACAAGAATCTTCAAAATCTCACACCATTTGAAGGAGTTATGGTAGTTTCAAATTTTCCAAATTTTCGCGAACTAACCCCTTTGGCTTTGAAGAGGATTTGTGGAATTTTTATAGGAATCGAAAACTAATGATACGCCTACATATTCTAAAAAAATATGGTAACAAAGAACCAAAAGAGTAAAGAATCATAAAAATCACACACCATTTGAAAGAGTTATGGTAATTTCAAATTTTGTAATTTTTTCGTGTACTAACCCATTTTGGATTTAAAGAGGATTTGTGAAATTTTTAAACGGATCGAAAACTAATGATATGTCTATATATTCTCGAAAATATGGTAAACCTCAACCAAAAGAGATGAAAATATTCAAAATCTCACACCATTTAAAAGAGTTATGGTAGTTTCAAATTTTGCAAGTTTTTCATGTACTAACCCCTTTGGCTTTGAAGGGGATTTGTGAAATTTTTATAGGGATCGAAAACTAATGATACGCCTACAAATTCTCGAAAATATGTTAAACATCAACCAAAAGAGACGAGAATCTTCAAAATCTCATACCATTTGAAAGATGTATGGTAGTTTCAAATTTTGCAATTTTTTCGTGTACTAACCCCTTTGGAGTTGAAGAGGATATTTGAAATTTTTATAGGGATTGAAAACTGATGATACGCTTACACATTCTCGAAAATGTGGTAACCAAAAACCAAAAGAGGCAAGAATCTTAAAAACCACACACCATTTGAAAGAGTTATGGTAGTTTCAAATTTTGCATGTTTTTGTGTACTAATCCCTTTGGCTTTGAAGAGGATTTGTGAAATTTTTATAGGGATCGAAAACTAATGATATGTTTACACATTCTCGAAAATATGGTAACCATCAACCGAAATTGACAAGAATCTTCAAAATCTCACACCATTTGAAGGAGTTATGGTAGTTTCAAATTTTGCAATTTTTTCGTGTACTAACCCCTTTGGATTTGAAGAGGATATTTGAAATTTTTATAGGGATTAAAAACTGATGATACGCTTACACATTCTCGAAAATATGGTAACCAAAAACCAAAGGAGACAAGAATCTTAAAAATCACACACCATTTGAAAGAGTTCTGGTAGTTTCAAATTTTGCATGTTTTTCGTGTACTAATCCCTTTGTTTTTTAAGAGAATTTGTGAAATTTTTATAGGGATCGAAAACTAATGATACGCCTACACATTCTCGAAAATATGGTAACCATTACCCAAAAGAGACAAGAATCTTCAGAACCTCACACCATTTGAAAGAGTTATCGTAGTTTCAAATTTTGCAAGTTTTTCTTGTACTAACCCCTTTGGCTTTGAAGAGGATTTGTGAAATTTTTATAGGGATTGAAAACTGATGATAACGTTACACATTTTCGAAAATAAGGTAACCAAACACCAAAAGAGACAAGAATCATAAAAATCACACACCATTTAAAAGAGTTATGCTAGTTTCAAATTTTGCATGTTTTTCGTGAACTAATCCCTTTGGCTTTGAAGAGGATTTGTAAAAATTTTATAGGGATCGAAAACTAATGATATGCCTACACATTCTCGAAAATATTGTAACCATACCCCAAAAGAGACAAGAATCTTCAAAATCTCACACCATTTAAAGGAGTTAAGGTAGTTTCAAATTTTGCAAGTTTTTCGTGTACTAACCCCGTTGGCATTGAAGAGGATTTGTGGAATTTTTATATGGATCGAAAACTAATGATACGCCGACATATTCTAAAAAAATATGGTAACAAAGAACCAAAAGAGTAAAGAATCATAAAAATCACACACCATTTGAAAGAGTTATGGTAGTTTCAAATTTTGTAATTTTTTCGTGTACTAACCCCTTTTGGATTGAAAGAGGATTTGTGAAATTTTTATACGGATCGAAAACTAATGATATGTCTACATATTCTCGAAAATATGGTAAACCTCAACCAAAAGAGATGAAAATATTCAAAATCTCACACCATTTAAAAGAGTTATGGTAGTTTCAAATTTTGCAAGTTTTTCATGTACTAACCCCTTTGGCTTTGAAGGGGATTTGTGAAACTTTTATAGGGATCGAAAACTAATGATACGCCTACAAATTCTCGAAAATATGTTAACCATCAACCAAAAGAGACGAGAATCTTCAAAATCTCATACCATTTGAAAGATGTATGGTAGTTTCAAATTTTGCAATTTTTTCGTGTACTAACCCCTTTAGATTTGAAGAGGATATTTGAAATTTTTATAGGGATTGAAAACTGATGATACGCTTACACATTCTCGAAAATATGGTAACCAAAAACAAAAATAGGCAAGAATCTTAAAAACCACACACCATTTGAAAGAGTTATGGTAGTTTCAAATTTTGCATGTTTTTCGTGTACTAATCCCTTTGGCTTTGAAGAGGATTTGTGAAATTTTTATAGGGATCGAAAACTAATGATATTTTTACACATTCTCGAAAATATGGTAACCATCAACCGAAAGTGACAAGAATCTTCAAAATCTCACACCATTTGAAGGAGTTATGGTAGTTTCAAATTTTGCAATTTTTTCGTGTACTAACCCCTTTGGATTTGAAGAGGATATTTGAAATTTTTATAGGGATTAAAAACTGATGATACGCTTACACATTCTCGAAAATATGGTAACCAAAAACCAAAGGAGACAAGAATCTTAAAAATCACACACCATTTGAAAGAGTTCTGGTAGTTTCAAATTTTGCATGTTTTTCGTGTACTAATCCCTTTGTTTTTTAAGAGGATTTGTGAAATATTTATAGGGATCGAAAACTAATGATACGCCTACACATTCTCGAAAATATGGTAACCATTACCCAAAAGAGACAAGAATCTTCAGAACCTCACACCATTTGAAAGAGTTATCGTAGTTTCAAATTTTGCAAGTTTTTCTTGTACTAACCCCTTTGGCTTTGAAGAGGATTTGTGAAATTTTTATAGGGATTGAAAACTGATTATAACGTTACACATTTTCGAAAATAAGGTAACCAAACACCAAAAGAGACCAGAATCATAAAAATCACACACCATTTAAAAGAGTTATGCTAGTTTCAAATTTTGCATGTTTTTCGTGAACTAATCCCTTTGGCTTTGAAGAGGATTTGTATAAATTTTATAGGGATCGAAAACTAATGATATGCCTACACATTCTCGAAAATATGGTAACCATACCCCAAAAGAGACAAGAATCTTCAAAATCTCACACCATTTAAAGGAGTTATGGTAGTTTCAAATTTTGCAAGTTTTTCGTGTACTAACCCCTTTGGCATTGAAGAGGATTTGTGGAATTTTTATAGGGATCGAAAACTAATGATACGCCTACAAATTCTCGAAAATATGTTAACCATCAACCAAAAGAGACGAGAATCTTCAAAATCTCATACCATTTGAAAGATGTATGGTAGTTTCAAATTTTGCAATTTTTTCGTGTACTAACCCCTTTTGGATTGAAAGAGGATTTGTGAAATTTTTATACGGATCGAAAACTAATGATATGTCTACATAGTCTCGAAAATATGGTAAAACTCAACCAAAAGAGATGAAATATTTAAAATCTCTCACCATTTAAAAGAGTTATGGTAGTTTCAAATTTTCAATTTTTTCGTGTACTAAGCCCTTTGGATTTGAAGAGGAAATTTGAAATTTTTATAGGGATTAAAAACTGATGATACGCTAATACATTCTCGAAAATATGGTAACCAAAAACCAAAGGAGACAAGAATCATAAAAATCACACTCCATTTGAAAGAGTTATGGTAGTTTCAAATTTTGCAATTTTTTTGTGTACTAACCCCTTTTGGATTTAAAGAGGATTTGTGAAATTTTTATAGGGATCGAAAACTAATGATACGCCTACACATTCTCGAAAATATGGTAACCATTAACCAAAAGAGACAAGAATCTTCAGAATCTCACACCATTTGAAAGAGTTATGGTAGTTTCAAATTTTGCAAGTGTTTCGTGTACTAACCCCTTTGGCTTCGAAGAGGATTTGTGAAATTTTTATAGGGATTGAAAACTGATGATAACGTTACACATTTTCCAAAATAAGGTAACCAAAAACCAAAAGAGACAAGAATAATAAAAATCACACACCATTTAAAACAGTTATGCTAGTTTCAAATTTTGCATGTTTTTCGTGAACTAATCCCTTTGGCTTTGAAGAGGATTTGTAAAATTTTTATAGGTATCGAAAACTAATGATATGCCTACATATTCTCGAAAATATGGTAACCATACCCCAAAAGAGACAAGAATCTTCAAAATGTCACACCATTTGAAGGAGTTATGGTAGTTTCAAATTTTGCAAGTTTTTCGCGTACTAACCCCTTTGGCTTTGAAGAGGATTTGTGGAATTTTTATAGGGATCGAAAACTAATGATATGCCTACATATCCTAAAAAAATATGGTAACAAAGAACCAAAAGAGTAAAGAATCATAAAAATCACACACCATTTGAAAGAATTATGGTAGTTTCAAATTTTGTAATTTTTTCGTGTACTAACCCCTTTTGGATTTAAAGAGGATTTGTGAAATTTTTATACGGATCGAAAACTAATGATATGTCTATATATTCTCGAAAATATGGTAAACCTCAACCAAAAGAGATGAAATATTCAAAATCTCACCCCATTTAAAAGAGTTATGGTAGTTTCAAATTTTGCAAGTTTTTCATGTACTAACCCCTTTGGCTCTGAAGGGGATTTGTGAAATTTTTATAGGGATCGAAAACTAATGATACGCCTACAAATTCTCGAAAATATGTTAACCATCAACCAAAAGAGACGAGAATCTTCAAAATCTCATACCATTTGAAAGATGTATGGTAGTTTCAAATTTTGCAATTTTTTCGTGTACTAACCCCTTTAGATTTGAAGAGGATATTTGAAATTTTTATAGGGATTGAAAACTGATGATACGTTTACGCATTCTCGAAAATATGGTAACCAAAAACCACAAGAGGCAAGAATCTTAAAAACCACACACCATTTGAAAGAGTTTTGGTAGTTTCAAATTTTGCATGTTTTTCGTGTACTAATCCCTTTGGCTTTGAAGAGGATTTGTGAAATTTTTATAGGGATCGAAAACTAATGATATGTTTACACATTTTCGAAAATATGGTAACCATCAACCGAAAGAGACAAGAATCTTCAAAATCTCACACCATTTGAAGGAGTTATGGTAGTTTCAAATTTTGCAATTTTTTCGTGTACTAACCCCTTTGGATTTGAAGAGGATATTTGAAATTTTTATTGGGATTGAAAACTGATGATACGCTTACACATTCTTGAAAATATGGTAACCAAAAACCAAAGGAGACAAGAATCTTAAAAATCACACACCATTTGAAAGAGTTATGGTAGTTTAAAATTTTGCATGTTTTTCGTGTACTAATCCCTTTGTCTTTGAAGAGGATTTGTGAAATTTTTATAGGGATCGAAAACTAATGATATGCCTACACATTCTCGAAAATATGGTAACCATTAACCAAAAGAGACAAGAATCTTCAGAATCTCACACCATTTGAAAGAGTTATGCTAGTTTCAAATTTTGCATGTTTTTCGTGAACTAATCCCTTTGGCTTTGAAGAGGATTTGTAAAAATTTTATAGGGATCGAAAACTAATGATATGCCTACACATTCTCGAAAATATGGTAACCATACCCCAAAAGAGACAAGAATCTTCAAAATCTCACACCATTTAAAAGAGTTATGGTAGTTTCAAATTTTGTAAGTTTTTCGTGTACTAACCCCTTTGGCTTTGAAGAGGATTTGTGGAATTTTTATAGGGATCGAAAACTAATGATACACCTACATATTCTAAAAAAATATGTTAACAAAGAACCAAAAGAGTAAAAAATCATAAAAATCACACACCATTTGAAAGAGTTATGGTAGTTTCAAATTTTGTAATTTTTTCGTGTACTAACCCCTTTTGGATTGAAAGAGGATTTGTGAAATTTTTATACGGATCGAAAACTAATGATATGTCTACATATTCTCGAAAATATGGTAAACCTCGATCAAAAGAGATGAAAATATTCAAAATCTCACACCATTTAAAAGAGTTATGGTAGTTTCAAATTTTGCAAGTTTTTCATGTACTAACCCCTTTGGCTTTGAAGGGGATTTGTGAAATTTTTATAGGGATCGAAAACTAATGATACGCCTACAAATTCTCGAAAATATGTTAACCATCAACCAAAAGAGACGAGAATCTTTAAAATCTCATACCATTTGAAAGATGTATGGTAATTTCAAATTTTGTAATTTTTTCGTGTACTAACCACTTTGGATTTGAAGA
Source organism: Urtica dioica subsp. dioica (assembly GCF_054948205.1). Classification (NCBI taxonomy): domain Eukaryota; kingdom Viridiplantae; phylum Streptophyta; class Magnoliopsida; order Rosales; family Urticaceae; genus Urtica; species Urtica dioica. The sequence goes on along the minus strand of NC_142756.1, from coordinate 61,059,009 downwards.
TGATATTTGAAATTTTTATAGGGATTGAAAACTGATGATATGCTTACACATACTCGAAAATATGGTAACCAAAAACCAAAAGAGACAAGAATCTTAAATATCACACACCATTTGAAAGAGTTATGGTAGTTTCAAATTTTGCATGTTTTTCGTGTACTAATTCCCTTTGGCTTTGAAGAGGATTTGTGAAATTTTTATAGGGATCGAAAACTAATGATATGCCTACACATTCTCGAAAATATGGTATCCATCAACCGAAAGAGACAAGAATCTTAAAAATCTCACACCATTTGAAGGAGTTATAGTAGTTTCAAATTTTTCAAGTTTTTCGTGTACTAACCCCTTTGGCTTTGAAGAGGATTTGTGGAATTTTTATAGGGATCGAAAACTAATGATACGCCTACATATTCTAAAAAAATATGGTAACAAAGAACCAAAAGAGTAAAGAATCAAAAAAATCACACACCATTTGAAAGAGTTATGGTAGTTTTAAATTTTGTAATTTTTTCGTGTACTAACCCCTTTTGGATTTAAAGAGGATTTGTGAAATTTTTATACGGATCGAAAACTAATGATATGCCTACATATTCTCGAAAATATGGTAAACCTCAACCAAAAGAGATGAAAATATTCAAAATCTCACACCATTTAAAAGAGTTATGGTAGTTTCAAATTTTGCAAGTTTTTCATGTACTAACCCCTTTGGCTTTGAAGGGGATTTGTGAAATTTTTATAGGGATCGAAAACTAATGATACGCCTACAAATTCTCGAAAATATGTTAACCATCAACCAAAAGAGACAAGAATCTTCAAAATCTCATACCATTTGAAAGATGTATGGTAGTTTCAAATTTTGCAATTTTTTCGTGTACTAACCCCTTTGGATTTAAAGAGGATATTTGTAATTTTTATAGGGATTGAAAACTGATGATACGCTTACACATTCTCGAAAATATGGTAACCAAAAACCAAAAGAGACAAGAATCTTAAAAATCACATACCATTTGAAAGAGTTATGGTAGTTTATTATTTTGCATGTTTTTCGTGTACTAATCCCTTTGGCTTTAAAGAGGATTTGTGAAATTTTTATAGGGATCGAAAACTAATGATATGCCTACACATTCTCGAAAATATGGTAACCATCAACCAAAAGAGACAAGAATCTTCAAAATCTCACACCATTTGAAGGAGTTATGGTAGTTTCAAATTTTGCAATTTTTCGTGTACTAACCCCTTTGGATTTGAAGAAGATATTTGAAATTTTTATAGGGATTGAAAACTGATGATACGCTTACAAATTCTCGAAAATATGGTAACCAAAAACCAAAGGAGACAAGAATCTTAAAAATCACACACCATTTGAAAGAGTTATGGTAGTTTCAAATTTTGCATGTTTTTCGTGTACTAATCCATTTGTCTTTGAAGAGGATTTGTGAAATTTTTATAGGGATCGAAAACTAATGATACGCCTACACATTCTCGAGAATATGGTAACCATTAACCAAAAGAGACAAGAATCTTCATAATCTCACACCATTTGAAAGAGTTATGGTAGTTTCAAATTTTACAAGTTTTTCGTGTACTAACCCATTTGGCTTTGAAGAGGATTTGTGAAATTTTTATAGGGATTGAAAACTGATAATAACGTTACACATTTTCGTAAATAAGGTAACCAAAAACCAAAAGAGACAAGAATCATAAAAATCACACACCATTTAAAAGAGGTATGGTAGTTTCAAATTTTGCAAGTTTTTCGTGCACTAACCCCTTTGGCTTTGAAGAGGATTTGTGAAATTTTTATAGGGATCGAAAACTAATTATACGCCTACAAATTCTCGAAAATATGGTAACCATCAACAAAAAGAGACAAGAATCTTCAAAATCTCACACCTTTTGAAAGAGAAAGGGAATAGAAAATTACGATTAAGGTTCAGAGTATCATAGTACTAGTATGTAGTGGGAGGGTTTCTCAGAACCCAAGCTGTCACGGATTAAATGTGAAACCATTATGGAAGCAACTGATAATTGTGATAAAGGATCCGCTGATTTCTTTAATAAGTGGAACAGACACTCTGATAAGGAAGTTATGGCTTGAAGCCAAGAACCAAGAGATGGAGTCCAGTACTCTGATCCTCATCTGGAATCTTATAGATTCTCTTGTAAATGCTAAACACATTGATTACAAGTGAATTAATGAGAACAATAGAGAAGCTAATGAAATGGTCGAACCTCTTGAGGATCGACTCGTGGCTAAGGGTTCATCCTAAGGGACTGAATTTATCATTCAATCCAAATGCCATGCCAAAATTCATTTGTATACTCTTATCCATAATTACTTATCTCATTTAAGAAATAAGATAAATGAACGTGTAAGATAGAGCTATCTTAAAGAGACCATTTAAATGGATAATCCAGAAATGTTTAGAAAAGACGGGATGTACCGTAAAGTATGTAAGCTTAAATTAGTAAATATAAGGAATTAAGTAATCTTTGTGCTCTTGGATCTTAAGGTTTGATGACATCAACAAAGACCTACGGCTTCATAAAAATTATTGGCAAGTTTTACGAACTCTTCAAAACATGACAATATAGTAGTTTTCTAAAGTTCTGTATGTATACAAATATTTTGGAAAATTGTCAGACATAAAAGAATGACTAGAGTCTAATCCTAATTGGAGGATTTGGACTAAATGAGTTATGTTCTAGGAATCCATATTATTTCAGGATAAGAAGAACAAATACAAGTCACTATTTCAAGCAACTTACGAAAGTAGGATGCTTAACTGATTCTCTTTAAAGAACTCAAACACGTGACTGTTACAGTCTTGCCAATGAGTCATCTTTCTAAAGGCATAGTGTCCCATATGCACTAGGCCGAAGATCTGTTATGCAGTGGGAGAAGTGAAGACCAGTTAAACCCTAGAAATAAATATTGGATAGTAAGAAGAGAATTCGTTAGCATATAGAAGATCGCATTGGAGCAATACTTGGTACAAAGACATTGGCTACACAGAAAATTCATAAGTCATTAAGACGATTGGGCTTAATGGACATCCCCTATCTGCTTTAGGGAAAGTGGGAGATTGTTGGGATTTATGCCCTAGAAATCAGATTTTTATGTGCGATGAATTATCGGATAATTAATATAAGAAGTAGAAATTTTAATTTAACTATGTACATTGCTCACATGTTTCATTACATGATTCTTTAGAATACAAACGTCTGTAAAATCCAGAACCTATCAGTTTTACATTATAGTGACGGTGTCACAGAGGATAATAATGTAATTGTATGTTCAAAATTATTATTGTCCACTATTAGTCACTGCATAGGGTTTTCACTGTTGGTTAATCAGTGATAAGGTCTACTTACTAATTGGTGTGATAATTTATCCATAGTATCAGTTCAAGTATGAACTAAGTAGATATGATCGAATGTGTAATCGGGTACATCATACAATGACCGACACAAATAGATATTAGATTGATAAGAACCGTTATAATCGAATTTAGTTTATGTCACAACGATGATCATAGGTTATGTCGATCTCAATCCTGATTGATTATATGCATTTTCGGTTATGTTATACGGGTCTTTTTACTTGCTCATTACCACACGTCTCATTAGCACGTGCCAACTCTTACATCTTAAAGATTCGGTAATATGACATTATTAGGATAATTATCATAGATATGGAATCTATAGCTTCCGAAAAGAAGTTCAAAGATAACTCTCGTAAAGAGCTATTTCAGGTGAAGTAAATGGTAGAGATCTCATTTGCGACTAACGTTGCAAAAAATCATTTACGGGAATTAGAGGTAGTTTAAGGTCCAGATATAATTTAGGGGTAAACAGTAACTACACCTATCTTGATTATGAGTTATCGATAGAATATTGACTAGCAAAATTGATTATAACAATGGATCGCGCATTTATTTCAGATAAACACGCTCTGTGAAAATCAAGAGAGTTCAATTTCGAGTGTTTAGTGGAGTCACTCAAAATTAATAATATTGGAATATTATTTATTTGTTGAATAAGGTTCCTATAACTTATTTTAACTTGATTTCATAGATACATGGTACCCGCGGCATCTCTGGTCAAACCTAATAAGACACTCTCGGTGATCGGTGTCACAGTCGATCGTTTTGGAATAACCCTTTGATAACTAGGTTATTGAAAGTAAATAATCAAATTGGTGATTATTTATGATTATTTATTCAATAAATACAAAAGAAATTATGATAATTTAATAAGTAATTCTCAGAGAGAAAAATGTTGTTTTTCTAGCTATTTTAGGTAAAAATTGAGTTGTTTGGTTTAATCGGTAACCGAATAATTAAATTATTGAAATTAAATTTATAATGAGTATATTTGAATTAATTATTTTAAAGTTATTGATTATTTGAGAAATATTTAGTTGGGCCGACTAAACAACTAGCCAAAACAACACCCCTACTTTAAAATTATAGCCCAACTATTAACATATTTAGGAAAATAGCCAATTTATCATTACAACATTCTAATATTCCAATAGTACCATTAGGTTAATATTATTAACTATCATAGTAAATAATATCGTCTATAACAAAAAAATTAGTAAATCTAATTAACAATAACAAAAACTACAGTAAATAATATTTGTTGTAACAAGAACGACAGTAAATCTTATTTACCGTAACAAGAAAAATAGTAAATATTATTTACCATAACAAGAACAAAAGTAAATCTTTTTTACCGTAATAAGAACAAAAGTAAATCTTATTTACCATAAGAAGAACGACAGTAAATTTTATTTACTATAACAGGAAAAGTATCATAGTTGAGAATTAGTTAATCTAACGGTAAATACGATTTACTTATTAGTTAATCTTACAGTAAATACGACAATAAATACGATTTACTTATTAGTTAATCTAACAGTAAATACGACAATAAATCTTATTTCCAAAATCAGTTATCTCTCCCTCCTTGCATCTTCTCTTCTTCTTCCAAATGGCCCAACACCGCGCAAATGAAGATGAGAAAGATCGGTTACCTCTGCAACGGACATTAATAACATAATATTACCTGTCTTGAAAACAGTTCCTTTGAAAACTAAAATTATATCCTCTCTTTTCATGGAAAACACAAGTTGAAATCCAAATGGGATAGGGAACCATACTCGATGATATATACATTCACACACATCCATACAATATTGCAAGTTCCCTAGCTACGCCACTCAATTATGCAATAATACTCAAAACTGTAGACATACACTAGGATTGGAAATCGAAATCCCGCATTGAAATGATGTTTATCATGATACAAAGACTAAAACTTGTTGAAGCAACATAACTCAGATCCGGGCAAAAGAAACAAAGACAGAGGCAGATGTGATATGTTTAGGAAGGGCATTTTGGTCAGTAAAGGTCTCCCTCTTTATGGGTGTAGATGGCGCAGTCGGAGGTGGGGTAGGAGACGCAAGTGAGCAAGTAACCTTCCTCCATCTGTTTGTCGTCGAGGAAAGAGCCGTCGGATTGGTCGACGGAGCCGCCGGAGCCGGGCTTGATCTTGCCGGCGCAGGTCGAGCACGCCCCGGCCCGGCACGAGTACGGAAGATCGATCCCGGCGTTCTCCGCCTCGTCCAAGATGTAGCAATCGTCCGCGCACTCGAACTCGTTCTCCTCCCCGTTCTCCCCAATCAGCTTTATCTTGTACGACGCCATCATCGAAGCCTTCGAACCCGCCGTTGATTTCACCCCGAACGACCTCGACACGCTCTTCGCCCACCGCAGAGATGAAGATGACGACGGGAACTTCACGCGCCTCCAAGCTCAAGATCGTCGCGTGCCTCGTCCTCGCAATTCCTAGATCTAGATCTAGGAATCGCGCCCGATCTGGTGCGCTCGCTCGTGGTCGCTCGGTTCTGCACTTCCCAGCCCTCGTCGGACACGATCTCCTTCGCTCGCGCCACCAATCGCTCCGACGCGGCTTGCTCCCAGCCTTCGCCGGTCATTGGTTCCGTCGCGCGCACTCCCGGTCGCTGCAACGCGACTCGCTCGCGAGTTTCTCTCTCCGGCGCCGCTCGATCGCCGGTCTCCACTTCTGGCGGAATGGTGTGCTTGGCTTGTAGAACTCGCTCCACAGAAGACGAAGAAGAAGAAGTGGTGGGTCTGGAGAAAATGAACGTACGAATTGTAAATAAGATTGGGGGTAAAGGATAATTTTGGAAACTCAAAATAATTTGGGCTATTTCCCTAATAAACTGATAATTGGGCTATTATTTTAAAACTTCGCTCTTCAAGTGGCTAGTTGTTTACAAATCTCAATATTTAATTATAAATATTTCAGGTTTGGGGATCAGGTGGAAACCCCTAGATTCCCTTTAGGGAGGTCTAGATATACATCAGAATCTTATCTAAAGCAAGAAAATCTAATTTTAATTAAAGTCCACGACTTTTTATTAATATTTTGATTATTTTCCATTATTATCTCTGATAAAAAAATCAAATAAAAATCTATCTGGAGATTTTTTTTGGCACTTTAAAATCATAATCCTACCCCTTTTAGGATTCTATAAATAAGAATCCTAATCAGACTAGAAAAATAACCTAAGGAAGCTATAAGTCATGGGTATTATGACCAAATCTAAGTATTCTCTCTATTTTTGAATGTCAATTAGGGTTTTTAATTAATTCATTTAGTTCTTAATGAGAGGTGCCCACACTCGCGTCCGACTAGGTCCCATTATAGCCGAGAAATATCGTGGTGCTGGAAAGATTTACGTCGGAGATGGAAAAGCTTCAAGACTTCATCAAAAATTCTTTTTCTATTCACTAATCTCTGCAAGGAATGTGAGATAGACTATCGAGAGCTGAAGGACTCGAAATTCCGCTTCGAATCTGTAAGTTAAAGTATTTAATATCAACGCGTAAAATAAACCGGTCAAATTAAATGTTTAGGGTTTGATTTGATTGATAAACATGGTATAATTCCCTACAATTTTTGCACAAGTTGCCAAATGGATATTTGTTTGGACAAAATTTTGAATGCAAGAAAGAGTCCTTGCCTTGTAATACAAGTAAGAATAAGACAAGAAGTGACATGCTAGGCTAGTTATGTGTTTAAGCAAGGTTTTTGATTGGTTGAAATTTGGTGAAGCAAATTCTTAAGTGTTTAGCCTTCACAATTCAATTTCATTCAACCATATACCATTCTCTCTCTAAATCAAACTCTCGCTCACTAGAAAACCAAAATTCTCTCAAGAATTTCTCAAGTTTTGCTCTCAGTTTCAAAGGAATTCAAGTCGATTTCATTTCCGAGCTGAAAATTCATCAACAAGTAAGTTCCGGAAATTTTAAATTTCTTGATGAATTTTTCATATATGTTATGTTTATGGACATTTAGAATCTGAACATGGAAATTAGAAGTTGAGTTCATGCTTAATTCTTAAGTTTATGCTTGGGTTTTATTTAAAAACCCTAAGTTTTTCATTTCTAGAATTTCCAGAAAATCAGCGAGATTCTAGCCCCGCTTTGACCAACCAAAATTGCTAAGAAAAATATGAAACTTTTATATTGTTTTCTTAAGTCAGTTTTAAACCTTTTTTATGAAATACGTTTTTCCACGTTTTTGTCTAGTTTGGTCAGAAAAAATTCATTTTCGATCAAGGGTCAAAACTTCCTGTTTTAAAAACCTTAAAAATTCATTCTTGTTTTTCTCGAAAATTAGCCACTGTTTTGGACCCTTAGACACGAAAATTACGAAGATATTTCGTACTATGATGCAAGGGCGTGCACAAATGAGGCTGCCGAAGGATGCAGCTCAGCCCCGAAACGAGCAAAACGAGGCTGCAAGGGCGCTGTTTTGGACTGCAATTTGCCAAACTATCGAGGATAATTTCCTAAGTTATTTTCCTCTCGGTTTCAGGTTTTGTTCGCCCGAAATAACACTTAGTTCATTTCAGCTCATTTCTGAAGCATTTCTTTTCACAAATTCAACAAGAATAAAATTAGCCGAATTTTATTCTATGTTTTTCAAGACTTTTCTCGGCGTTGACTTTTTAGTCAAAATTAAAAGTTGACTTTTTCGGTCAAAGCCAAATACTTGACTTTTTCGGTCAAAGTCCAACAACTCACTATTTCGGTCAAAGTCAAAGAGTTGACTTTTATGGTTAAAACGTCAAAAAGTTAACTGTTGATCTCGGTTAACCAAGACTTAATAAAAGCTTATTTAAGTCTGTTTTTCAGCGAAACGACTTTTAAAAAGCTCTGAAAAGTTAAAGTCAACTCTAATTTCACGCCCGCATGGTATTATTCACGTATGCATGGTACTATTCACATGAAAATTATACTTAGCAAATATCGAAGCAATTCATTTGATTTTCTTCAAAGGAATAATACCCTTCCGGACATGTGTTTTTCAAAGGAATAATACTGTTGTCGGCCCGTCTTGGACCGACGAGGAAAAAGACATCACTTCGACCCGCGCGACCGGCGCGAGGCCTTTGACGGCGAAACCTTGCCTCAGCCATTAGCCGGCCCAAGGTCCAGCCGGCCATATGCTCAGCCGGCCCATGGCCGGCCCAAGGGTCAGCCGGCCAATGGCCGACCCAAGGGTCTCACTCGGCCATTGGCCGAGTCAAAGCTTCAGCCGGCCAATGGCTGGCCCAGTTCACTCGGCCATTGGCCAAGGCAAAGCTTCAGTCGGCCAATGGCCGACCCAAGGGTCTCACTCGGCCATTGGCCGAGTCAAAGCTTCAGCCGGCCAATGGCTGACCCAAGGGTCTCACTCGGCCATTGGCCGAGTCAAAGCTTCAGCCGGCCAATGGCCGGCCAAGTTCACTCGGCCATTGGCCGAGGCAAAGCTTCAGTCGGCCAATGGCCGACCCAAGGGTCTCACTCGGCCATTGGCCGAGTCAAAGCTTCAGCCGGCCAATGGCCGGCCCAGTTCACTCAGCCATTGGCCGAGGCAAAGCTTCAGCCGGCCAATGGCCGACCCAAGGGTCTCACTCGGCCATTGGCCGAGTCAAGGCTTCAGCCGGCCAATGGCCGGCCCAAAAATCTCAGTCGGCCAAGGGGTGCCCCAATGACCCCTTGGTCGCCTATAAATAGGGAGGCCTGCCCTCTCTCAAAGGTAATCTATTTTTGAGTCCCGAAACGCTGCCGAACTCATACTTCGCTCGTTTCGCTCATCTTTGGCCTCTCACCACCTCTAAAACCTCTATACTCCACCTCAATCCCACTAATGTTGAGCGTCGGAGAGGTGAACAGAGGCACCCCCTCTGTTTCCCCTTTGTAGCTCACGGTTCTCTCATCTCTTTCAGGTATGCCGGTGAGCTCAAGGGACATTCACAGCTAAGGGACGACTCGGGATACCGAGTCCGACACGCTCGAGTCAAGGCGAGACCACTTGGTCCGGCCTTAGGTCTAACCGCCTGTGGCTCCTAAATCGTTGTCCGAAAAACAGCGACAACAAATACCATTCCGGATATGTATGTTTCAAAGGAATAATACCATTCCAGACATTTTTCGTGTTATGACTTTTTTTATACGAGATCGTTACGGACCCAGTTTTAACCCGTCTGCAAACTACCTTGATCGTGCGCCAACGAAGCTGCCAAAGGCTGCAGTTAATCCTCGAAACGCGCAAAACGAGGCTGCCATTAACATACGATTAGACATTAATTAACTATCCTAATCCAATTAGACAATTTTAATGAATGAAAGCCCATGACAACCATTAACATACGATACATTATCTAAGTTATAGCCTACAAGCATGGCATAGTAATTAAATAAACAAGCAAGAGCATGCAAGAATGGTTTGATTCGGATTGATCGTTTCCTATTTGATTCTATAAAGTAAATCAAGATGAGCCCAATCATATTGGCCCATGGATTCAATTGGGCCCATTCTTATGTCCCTTAGAAAAATAAATCAATATCAAATTATTTAATTTTTCTAGTTTTTTTTTTATCGAAAAAATTAATTAAGTAAGGGCTCATTCCAATGTCCCATTTAAATAAATCGATATCATAATCATTTATTTTGTAATGTTTTAAATAAAAAAAATCATTAGGGCTCAGCCCATACAATTAATTAAATAAAAAATTTAAAAACTTAATTTTTTTTTTTCGGTAAATTTTTTTTTAATGAGTGGGCCCGTGGGCCCACTAGGGTTTCCGGGCTGAGGCCCGGACGAATCCTCTAATCTTGACATAGGTCAAGATTAGACTTGAGGCTGCACCGGACCGCCGCCGCCACGAGGGCGCGGCCCGGCCCAAAAAGGACGGCCGAAACTTGTCACAAAATTTTGTGACAAGTTTTCTTGTGGCGTAGTCGTGGAGGCTTTCTTCGTCCGTCATGCTTCTTCGTTGTGTGTCCGTCTCTCGCCGATCGTCGTGATCAAGAACGTCGCACCATCGGATTACAACAATAATAATAATAATTACATAAAACCTATACCCTTTGAATTTCGGGTTTACAAAAAATCTAGAAAAGCGAGAATCAAATATTCTACGATCAAACCACGAATCACAATCCACATATCATATATTGAATTGCATGAAATTCACATCCACATATAATTTCATTCAAACCATATTTAAATTAATTACAAGAACGAATCGATTAATTAATCATAACATCTAGCTCTGATACCACTTGTTGGTGGATCGAGCTCGCATCGGACACGAACGATCGCTCCGATGCGACTCGTCTGAGATGATTCCACCATATAACCATATTAATGCGGAAAAATAATTAATTACGCTAATCATAAGCTAATTAAATTATGGTTATAATTAACAAGATCTAGTTATGTTTAATTAATTTAATTCACGAGAGCATATAAGTCAAGCAACCGATATAAGAGTAAACGAGTACTTACATTGATTTTCGGTTCAGCTACAGAACGCTTCAATCCAATCGCGTACTCCTTGCGTCGTCTTGATGAAGGACTCGAGGATGACACCTTAGTCTTCCGAAACGTAATCTCCGAGACGAATAAGAAAGATGAGTGGGCACAGTCTTTATCTCACTAGATCACGAAACTAGGTGTTTCGAGATCTCGCTCTTATTTTACTAAGAATGGAAACGAATTTCCGAGGGGAAGAGAGGCAGAAGTGCTCGGCCAAGGTAGGCTAGAGAGCACGAAATTTTCACCAAATTATTGCTTAAAATGTCTTCTCGTGAACCCCTATTTGTAGTAGAAAAAAGGAGATATTCATGGAATCTTCCAGAATATTTTATTTCCTTTTATTGTGTTCACATTGGTGGATTAAATCTAGGCCATTGGATCTCAACAAGTGAATCCTACTTTTTCTCTCATCCATCAGATCAAAATCTATGGGATATTATTCTCTATTTAAATAGAGAATATTTTATTTAGTGAGAGAATAAAGGGGAATATATTATTTCCCTTTAAATATATTCTCATATATTCTCCTAAATACTTTCCTATAAATAAGGAGAAAATATAGGACAATATCTTATATTATTTTCTCTCTTTTATTTAAGGAACTAAAGAGAAAATATTGGTAGATACCAATATTATAAAAATCGAATTACAGGCACACGGCCAAGGGGGGATTTGCGCAAACCCTAGTGCCAAAATTCCCAAATTCGATTTTCATATTTTGTGCAAGGCCCAATTGCTTAAAACCCAATTAATTATTTATTTACTTGGTCCAACAATAAACAAATAATTGATAATTGTTTATTTACTTGATCAAACAATAAATAAACAATTCTACATAAATATTTATTTAATTCTGCGAATACCCGTTTTCCAGAATTAATGTTGTCAATCACAATTACAGCAAGTGAGATTAATAATGATAAACATTATTATACGAAAGTTCTTATCCGCCTTTATCATAGCCGAATCGGGGACTATGGACCTAGTAATAGGAGCTTAACAAATCCGATCAAGAAAGACGAAATAGTCCTTTCTCTTTTGTCCATCGATTCGTCTAATCTTGGTCAAATACTCCACCTTGTAAGCCAAGACTGAACTCTCCTTTATACTAGAATTATATCTACTCATCGTGACGAGTGTCCACTGATATAGTTAGTTCGTGATCAAGATCCTCCAGGTTCAACCCGTGTCAAGAGAAGTCAATTTTTCCGTTATACTTCTCTTGATACATATTAGCCCTAAGCAGTGTTGCTTCCCCAGCGAAATATTCTTTCGAACGTTACTTACTTCGAAAGTGCTAGCAATCTATCGGTTCTGAAATCAACCCTTAGGTGAGTGAACATTAACCTTCTTTCAGGAACTGGATTCCGTATCTGTAAATCATTTCCCACTCAAATTATGCTCTGAGAAAACTCCCAAGACATAAGCTGTGATTAGCATGAATAGCCTTTTAGCGAATGAGTCAAAGAGCTCAGTAACATAACCCAGTGTCCATGATCACTTCAGGATTTAGATCAAGTCTCACTGTGACCATCATAGTGGCCTCGGTTAGTGTGTCGTAACGGTCCTTAAACGACACATCTACAACCAAGACCTTTCCAAGTCGTACACTTACCACAAGTGTAGAATGCTCCCACATAGTGATCAACCTTCACCCATGTGTTCCACATATATGACTTTAGATATAGCTTTCCAGGCGTATATCAGTCATCGACCTCGTTTTAGCTCACCGCCCGAACTCAGGTGCCCAGCACGTGACTCAGTTTTATACGGAGGCTATGGAAGATAGTTGTTATTGATTCTAATTGTTTAGAACTCAACCCACTAATCATATAATGCTAATAAAGTAATCTTATTATCGAATTTAGTAATAATTTATTCATTATCTTCAAGTCGACAATATTCCCAACAGTTTCTTTGTAGCATATATAAGATGTCTATGTGCTAATTTCTCCAATATTTCACGTTAGGTTGTGAAATTTTGCGGTCGAGGAAAATACCGAAGACGCAGAGCAAGCAACCACAAACTAAAAGAGATAAGTGGATATTAAGTACCTCAATGTCAAGGACTATTATCTAGCCATAGTGGCGTATGTGCATAATGGTTTAGTAATCAAGATTAAAAGCCCTATCACGTTAAGACAGTATCATGATAAGAGGGCTCCAGCCTTCACTAAATTGTAGGTTAGCTTAATAAATGAATCCGGTTTGGCAAACCTGAAAATAACCAGCAAGCCTTGTTTTTATTATTTGCCCCCAGAAGTAAACTGTGTTATCTCAGTACAAGTAACCAAGTTATGGGAAAAGTTAAATGACAGTCAAGCCTCTCGCGCTATCTTGCCAATGTGCGCGAATCTTATCAGGATATCGGAGGGTAAAGTACTCCGACGTCCTTATTAAAACACACAAGTGAGCAACTTAAACATTATTCCAGATTAATGTGGCATCCAAGGTAAAAACCAAGGTACGCAGCTCGGGTCGAGAACCTGAGTAACTGAATTCCCACACTTACCAAATACAAGTATCGAACTAGCAAGCAACCAAGGTTTTAACCAAGGTGCGCATGTGTGGTTAAGGACCCAGGTAACTATTTTCCGCAGTTACAAGGATACAAGTATCGAACATTTTAAATAAGTAAATACAAGTATAAGCTAGTTAGTGTCGATGGACCGTTAGCTCCTTAATGAGACGAGTCTCTTTTGCAAGCACCAACAACTTGCAAGGAGTAGTAATAGGTTATGAGATTCCCGAGGGTTGGTCCCTTCATAGTCAGGCCCTAGAATCATGCAAGCACATTGCAGTACCATCAGTGAATCCCCGACAACGAGGCAGTTAGTCATGTTGCGTACCAGTACGCCAAGAGGCCATTAGGAGGGCTGAGGTATTAGGAGTCTTACATGTTTCGATCGATAGGAGATATCCCGAGATCTAACGAATAACCTCCTAAGTAGTTAAATTTAAATTCTAGAATTGTTAGGCCGTCTTGTATGCATCTTCCTACTTGCATTCTAGTGTTTCAACGGTATGGCATCGTAACATCACTAGTTGTTGTTACATTTTAGTAGTCCACTTGCTGAGTCATTATGACTCACAGTTATTACCTTGACATTGCAGTAAAGGGCGGCGGAACTCAAGATCTCTGATTCAGTAGCAACAAAGATTCGGAATTGTGTATGCATATAGATGACGACTTGTTAGCCAGTAAGACAGAAGTAGATGGGCTTAGGAAAAAAGTATTTTGTGTAACTAGTTATTTATAGTTTTCCAAACAATTGTTTTGTAATATTATACAAGTATAAGAAAAGAAAAATTTAGTACTAAAATTTGGGTAAGACCCGTTAATTATACTTTGTTATATTTCCGCAAGTGTTTAAGCTCTTAACAAAGTGTACTTATGTACATACAATTTTATAAACGACTTTTCAAATGAAGTAAACATAGTAGGTAAACATGAGAGTCGCGGTCCAGCTGGGACTACCGGCTAGTCATGACAAATCTTTCTGTATCAGACCAACCAGGACTAGATGTTCCTGTAGACTGTCTATATTCACTTAGATTCCAAATCGTCATACTTCATCTTAGATTCGCCATGCTAGGCTAGGTTTTATTGTCACGTTTATAGGAGTTCGTCATGGTAGTATGGTTTGGCATGTGAATGTGCATTTCTTACTACAAGATATAAATACAAGTATTTATAAACCACAAGTGGGATATTGAACGATCGTCATACGTGTCTCAAGTAGGTACATCAAGATGGGACCTAGGAGACATATGACGGTAAACAGTGTCGGTAAGGAAATTGTTGAGCTAATATAAGATGTGCTCCAGCTAAGAGGAATACTTGCACAAATCATAACGCACCTGCAAAACCAAAACCCACCAGCAAATCAACAAGAGCTAACAGTTGGCCCCAAAGAAGCTCAAGAAGTAACAAAACCGCCAATTTAAGCACCACGAGTTGCAAACCTAGGAAGCTCAGGTGCCTTTTCCAGCAATGGTGCCACCGCCAGCTGTCGCAGGAGGTCAAAATGATATAGTTTTCCAAGAGAACCCAACCTTTCAGGTTCCAGTAATCACTTAATTGATCACTGAGCCGGTGGGAGCGCTTTAGGAAGCAGAAGCCGCCAACCTTTGATGGAATGCCAGATCCTGCCCTGGAAGAGAATTGGATCGAAAGGATACAACACACTAGGACAAAAAACGTTATCCGGTGCGACGAATGTCGCACCCAAAGCTTAAAATGTCGCACCTAAAAGTTTATTAGGTGCGACATTAGGTGCGACAGCGTCGCACCGGATAACCCGTCGCAGAAGGTATTCGGTGCGACATGTCGCACCGAATATGTACACCTTTAGGTGCGACACTTTCAGGTGCGACATGTCGCACCTACTGTCGCACCTATTTTCCTGCCAAATTTAATAACATTGGCGGGTAAATTCATATCTGGTGCGACAATGTCGCACCTAATGCCATTCCAGCCATAATATTCGGTGCGACATTGTCGCACCGAATATGTTTTTTAAATTAAAAAAAAATAAAAAATTAAAAAAGTAAATTAAAATTCATTTAAAATTAAATAAAAATTAATTAACAAAATTCTAAATGAATTATAAATAATATTCTGAAAATAGAATTCTTAATTAAAAATACAAATTCTTTCCAAAAAAAGCGAAAAAAATGAATTCCTAATTTTTTTTCCTATAAAACTTATCGATAGTAGAATTCTCAACCAAGTTTCCCACCTAACCACACGGCCATGACAAAATTTCCAATGAAATTCGTCCAAAAAAATCAATCATAATTCAAACAAAAATTCTCGGTCAAAAACCCATGCATCAAACAACTTAAAAACATCTTAAGAACATCAATCAATCATCATAAAACAAAAGCCAAAAAAAAAAACCTTCAAACCCAAGAACACACAGATTCGGTCAAATCAATTCCAAACTCAGAATTGAGAGCGAGAGAGAGATAGATAGATAGATAGAGAGAGAGAGACGTACGTCACGGTGTCGGAGAGGTCACGGCGGCAGAGAGGCGCACGGTCGGCGGGGAGGTCACGGGCGGCGCGGGGAGGTCACGGGCGACGGGGGATGACCGGGCTGAGCTGAGGTGGTCACGGGCGGCGCGGGGGACCCGCAAGTCGGAGAGTCAGAGAATAAGAGAGAGAGAGAGAGAGAGAGAGAGAGAGAGAGAGAGAGAGAGAGAGAGAGAGAGAGATAGATAGATAGAAAGAAAGAGAGAGAGATAGATAGATAGAGAGAGAGAGAGAGAGACGTACCTTGGTCCGGGCGGCGCGGGGAGGTCACGGCGGCGGGGGAGGTCATGGCGGAGGAAGATAGATAAAGAGAGAGTGTTAGATAGAGAGAGGCGCATGGTTTGGGCGAGAGAAAGAAGACGCTCGGTATTTAAAATACCCTAAACTATTAGGTGCGACATTAGGTGCGACAATGTCGCACCTGATGAGTGCGTATTTTACGTACGAATCCGCTCTCGTTTGACTTGGATTTAGCGCGTTCTCAAGTGTTTTTGATGGTTTTAGTGTGGTTATAGTGAATTTCAGGTCAACATAGATGAAAAGTAGCTGTCGGGTCACATATCGATGGAACGGAAGTAAAAGCGATGAATTTGGAGTCAAAATGAAGAAAATGAAGATTTGGAGGCTGGTGCGCAAGACCTCGCACCGCGACCAGAAGACCTCGCGCCGCGACCCCTGCATTTTCACGAACACAAAAAGTTCCAGGAGCTTCTCGCGGTGCTCCTCGCGGTGATCTCGCGCCGCGACGATACGAAGAAGGGAGTCTCGCGCCGCGAGGATGGATGGCGCGCCGCGAGACGACGAATCCTGACGAAAATAATGTCGAATTTTGACTTAATCCTAGTCGTTGGATCGTTTTTTTAAGGCCCAGATCAGTCCAAAATTGTACTTCGACCTAAACCACTATAAAACATAACTCAGCCTCTATTTTTATGTTACGCTTTATTTTATTATTGTTTTGGAGAGCTTTTGCAACGGAGAGAAAGCTTATCAACGGAATTGACAAAATCCGATCAGCCGGAACTCCATTAATAGTTTTTCTTCTTCCTTCTATTTATTTTCTGCTCTTAATTTACTATTGTGTTCTTGAATTCCTTTTTCGTTATAACCATGAGCTCTCTTCGTCATTCTATGCTAGTTTTATCGCTTTTAATCACTCTCCTTGTGTTGATCATGGTCATGAACACCGTTAGAGGCTAAGTCTTTAGCGGGGTTACGATGTAGTCGGGGTTAGATATAGCTTAGGGGTTTCGTTAGGGTTTGATTAGTTATTAACTGTTTCATGAATATGTTTGCTTGTGTGGAAGTGTTCTTAATGCATTCTTTAGCTTGATCACCTTTAGAATTGTTTAATTAGAGTTTTTAGCTGCTCGAGAGAGAGTAAAAATTCGTGCCCTTTTTCACTCATCACATTGTTTTAGGTTGCTTGACGGCTTAGACGAGTGTGTAATCGTTAGAATTCTCGCATTTAGTGCATGTGGTTGTTTTAATAGGATTAGAGGCCGAGAGGATAAGTAATCCGACAATTGCATAGGTTCGCTAGATCACTCGAGAGAGGCTAGGGAATATTAATGAGAGAATGAGATTAGCTTACATAGGAATAGTGGTAATTGTTCGTTCCCGAAACCCCGATGCTGTGTTACCTGGTGAAATCGCAACCCCGTAGTTTTCTTTGCTTGTTATCTCGTGTTTGTTTCTCATTTATTTTTACGTTAATTCATTTTCTATTTTCATAATCACATCCATCAACAAATTTGTGAAATCAATTTGCTTTAGGTTGTTTAACGTCGCTATAGTAACTAGTCTCTGTGGGATCGATATCCGTTACTTACGTAACACTATTACTTGTTCGATACGTCCACTTGCGTGCTAGTCATAAAAATATCGCAACAAGTTTTTGGCGCCGTTGCCGGGGAGTTTTTACAATAGCGCCGAAAAATAATCTGCTTTGCCATTTGATTTCGTTACGCGTTTCCTAACTATGCGTGTAGTTTTCTCTGTTTTGAAGGTGCATGCGGAGTGAGGGAACATCAAACCTCGTTCCACTAAATCTTGAGATCGAAAAATTCTGCAAGACGAACAGAAAGCAATCAAAGGAACGAGCAATGGGAGATAGAGCGAACAACGCGGCGAACGAAGAGCCAAAGACCCTATTCCAATATGGGTTACCACCAGCTGACGCCGCACAATCGGCAATCGCTCTCCCGGCTCTTACGGGTAACCAGAATTTCGAGATCAAGACCGGCATAATACACATGGTCCAAGCGAATCAATTCTCTGGATCACCGGCCGAAGATACGTCCACTTGCGTGCTAGTCATAAAACTACGGGGGAGTTTGATGAGTGCGTATTTTACGTACGAATCCGCTCTCGTTTGACTTGGTTTTAGCGCGTTCTCAAGTGTTTTTGATGGTTTTAGTGTGGTTATAGTGTGGTTATAGTGGTTTTAGTGTGGTTTTAGTGTGGTTATAGTGAATTTCAGGTCAACATACGTCCACAGAGACTAGTTACTATAGCGACGTTAAACAACCTAAAATACGCACTCATCAACATACGTCCACTTGTTCGATACGTCCACTTGCGTGCTAGTCATAAAAATATCGCAACAGCACCACCCAATATGACTAATAGGTGCGACATGTCGCACCTAATGTGAAATTCCAGAACCAAAAATTTTCGGGGGGAATTTCTGACCATTTTAAATTTTTTTAACCCATTAGGTGCGACACATGTCGCATCTAATGGTATTAGGTGCGACAAATGTCGCACCCAATAGTATCAGGTGCGACAGTATCATATTGGGTGCGACAAAGTCGCACCGGATAGCACTAATCATCAGCGAAATTTTTAGTCGCTTGGAGGACTATCTGGTGCGACATGTCGCACCTAATATGTGCTTAGGTGCGACATTTAGGTGCGACATGTCGCACCTAATACCCTTCCGCACCTAATAAGTTAATTTGTAGTAGTGACAGGTCTTTTTGTACATGCAACTTACGAGCATTAAGAGAGTTTCTTGCGCTATCAACCAGTTGGAACTACAAGCGCGTAACTAGTGGAGAGTCGTTGCGATGACCGAGGATGTGCAATGAATGACATGGGAATGGTTCCTTACACTTTTCCAAGAGAAGTACCTTGGATAGGCAATCCTGTCTAGAAAGTTATGGGAGTTTTTTAACCTTCGCCAAGGAACCATGTCGGTGGCAGTGTATGTTTCCAAGTTCGACGAGTTGGCTTTGTTTTCACCAACAATGGTGCCAACAGACTCCGCACAAAAGATGAAGTTGATACACGGCTTAAGGATCGACATTGTCCAACAAGTGGAATATGGAAGAATGGGACCCGAAACTTATTCCAACGCCGTGTAGAGGGCGTTGCGCTATGATGGATAGAAAGAAGTTGTAGGAGATCCTATCCATGAGCCAATACAAGTAAACTGCTTCATTCAGGAAACAAGAAGGAGTAACAAGAGCTTCAATAAGAGGAAGCATGAGAGGAGAAGTTCGGGATCTCGGCTGTGGAACGTGTCGGATGATCAGGAGGAATACGAGTACAACCCAAAGTAGAGATCGTGGGAGAGCACGCTAAGTGGGCTGAAGTTAAGCCCCCGTTATGTAACAAGTGTTGAAGACCTCACCCATGTGAGTGCCATCTGGGCACATCAGGATAATTCCGTTGTAGCAAGGAGGGCCACTTCATGAGGGATTGCCCAATGCCAGAAGTAAAAAAAAAAAGACCACATTACAAGTGTTACCAAGGGTAGAGGGTCGAGTCTATAGCATGTATGAGGACGGAGAGCAAGTGAACCTTCCCTGGAAGCAGGAGGTTAGCCTTCAACTCTAGTTACACATTCATGCATGTCACGTAGTATGTTAGCTAAGCATATCATGGTAAGGAGACATTCTAGAATGTTTTCCATTAGATTACAGAGTGGTAATCAACATATGCTTTACCAAGGGTACAGAAGTGTACTTGTCTGTTTGCGGTAAATGTCTTGGTCTTGAACATCATCAGGAGATATAGGAATGTCTAACATGTTAAGCACTCATTCGCAGTAATCATACGGAGAATAAGTTCTCGCTTTCTAGGAGTTAAGAGTATGAGACAAGCAGACTTTCAGCAAGGAGACGTTAAGACTTTAGGACATACGATCAAGATCGTTAAGTAAATCCACTCTAGAAATTAGGTTTCGATATGTTTCAAGGGACGTTTATACTGGGATTTCTGACATGTTAGGGAATCTGAGGTATAAATGTCTGGAAATTACATCCTTGAGCAAGGATGGTCACTCGGAACTTGATAGATTCATGCAGGTGAGCACGTCGGAGAGAATTTTCAATGCCTCGGACCTAGGGTCTTAGGACTTCACAGACGAGATCGTGAAGGTATGGAGAAATGTGTCTAGGATTCACTCCAGAGTTTTTCACGACCATGCTCAATCCCTTAGGATAGATTGTTTAGGATTTTCGAATTGCAAGGTAGGATATCTAGATAATCTTAAAAATCTTGACTAATGAAAGGAAGCTTTCCATGGACTATAGAGTCTAGACTATAGTCAGAATTATTCCCTACAAGGTTGAGGTGGAGACCTCGATCAAAGTTGCTAGCGTCAAGATGAGAAGCGATTGAATCTCCATTCCAAGGGAAGAGAGTGTTCACGGTCGCAAACAGAAGTTATCTAGAAGAAGCAGGAGCTATCCAGAAGAAAAAGAAGTTATCTAGAATAAGCAGGAGCTATCCAGAAGAAAAAGGAGTTATCTAGAAGAAGCATGAGCTATCCAGAAGAAACAGGAACTATCCATAAGAAGAAGGAGTTATCCAGAAGAAGAATGAGTTTCAAGAAAATGACATCAAGTATTGGAAATGAGCATAGGTGATAATTATCCGAGTAAGCTCAGTAATTATCATGATCAGCAAGCTTTAAGAGGAGAAATCGTAATAATTATCTGAGGAAACTCGATAATTATTACGATCAACCAGAAGGATCAACAAGCTGTAGGAGCAGAGTTTGTGATAATTATGTGAGGAAGCTCAGTAATTATTACAAACAAGAATTCTCAAGAAGCACCACGTTAGGACGAGTAATCACGAACTAGCTAGGTCAGAGATTTCCACAAGCGGAAATCGGAGCAAGCCCAAGGGAACGAGCGTTACTATGAAGTACAAGTTCCCATAGTATCCAGTCCACATATGTGGAACCAAAGTTCATGGGTGGAAACTCTTTAAGGTATCAGCAAGAAGGGTCCACGAGTGTATCCGATAAGAGTACGATAGTTAGTAGGTGCATCGACATAGAGGTTGTTCGACAATCGCAAGAGATCTCAGGAAAGTATGCATGGAGCTATCACTAGTGATAGAATCTGAATGACGAGCCATTTGGAGCCACGTGGGAAATCTAGACAGAATTGCGCAATAGTGCCCGACCTTGTTTTAAGTTTCGAGGACGAAACATCAATAAGGGGGAGGAATTGTAATAACAGTATTATTACGTATTATTCCTCTGGTTACTCTATTGAACATAAACAATAATTTTGCATGACTAATAAGAATCATTTATAAATATTTAAGTCCAATAAACTTTAGAAGATTCAAAATTCTAAGTTGGATATTTTGGGATAATTGTCAAAATGGTCCCCGCAAATGCTAAATATTTGCAAATAGGTCACTGTCTCGGGAAAAATATTTCTAGAAATGAGAAAAATAAATAAAATTATGGAAAATTTCATTTTATTCATATAACTTTGCTCGTAAAGTTTCAGCTCATTCCGAGACTTTTTGAAAATTTTCACGGTTTTAAGGCTGGTAAAAATCGAAATTTTCGTAAACGAGCTCCAAAAATTACGAAATTTGGCACAAGGCCTAGTTATATGTAATTAAGGTATAATATAAAATAAAATTGAGGAAATCAATTTTTTTATCAAGTCATAATTATTTCGCCGAAAGTTAGGGTATTTTTTTTACCGTTTTTCGATGGTGTCAATTTATCCGGTGCCGGGAAGATATTTTTGCACAAGTTGCCGAATGGATAAGTGTTAGGACGAAATTTTGAGTGCAAGAGAGAGTCATTGCCGTGTAATACAAGTAAGAATAAGATAAAAAAAAGTGACATGGTAGGCTAGTTATGTTTTTAAGCAAGGTTTTTTATTGGTTAAAATTTGGTGAAGCAAATCCTCAAGTGTTAAGCCTTCACAATTCAATTTCATTCATTCATATACCATTCTCTCTCTAAATCAAACTCTCTCTCACTAGAAAACCGTAATTTTCTCAAGAACTTCTCAAGTTTTGCTCTCGATTTCAAAGGAATTCAAGTCGAGTTCATTTCCGAGCCGAAAATTCATCAATAAGTAAGTTATGGAAATTTTAAATTTCTTGATGAATTTTGCATATATGTTATGTTTATGGACGCTTAGAATCTAGACATAGAAATTATAAGTTGAGTTCATGCTTAGTTCTTAATGTTTATGCTCGGTTTTTATTTAAAAACCCTAAGTTTTTCATTTCTAGAATTTCCAGAAAATCAGTGAGATTCTAGCCCATTTTGACTAATCCAGTTAAGTCAGAAAAAATTCATTTTCCATAAAGGGTCAAAACTGCCTACTTTAAAAACCTTATGTTTTCATTCCAATTTTTCCAGAAAATTAACCATAGTTTTGGATCCTTAGACCGATCAAAACAATTTCAAAAATTCTGAAACTTTTATATGTTGTGTATACGTCAGTCAGATCGGTCTAGATTAATTTATAAAAATTCGTTTTCCTCTAAGCGTCAGGCTGCCAAAAATTCCAATTTTTAGCATAATTTATGCTAAGTGTCCAGCCGCAGTTTTTGACCATTTTACCCTCTTTACGTACAGTAATAAATTGAGGTAACCTCTTGGTCAAGGGAATAATGCCATTACGGACATTATTTCGATACGAGATTATTTCGGACCCGGTTTTAACCCGGCTGCAAACTGCCATGATCGTGCGCAAACGAGGCTGCCGAAGGCTACAGTTCAGCCCCGAAATGCGCAAAACGAAGTTGCAAGGGCACTGTTTTAGATTGTAGTTCGCCAAACTGTCGAGAAGAATTCCCTAACTCATTTTCCTCGCGGTTTCGGGTTTTGTTCGCCCAAAATAACACTTTGCTAATTTATCCTCATTTCCGAAGCGTTTCTTTTCAGGAATTCAACTAGAATAAAATTAGCTGAATTTTATTCTAAGTTTTTCAAGACTTTTCCAATAGTTGACTTTTTCGGTCAAAGTCAAATAGTTGACTTTTTCGGTCAAGTCTAACAACTCACTAATTCGGTCAAAGTCAACACAATTGACTTTTCCAGTAAAAGTCAAACAGTTAACTTTTTTCGGTCAAACTCAATAGTTTACTTTTGACCTCGGTTGACCAAAACTTAGTAAAACCTTATTTAAGTCCGTTTTTTAGTGAAATTATTTTTAACGAGCTTTGAAAAGTTAAAGTCAACTTTAATTTCACGCATGCATGGTACTATTCACGTATGCATGGTACTATTCACTTAAAAGTTATACTTATAAAATTCCGAACCAATTCATTCGATTTTCTTCATGAATTCTTCAAATTTTTCAACTTCAAATGTCTTAGAGAAATTATGTTCATGAATTCTAAGACTTTCTCGACGTCGACTTTAGTCAAACAGTTGACTTTTGACCTCGATTGACCAAAATTAGTAAAACCTTATTTTAAGCTCGTTTTCAGCAAAACGACTTTTAACGAGCTTTGAAAAGTCAAAGTCATCTCTAATTAAGCAGTTAAGCCTAGTTCCGAACTCATTTAGGATTCCATAAAATGTTAGTATAGTGTCCAGATTCTGTCCGTTTCTCGGTAGCGTATATTAGATGTCTATACGCTAATTTCTCCAATATTTCACGTTACGTTGTAAAATTATGCGGTCGAGGAAAATACCGAAGACGCAGAGCAAGTAAGCAGGAATTGCAAGAGGTAAGTGGATATTAAGCACCTCAATGTCAAGGACTATTATCTAACCATAGTGGCGTATGTGCATAATGGTTTAGTAATCAAGATTAAAAGCCCTATCACGTTAAGATAATATCAAGATAAGAGGGCTCCGGCCTTCACTAAATTATAGGTTAACTTAATAAATGTACCCGGTTTGGCAAACCTGAAAATAACTCGCAAGCCTTGTTTTTATTATTTTCCCCGAGAAGCATACCATATTATCTCGGTACAAGCAACCGAGTTATGGGAAAAGTGAAATGAAAGTCAAGCATCACGCGCCATCTTGCCAATGTGTGTGAAGCTTATCAGGATATCAGAGTAAAATAATACGACGTCCTTATTAAAAAAAACAAGTGAGCAACTTACACATTATTCTAGATTAATGCGGCATCCAAGGTAAAAACCAAGGTACGCAGATCAGGTTGAGAACCCGAGTAACTAAATTCCCACAATTACCAAATACAAGTATCGAACTAGCAAGCAACCAAGGTTTTAACCAAGGTGCGCAAGTGTGGTTAAGGACCCAAGTAACTATTTTCCGCAGTTACAAGGATAGAAGTATCAAATAAGTTCAATATGTAAATACGAGTATAAGCTAGTTAGTGTTGATGGACCGCTAGCTCCTTAATGAGACGAGTCTCTTTTGCAAGCACCAACAACTTGCAAGGAGTAGTAATAGGCTATGAGATTCCCGAGGGTTGGTCCCCTCATAGTCAGGCCCTAGAATCATGCAAGCACATCGTAGTACCATCAGTGGATCCCCGACAATGAGTTAGTTAGTCATGTTTCGTACCAGTACACCAAGAGGCCATCAGGAGGGCAGAGGTATTAGGAGTCTTACATGTGTCGATCGATAGGAGATATCCCGAGATGTAACTGATAATCTCTTAAATAGTTAAATGTAAATTCTAGAATTGTTAGGCCGTCTTGTATGCATCTTCCTACTTGCATTCTAGTGTTTCAACGGTATGGCATCGTAACATCACTAGTCTTTGTTACATTTTAGTAGTCCACTTGCTGAGTCATTATGACTCACAGTTATTACCTTGACATTGCAGTCAAGGGCGGTAGAACTCAAGATCTCTGATTCAAAAGCAACAAAGATTTGGGATTGCGTGTGCATGTAGATTATGACTTATTGGCTAGTAAGACAGAAGCAAATGGGCTCATGGAAAACTATTTTGTGTAACTAGTTATTTATAGTTTGCCAAAAAAAAATTGTTTTGCAATATTATACAAGTATACAAAAAGAAACTTTTAGTACTAAAATTCGGGTAAGACACATTAATTATACTTTGTTATATTTCCACAAATTTTTAAGCTTTTAACGAAGTGTACTAATGTATGTACAATTTTATAAACGAGTTTTCAAATGAAGTAAACGCAATTGGTAAGCATGAGAGTCGTGGTCCGGCCGGGACTACTGACTGGTCGTGACACTATCCTCGAACTCGATAAATCATCGACCATCATGTTTTAGTGACTTAACTCAAAGTTAATATCTCAAATCTCATATGAATACCCTATTAAGGTAATACTAAGTACTAAGTGTATTGGTAAATATTTCTACAAACTATTTATGATTTATGCATTTTATACTTAATCAATTAGTATTCCATCATTATCGTAATCAGTTTATGTCAGATAATTATCATAATCATCTTTTAATGGGCAGAATTCTAACAATCTCCCACTATGCCTTTGAGAAGATACATGAATGTCAAATCTAACCAAGCGTCTATCTCATAGACTTCAGTTAACCTCCAAGGTTACTTTCAAACATGTGTCACACTTACTCAACTCTTAATCACGTGCATCTACCGTTAATGCTTATTAATTTGTTGCATTTATTGTTTACTTATTTCTTGGCAAGGGAGATTCTTGATAGGATCTAAGCTCCCACTATTTTCATAAGGAAACTTTGAAAATCTTATCGTAATGAAACTCTTTTCATTTAATCAAAACCATTTTGATTTTCTCTTTACCGTATTTTAATATCACTACTATGTTTAATCTCATCAAACTTCGTTAGTATTTTTGGTCAGCATCACGCTTCCCAATACTTACATTGTTCCACTCTGATCGTATCTCATACTATAATGTCTCGCATCATGATTAGTGTATTATTAATTTAGGATATCATCATCAACTACTTTATTCCTTTATTAGAATTTCCAAAATTCTATATGTGCTTATTAATCTTTCGAATTACGGGTTTGACTTTAATGCTTAGGGCATACATCTCATTTTCCTATTTAAAACAATATTTCAATTTTAATATTAAGGAAAATTTCATAATAGAAAAAGGCAATTATTCTATTTGAAATTATTATTTCAAATCATTAAATAAATTTCTTATCTCATAAGAAAATTTTGAGATCTTGCTAATGGATGTTCTTGCGAATATTTTAAATATTTACTTAAATATTCTAAATCATCATTTAGAATCTTCAAGCCACTTATATACTTTACTTTATATATCTGATATATATTAGTGTTAAATATTGATAAGAATATTTCAAGTATATTCATGAAAATCACTACTTAATTCTCTTTAGAATTATTATTAGTAATCGTAACCTGACTTTTCGATTACAAGTTCAAATCACCTTTTGGATCTCATCCAAGTGCAAAACTCCTTTTGCATTTGCTTCTTATTATGAATTTTAAAATTTAGACTTTATTAAATTTTTTACTGGAGGTTGGTTGATAAAAGAGTTCTTTGATTATCAATAATTTAATTTGAAGTTAGAATGCTCAATTCAATCTTTCTTATCATTCATAATCTTCCCTTATCTATCTTTATTTATATTAGTTGACGTGTTCTAAAGATGTCGACTCTTTTCTCTTTACATCTTGTGTGTTGAGATTGATTCTAACTCTTAGAACTGTTTATCTCATAACCACCCACTAGATTCAAGTCGTGTACTAATATGATTCAGGATTGTGGTTATCATTCATTTTCCATTTCCATAACTCTTATGAAAACTAATGAATATTAGAATTAACAAACTCTTTGTCTATATTTTTAAATTATAACATAATTGTTAAAGCACATATGTAAGAAAAATTAACATAAATACTTCTTAAATGAATTAAAGAATAAAAATATTTATAATATTATAAACTATTCATAATATTAAGTAAATCATTCATAGCTAAATAATGTATTTAAAGAAGTAAACATTTATATAAATTTTAAAAAACTTTAAATAAAAAAAAATATCCATAAATGTCTAATAGCACGAAAAATATCTCAAGTTCTCGAGACATAATTATTTTCATAATTTTTAAAATGGTCATTTATTACAACTCTTGTTCTAAAAGAAATAAAAATATATCTCAAAATACTAATCTCACTCGTTCCAGCAAGAGAGACAGATCCTTGATAGACTCCACTATTATAAGGTAACTTTTTGCAAGTATATCCATCTTATGTTCAAGTGTCCAGTTAAGATCTACTCTGCAAGTAAAAGTCGAACAAACATTATCAACTACGTCTAAACTCTTTAAAGACATATTAGTTTTAAGATAAGTTTAATGGTATTATATAGGTGTTCTTCTTATTGGCTCCCACTTCAGTAAGGTACTTTTAACAGTTCATCTTCTAGTGCCCAGCTACGCCGCAATGGAAATATTTTTCCCATTTCGTCGCCTTACTTTTGGTTCTTTGCCTTTCCAGACTTCTTGAACTTTCTTATGTTCTTCGAATGTAAAATATTTCCTTTCGAGTTTTCTGCCTCTTCACCAGATGAGTCTTTAGCCTAGGATTTCTTCCTAGCCTTCTTTGCATGTTGCTGAATAGACTCGAAATTCTGTAGCTCATTCAGAAATTGAGTCAATCCATAGTTCTAGTTATTCATAATATAGTTGTACGTGAACTGAATGAAATCATTCGATAGTGAGTTCAATATGATCCCCACTTGAGTGATCTCATCCATCTGAACTCTATGAAGTTTAGCCTCCATAAAGTAGTTCATCATCAACATGACGTGATCCCTTACGGAAGTTCTCGTATTCATCCTTATACTCGTACACTTACGAGTAAGCTCAATGCGGGTCTGATCGCTCTGTATACCAAACTTTCTTGCAGAGAGTCCAGAATCTCCACAACAATTTTCTTTGTCTCCAAATTCGTGCGGAGAGTATCAAACATGCTCGCCAGTATATAGTCAATGGCCTTGTTATTGCAGACATTCCATCTTTCAAAGTCATCATTGACATTACGAGAGGAACCCACGGATGGAACACGAGTACGAGTTTCAGTGAGAATAAATCTAATACTCTCACTAAATAACACGATATTGAAATTAGACTTCCATTTTTGGAAGTTGTCTCCGGTCAAAACATCTTTTTGCAGCAATGTAATTATTTGATTTGACATAACTTATAATAATAAAATAAGCATATAGTTAGACAAGTAATATAAAAAATATTTATCTTTTATTTGGAAAAATAAACGTGAATGCATTTTGAGCAACGGGATAAATACTAAAATAACTCTACGTCTTATTTAACCACGATAATTCTACTAGCTATGTAATAGGTGTCGTCAATGATAGGTCAGCTAACCACTTAGTAAAACCGAGAACTATTCTGGATTAACAAATGTTACCAGGATAACTCCTACCATACAAAAACAATTTGGTTAAAATAGATCATCACGGATGTTACCATTTATGTGAGTTAACCCATGATTATGACATGTCCGACTTAACGCAGAATGTGCCATCGTAGGATAGGTCACGCCCAAAATACATCTTTCACACTTATCACGAAGAAATCTAACTCCGATATTGCAGTTGGGAACATACCATCCAAAGGGGGCCGGTTTTACAACTTGAGGCCATCCTCAAAGCTCAAGTTGTTAGATTAATCATTGACACCGTTTCCCGAAGTAGAATTCACTATTTAGTATTATTTAATTTTCCTAGTTAATTACTAACTACGTATAGAATTCTTAGCATGATTAACTCTTAATTGATAATAGGTTTCTATGTTGATTCTGAGTTGTTAATTGAAACTACTCTTAATAGAACCCTCGTCAAATCAGAATGTACCAAACATTAGTCAAAACTCTTTTAATTAATTTTGTGTGTTAGTACTAAGTGTAATGAACACTTACAAAAAAGACTGAAATATGATAATTTATTTATAATATTAACTCTTAATATTACTACCTCCGCACTTAAATAATTAACTTAGCTCTTAAATGAATTTACCTAATCCATAAACACTTATAATTTTAAATTAATTCCAATCCAATTAGAATTTAATTAAAATTCATTTATATATTGAAAACTTGAATTATATTGAACAAAATATTTTTATTCAAAATTAACATTAATTTATTATCTTAATCTCATTAAAATAAACTTGATGTTAGTATAATCCTATTTTAATGAATGAGTTTTAATTATATGACCTAATCACATAATTAATAATAAGATAAATAAACTCTTTTATTTAGGTGAGGTTCTTATTTACTTGTAAATTAAACTCTTTAATTTTAAAAATAAGATTGTGATAAAATAATTTAAAAAAATAAATTCTTTAATTTTAAAATAATAACATAAGAATTAAATTTTAAACTTCTAAACTTACTCTAATAATTAAAAAAGAATAAATTCAAAACGTTAATTTAAAAAAATAAAATCGGATTTTAAAATTTAAAATAAAATATTTTTATTCTTATCTTGAATTTTGATTTATCAATAATGTTTTATTTTAATTTATTTAATCAAAACTATTTTGAAAAATAAATAAATCGCAAAAAATTTCAGAAAAATAAAAAATGCAAAATTAATATGATTTTATTACGGTCAAAATCCAATATTGATCGTTGGTTCTATTTGGACTGATCATGCCGTCCTCTGGTGCCATCGCAGCCCCTGTCAGTTGTCATCGGCCGTCTACCGAACGCTTCCGCCCGCAAACTGCCGCAACAATGGCTGAAACATCTACCCACAAAAGCCGTTGCCTTTTGTCGAGTCACGCCCGAGTCGATCGTCCGCAACTTTCACCTCGAAAAATAGAACTATAGCCTCATGACATCTCATCTTTCCTTCACCTACAAGTCGTCATCCACACGCGGTGAGTCCTGATCCTTAATCGTGTTCCATCTTGGCCTTGCCCTTGTTTACAGCGTTAAGGAAGTAACTAGTGAGCCAATAAGGCTCAGCGAGTGGAACATGAATGGTAACGCGAGTACTGGTTGCGTTACGATGCGATGCATATGAGAATGTCATGACTATGGATGCACTTTCGGATGAGCATATAAGAACATGCTTAACTCAATCATTTACTAACTGACTATCACACAACACATTCATCTACATATTTAGAAGTTCTTTTGTCATTAGCAGTAAACTTCTATCATACATTCATGGAGGGGAATACCAAAGCCCTTCCTGTGGGCTTCACGGTACTCAACGAAACTTGACTTGATTCGTGTCTGCCTGACGGTACTTTATTCCCATCTAACAGACACCATGACTCTTCATTACATTCATTTATATGTCTGGGATCCACTGATGGTACTGCAATATTATCTTTAACATTATTGTCGGCGGCACAGTTCTTTCGAATAACTTACGACCATTTTCTCTCGGCATTGTTAGTGCCAGACCAACCTTTGTGTCTATTGAGAAAATTATTTTCATTGTAATTTTTGGTTTTAACAATTTCTTGTCCAAATTGAAGCTTGAGAACAGTTTATTATTTTCATTGAAACATGGTCAACTGGTCTTCATCTTCAATTCAAACCACTGAAGAAAACAGATTCCATTTTTTTTCAAAAACTTTGTTACTTACATTGCAAGTTAATTTATAAACTTGAATTTCTCGAAGCAAATCGAGGTTCCAATTTTAAAACACCATATAGACCTCATTTATGCTTGTTTACAAACTATTTTAACGAATTAAACATAAGAATTTCAAATTTTCAGACCAAAATGTGCAGATTTTAGAAATTTGAAATTTTGATTTTGTAAAACCATTTTCGTATGTGAATCGCAGGCTAAACTAACTTCAAAACACATAACAATGATAATTAAGTCATTACAAACATCAATCGATAACAAAAACTCAAAACCGAAACCGGAAAATTTCCAGTTTTTCGAGTTTTACCTTGATTCCGGGAAGGGAGGTAAGTGAAGCTTGAAACTCAAAAGCTCAATCTTTGAGCTCGAAATTTGCAAATATTCACTCGAGTTCATACCAAAGTGAAGCTCGGGGGACAAAACCGTTCAATGAAAACCAATTTTAAAAGCTTGAACATGTTCATCACATGTTGTAGTTGCTTTAAAAGTAATTGGTTGTTCGAGAATACCATTAAAACCGAGAATTGAAACTTAAAATTTTAGCCTCGGAAAGCCCCTGTTTTTCTCAAAACAATTCGGCCAAAAGCGGCTGAGCTCGGGGGATTAAACGACTCGATGAAAATCTGTTCTAATGGTTTGAGCAAGTTCTAATGACCTTAAGGATGCTTAGAAACCAAATTTTTTTTTTTTTCTCTATTCTCATTAAAACTAAAAATCTATTTTTCAAATTTTCGGTATAAACATACCTTGTTTTTCATTGTTTTTTTAACCGAAAATTTCTTGAGTTCGGGGGAGAATTATACGTGATGTAATCCGGTTTTAGTTGTTCAGACATGTTCTAATATCAACATAGATATATGGGAACAACTTCTTTAATCACGATTTCATTAAAATCGAGAATCAATTTTGAGAAAACCACGTAAAAACGACCCTGTTTTCTGGTCAGTTTTAAGAGCAAAAACGTTAAGCTCGATGAGAAAATTCACGTGATAAAATGATTCGAAACTTATACAGACACGTTCAAAAATCATTGAGGAAGCTAAATCAACACAAAAACAGCTTTGAATTTACCTGAAATTCAACTTCGAATTCCGAAATTCTTGATGAACTCGGGCCCTGTTTTTCTGCATTTTTAAGTTCCGATTCTCAGAACAATTCCGAACTTGTTCAGAGAGTATTTTTTTAGTGTGTTTGGACGTGAAAAACTTGAGAGAATTTGGACAGAGGAGAGATGAGATTGAACTAAGGATAATTTACGTTGATACAATGTAAAACAGACGGGAATCTATGACGTATTGAGCTATACACTAGAGTAAGTTAATGACACAGAATTACAAGGCATTTTGGACGAGATGTTCACGTGAATATTCACGTGGATAAGGCGGTAATATTTTGGCGAATCATACGTATGATTACGTATATGCACATTAACTTCTACGTGTATACAAGTATCCAATTGTATCTTCACAAGAATTCGATCGTGAATTCATCTAATCACACGTAATTCACTCTGAAATACAATATCCAACGAGTTTTTCACTCAGTCCCTTCATTTGCACGAGTTTACAATTTTGCCCCAACTATTAGATTTTTTTCATTTTAGTCCCTAGTCAAACATTGACTTTTCAAAATAAAACCATTTTCTGGAATTTTATTTCACGCATCTCTTAAATAAAATATAATAAGGTATTTTGCCAAATTTCATAATTTTTAAAATTCATTTACTATTTATTAATTTACGAGATCAAAACTTAGAAATTTGACGAAAAATACCAAACGACCTTGAAATGAGCTGAAATATTTTTTGATTGGTTAAAATAATTAAATAATATTTTCTGAATATTTATTTTATTATTTTAATACTCAGAAAATACTTTTTCAAAGATTGGGTCTTTTTCGTAATAAAACGGGACTAAATTGCGCATTTTCTTTTCAGGTTTACTTATTTTCTTATCCGATCATTATTTTTAGCTTTGAAAATTACTCCATTAAACATAAGAGTCATATTATGGGGCAAAAGTAATTACAGGCACATTTACTGTACAATTATTTTTAGCTTTGAAAGTTACTCCATTAAACATAAGAGTCATATTATGGGGCAAAAGTAATTACAGGCACATTTACTGTACAATTATTTTTAGCTTTGAAAATTACTCCATTAAACATAAGAGTCATATTATGGGGCAAAAGTAATTACAGGCACATTTACTGTACAACGGGAATTCTACGGGACTTCCGGTATTACAGGTTGAGACTTTTTCTCTTAGACTGAAATGTTGCAAGATCTTAATGGTTAAGATCTTTTATCTTCAACCACTTAGAGAATAATTCTCCTTGTAGTTGGCACCACATATTGTGTAGTAAGTGGTTGAGAGTTTTTCTCTCTTGTCGACACATGGTAATATCTTAATTGTTAATGTATTGCCTTATATTCTTTGACAAACTAGATTATGTCCGACTGGTGTTGGTTCAGTGTTGTAACACCCGTGGGTTATGTGTTTTTAGGAAGAAACTTGACTTTTGTTAGGGTTATTGCTGCATTTATTGGGTAGGATTTCGTACAGAGAAGAACCGATATGCTACGAATATTGAAGATATTGCAACATTCATTACTCCATATATTGAAGATCGTACAGATGTGTTAAAGGAAGTTTCCTGATCTAATCTGCTGATTTTGTGGTAGAGTTAACCAAGGAGTTTCAAGAGATGTTCCAATACTTTAGATTTTGGTCAACTATATATGTGCACTATCTCTCGTCAAAGGTGCTACAAATTTCATTGAAAATATGAGAGAAATAAATTATGTGTGAGTTAATGACTGTATGTGCTTAATTATTATTTTCGTTAAAGACTTTTTTCGCAGACGAAGGGAGTTCATCCGACGGCATCAAGGGGAGATTGTGAAGAGAATGTGATACGCCGTTATCGGGAGATTCGGTATATGCAAAAAGGAGTATTGCAGTGTAAGGGGATCTTACGTGAAGGATCTTGTGCGAGGAATCGGCATCAAAATAGAGGGAGTCTATTTGAATAAATTTTCTGAGTCTCTTGTAATCATGTGATTTAAAACTAGTGAATCTTTTATCATCTGGGCGCGGCCCCATCGACGTAGGTTGACATATTGTCGTTGAACTGCGTAATCATTATCTATGTTTTTTACTACGCATTTTTTTATTACCTCTGTCACGGTGTTGTAGTGTTACCAACTCCGTTCTAACACTGACAACAACACCGATTGTGAAATAACAAATTTTCAATTGGTATCAAAGTGGGTTCACTCATTATTCAGTGTGATCCCTAATATTGGTCTTAGTTCACATGGAGGCACATAAAGAAGCAGCTTTTTTCGGACAACCACCACTCCTGGATGGCTCCAATTACTCTTATTGGAAGACTCATATGAAAGTGTTTATGAAGGCAATGGATGATAAAGTGTTGCGTCCCATATTGAGTGGATGAGAATGTCCAACCATGAAATATAAAGATGGCAATTTGATCCCAAATTCGGAGACTGATTGGACCGTTAAAGACCAAAGCGTCGCCAATCTCAACTAAAAGGCGCTCAATTTCATATTTAATGTGATTGATATGAATCAATTCAAGTTGATCACTATGTGTGAATCTGCGAAGAATGCGTGGGAAATCCTTCAAACACCACATGAAGGTATAAGTTTCATGATTACATCTAAACTTCAATTGATATGCATAGTAACTTCTACGTGTATACAAGTATCCAATTGTATCTTCACAAGAAATCGATCGTGAATTCATCTGATCACACGTAATTCACTCTGAAATAAAATATCCAACGAGTTTTTCACTCATTCCCTTCATTTGAACGAGTTTATAATTTTGCCCCAATTATTAGATTTTTGCATTTTAGTCCCTATTCAAACATTGACTTTTCAAAATAAAACCATTTTCTAGAATTTTATTTGACCCATCTCTTAAATCAAATATAATAAGGTATTTTTCCAAATTTCATAATTTTTAAAATTCATTTACTATTTATTTTTGAATTTACGAGTTCAAAACTTAGAAATTTGACGAAAAATACCAAACAACCTTAAAATGAGCTGAAATTTTTTTTGATTGGTTAAAATAATTAAATAATATTTTCTGAATATTTATTTTATTATTTTAATGCTCAGAAAATACTTTTTCAGAGGTTGGGTCTTTTTCGTAATAAAACGGGACTAAATTGCGCATTTTCTTTCCAAGTATACTTATTTTCTTATCCGATCATTATTTTTAGCTTTGAAAATTACTACATTGAACATAAGAGTCATATTATGGGGCAAAAGTAATTACAGGCACATTAACTATACAACGTGAATTATACGGGACTTCCGGTATTACAAATTCTCTCCCCCTTATTTAGTTTCGTCCTCGAAACTAAAATAAAAAGGGGTACTTCTTTTGCATCTCAGATTCCAGTTCCCAAGTTGCCTCTTCACTGGTCCGTCCTCTGCAAAGAATCTTGACAAGAGGAATAACCTTGTTGCGTAGCACCTTGTCTTTCTTGTCCATAACCTCTACAGGTTGTTCCTCGTAGCTAACCGCAGGCATGATTCTACTTCTTGATACTTCAACACGTGCTTTTCATCAGGAATATACTTCCTTAGCATTGACACGTGGAAGACATCATGGACACCGGACATGGACGACGGTCACCAACCGATAAGCTACATTTCCTACGCAGTCCAAGATCTCAAAGGGTCCCACAAAGCGTGGACTAAGTTTTCCCTTTTTCCCAAAACGCACCACTCCTCGCATTGGGGAAACATTGAGGAAAATAGAATCACCGACCTCAAACTCCAGAGGTCGCCTGCGTCTGTCCGCATAGCTCTTTTGTCGACTCTGAGATGTCTTCATGCGTGCTTGAATCTTCTGAATTGCTTCTGTCGTCTTCTCTATATCATCTCAGGTCCTACAATTTTTCTCTCTCCAGTCTCATACCAATGAACAGGAGACCGACATTTTCGTCCATAAAGAGCTTCATACGGTGCCATTCCTAACGTAGATTGGAAACTATTATTGTAGGAGAATTCCACCAACGAAAGGAATTTGCTCCACGAACCTTGAAAATCATTTACCCAGGCCCGAAGCATATCTTCCAGAATCTGAATTGTACGTTCGCTCTATCCATCATTCTGCGGGTGAAATGTTGTCGAGAATTACAAGCAATGAGTGAGTACGTAGCGCTTGAATCTATTAAAGAGTATACAACAAGTTTGGCTACAGAAAACTGACCTGATACCATGGTCAAAAGCAAAGCCTTGATCTCATTCCCGCAGATACTAAGGGTGCGCGCGTCCAGGTTCATCGGCACTGTGCCCGGTGCGTTACTTGCCTTTGCTAAATCCGCAGATTGGCAATCACGAGCAAAGTGGCCTTCTTTGCCACATTTAAAGCATGCAGTGGTGCCCAGACGACACTCCCCAGATGTTTCTTCCCACACTTGGCACTGCAGAAATTGAACAGGCTGAGGCTGCCCTCCCTGCCGAGCCTTCTTGTTATCTCTCTGATGGATTCTACCAGATTGCCTCTTACCACTACTCATTCCATTCTTATCATCCTTATTCTTAGTAGCGATAATCATCTGTTGCTGCTGTTGTTGGCCCGGGTTTCTTCTAAACTTGTTTCCTTTGAAGAAACTCTTCCTTATGTTCTGGCTTAAACTGACAACCGTTGCCGGCTTGGCCCTGACTAAAGGCTGGTCATTCTTCCAACCACTACCTCTGCTACCATCTTCATTGACCTTAATTAAAGCTGGAGTTGATTGGTGTTGTTGATCGAACTGTAGGTTATGGTTTTCAAGGCGTGCCATGATTTTTATGATTACTTCTCCTTGTTGCTCAGAGGCTCTACTTAAAAGGAGCACAACTTGTCTCCATTCAGCAAGATCTTTAGCGATGCTATCAAAAGTTGGTTGTCCCTTAGGTTCCATTCCTGACGAACTATTAGAGACAAGCAAGATAATTGATTAACATCCTGCTTAGGAAGGATAATTACTCACTTAACGATCTTGTAATTTTTGAACATAAATAAATCACACGCCAAACCATACTACTACGCCAATTCTCATGATTAAGATAATGTGACTCAGCCTTGAAGTTATTTTGACAAAAGAATTAATGCCCGCCACATTTTGGCAATTCCCGGTGCACATGCACAATCGATCAAACTTGACTCGATATTTTATGACTAGATTACCGATCTGTCGTTTTACATGGCACAAGTCGGGAAAAGTTTTAAACTTTCTGTTGATATTGCTAAAATTTGGGAATTCAAGCGCCTGATCCAGCTACCAATGCTGGCATCGGCTGCTACCAAGATAAGGTGGGTTTTCTGGTGGATTTGCAGCGAACTGCTGCTGCACAAGAGGAGGCGCATCACCTTGCGGAGGATCCTTGTGCGGAACATGAATCTTTGGCGGCTGCTAAGGTTGCGCTGGCACACTCTGCTCTGCCTGAGCAGGTGCCCATGGAAGTGGAACATGAGCCGCTTGATTCCAGTTTTGTGCTCTTGCTTGGATTTGGGTCGTCAATTGCGCAAGCGTCTGTCTCATTTCCTCCACATCTCGTGCCACACTTGATAATCGTTGGTGCATGCTTAGGTCCCATTATACTTCTTTTAGACCAATGCAACGACCAATAAGATGCGAGTTAATAGTTTAGACTTCACTATTTTTATGTTAAAGAAATTTTGACATTATGACGGCTTATTTAATCATCATACCAAGCTGCACACATTATCCTATTAACCATCCAGAAAATTCTCAAAGCTTGCATGTCAAACATAAACATTCATGTGTATATCTATACATGCATAGAACATACCTAGCATCCAGTCATGACCATCTATGACAAAATTTGTTAACCAAAAGGTCACAACTTGAAGGGAGTTTTATAATATAAAAAACTGCCTCGTAGAGGACTTACGTAGTTATATTTACACGCATATTTATGATAGGATTTACTAAGTTTGAACTATACGTAAAACGGGGTTGTAGTAACTAAACCACTATTCCACAACGTCATTTAGAGCTTATCCCACCACTGTTGCTATCATCGTCGCTGCTGCTCTTCCTGCTCATCACAATAGGTAAACCTTCCAAGCATTGACATCCTTTTAATCCAATCGAGCAGCTGAGGTTCCTCCATTTCACTCTGTGGTTCCACTTCTATATCAGGTCTATCCTTGGCAACCTCTGATTCTGGCGGGGTATCGATAGTGGAGGAAGAGGTCATGTATTGAATTCGCTTATCAAAAAGCTCAACAACATCTTTCATGGCTTTAAAATTGCTAAAAGAGCCGAATCCATTAGTGGGTCGGCACTCCCTTAGGAGGCCTCGCCAATAAATGGTCCTCATTTCCAAATCCTCCATTGGATACGGACAGTCCACCATGAGCACATTCTAAAAGCGTTGCCCATAGGCCAAAGTCGTCTAATGCATTTGTTGACGAAATTCCTTACAGTTCTTGGAGAAGTAAAACTTCTCATCTCGGTAGTATAAGAGAGTTCGCAAAAACTGCCCTAGCTTAGGCCAAGTATCGCAACATTCCACTCCTTGCGTAGTTTGCAACATCCAACGGGCTTCTCCTTGCAAAAGATGCCCACCGAAATCTCGGCGAAGACAAGAGGGTACTTCAAGCGTATCCATTAGACGTGTAGTCACTTTGACCCATTCTGCTGCCGATACAACCCATGGGTTTCCCTCGAAAAATTGTATGTCTGGCGGCAGTGCGACCCTACTAGCTGAAATATTCCGCCAGTGCGATCCTACTAGTTGAAGGTTGCTGCGGACTAGAGGAATTCGTCTCAAAATTATTCGATGCTAGTGGCAGTACCGGATACGGATCTAAAAACGTTGATGATGATGTAGGTGGCTCCATCACTCGGTGATCCTACCTTAATAGGAAAATATAACTGTTAATAAGATTCACAGCAGAGGTGAGTAATACACCTAAGATCGTACAGATCTTAGATCCTAATATGCATGCAGACTCAAACACATCTTATCTAACGATCCTATTCCTAACATCGTGTGGAAACTCGATTGTGTGTGAACAGTCTATAGGAACATCTAAGGCCCAGTGCTCTGATACCACAAAATCTGTCACGACCAGCCGCTCAGGCACCGCCGCGACAACATACTTGCCTTGCATCAGTTGACTCATGCTTACGTGTCCAACGAACTATTACTTTTATGAAATTATCCTTTAGATCATTTATGGTAATTAAGTTGTAGAAAACCACCGTCGTTTGTCCAAAAAGATTTACTTTGCGGAAAAAGACAAACTACGTTTATGCATATGACATCCGTAAAACTAAAAGCGGTGAAATCTAAGTTATTACAGACCGTCTAAAAAGTGGTAGAAATTTTTCTTTTTAAATTACATACTTATTATATTCACAAAAAAATATTATTAATATATTTGTTCGTGCAAAGTGCCCACGTGACATCTCATCTTTCCTTCACCTACAAGTCGTCATCCACACGCGGTGAGTCCTGATCCTTAATCATCTTCCATCTTGGCCTTGCCCTTGTCTACAACGTTTAAGAAGTAACTAGTGAGACAATAAGGCTCAGCAAGTGGAACATGAATGGTAACGCGAGTACTGGTTGCGTTACGATGCGATGCATATGAGAATGTCATAACTATGGATGCACTTTCGGATGAGCATATAAGAACATGCTTAACTCAATCATTTACTAACTGACTATCACACAACACATTCATCTACATATTTAGAAGTTCTTCTGTCATTAGCAGTAAACTTCTATCATACATTCATGGAGGGGGAATACCAAAGCCCTTCCTGTGGGCTTCACGGTACTCAACGAAACTTGACTTGATTCGTGTCTGCCTGACGGTACTTTATTCCCATCTAACAGACACCATGACTCTTCATTACATTCATTTATATGTCTGGGATCCACTGATGGTACTGCAATATTATCTTTGTTGGATCGATTATCCCTCGGTAATAAATACAAGCTATAATACCAAATGTTGGTTAGGTCGAAAACGACAACTAACATTGTATACGGCAGTGGAAAACAAAAATTTTCCACATCCATAATCAAATTGCGGGATTACTCTACGCAGAATATTAATTTACTAGACTATGTAAACAAAGGTTATGACCCTTTTCTAATTTACATTACTAATAAACAAAGGTTATGATCCTTTTAAATAATTAGAACAATTCTAATAACAAATTTATATCACACATAAAGTAGAGCATGCCATATAATTAGTGCCTTGTATAATTGACCTACCATGCATTTCTGGAGCACATAGTATAGTGTGAATAAAATCAAAATAACATACTTACTTGATTCTCTTAACTCCTTCTTTTCTCTGACCACCGTGCGTTCCGAGTCGCCAAGTCTGCGCTAAAGGAACAATCGGGAACGAGCTTACCGGCCATGCCTAGATGTGTCTGATACGATGTCTTATCGGCCAACACTTTGTTGATCGATACCCTGCTCTTCCGAACCGTGACTCCGAGCTGATAGAGACTCTTGGTGGGCAAACTCGATTCTCACACTCGTTTCTTTCACTCACTGATTCTAGGGTTTGTGAAACCCTAGAACCCACAGATTTTACAGATAAAATCCGTGTGGTATTCTCTAGGTAAAGACGTTTTTCCCTTGGTGTTGGAATGGTGTGTTTGAAATAGAAACCCTAGGTCTCTATTTATAGCCTTCCTGAAGCCTAAAATATCTCAACCATAAGTGGTTGAGATTTTCCCTCTTTGACTGACACGTGGCGTGATCTTATCAGATAAAATCTCAACCAACTAGAGAGAATATCTCTAGTAGTTGGCGCCACCTTTATTTAAGCAAGGAAGTTGAGATTTTTCCTCTCTTGTCGACACGTGACAATAGCTCAACTACTTGGCTATTTTTGCTCAACTAATTAGAGATTTTTCCTCAACTAATTAGAGAGAAAATCTCTTGATAAATATCTAATATTTATCATATAATTGGCGCCAATAATTAATTACTATAATTAATTTTCATCCAATGAAAAATCGACACTTCATCGAGTGTAAAATCTAGCTAATTTTTCAGCTTCCTTATTTATAGTGACTAGGCGCCTATCTCATATCGCCACATGTCACTGTGTGAGTGATTGACATAAAATTAATTTCTTAAATTAATGAACTCTTTAATTAACTTCTTACGGTAAAACTATTTTACCGTGAGGTAAAACATTTTTACCGTGTGGTAAAACTATTTTACCTTGAAACTTAAAATTTGATTAACTCTTAATCAAATATATAATTGTGTGAGATAATTAATCCTATTAATTACGAGTATCTCTAAAAGCTTGATCGAAGCAGGACCGGGGACCATGGACCCGATAACTGATGCTCCAACAAGCACGTTTGATATCCGTTGACTCTCCCGGACTATCAAACGTCTTGTTAACTTTGCGTGACTCCACTATAGATACAAAGTTGCACTCAACAGATTATCAGATATAGCTGTTACGCGTTTACACGATCAATGTTGTCCATTGATAAGTGCCATTACATGAGTTCGGCCCTCCAGATTGGTTTGTGTCTCGAATAGGATAAACCCGTCAGACCTATCGATTCACCTCTTAACTATTCCTTGCATACCATCAATTCACTAGCGAAGTTCGAATTATGATCGTATCATAAAAGTGCGCGCAATCTTTCTGTACCAGAATTGACATGACAAGGGAACCAATATTAACTCCCTTTATTGAGAGCTGGATTCCGTATCTGTCTATCCCATTCCCCTCTGGCAATGCCTCAAGCTCCCAAAATGAAAGTATTCGGGCTGGCATATTCGATCCCCCCTTAACGAGCAAATCAAAGAACCCGAGAACACCACCGCAGAGTATAGGATAGCGTCAGGATTAAGATCAAATCTCATATGGCTATCGTTGTGTATTCGACACATGAGATGTAACGGATATTTGACTTCTCATCGATGTCGAACACGGTCCAGGTCGTGTATAAAACTCTTTTATACATAATACTCCCATTGTCATCTCATGCCAATGCTTAATATATATGATTTCCACCGAGCTATCCTATAACTGGATAAATCACCGACCACTTATGTTTTAGTGACTTAACCCGTAGTTGATGTCTTGTATCCTCATACTCAATCAAACTACAGTTATGCTAAGCACTAAGGATATATATAAATATTTGTACAAATCAATTAAGATTTACGCATTATATTCTTAATTAGTTAATATACTATCATGATCATAATCGTTCTATGTGAGATAATTACCATAATTATCTTTTTATGGGCATCACTCTAACTATCTCCCACTATGCCTTTGAGAAGATGCATTGATGTCTGAAGCATCCCAAGTGTCTATCTCATAGACTCTCAGTTAACCTCCAAGGTTACTTCTGAACATACGTCACACTTACTCAACTCTTGATGGTGTGCATCTACCGTTACTGCTTATTAGTTAATTGAATTTATTGTCTGCTTATTTCATGGCAAGGAGGATTCTTTGGCAGGATTCAAGCTCCCACTATTTTCATAAGGAAACTTCAAGAATTGTATCGTAATGAAAACTTTTTTCATTTAATCAAAACTATTTTGATTTCCTCTTTATCGTAGCTTGTGATCACTACGACGTTTGATCTTATCAAACTTCGTTAGTATTTCTGGTTAGCGTCATGCTTCCCAATACTTACGATTTGCCACTCTGATCGTATCTCATACTTTAATGTCTCACATTATGACCAGTGTACTTTTATCTAAGATCTCATCTTAAAGTACTATTCCTTTAGAATTTCCAAAATTCCATATGTGCTTTATTGATCTTTTCAATATATTGATTGTTATCCAGTTAACTAATCCCACTGCATAAAAGCTCTCTCTCATAATTACGAGTTTCGCTTTATTGCATTAGGGTATTTATCTCATATTCTTCAAAATAACCAATTGTTATTTAGAGAATTGAACTTCATTAATAGAAAAAGGCTTTTATTCTATTATGAAATTATTACACTACTACAAATATGGGCATCAGGTGCGGCAAAAGTCGCACCTGATGCCCACAAAGTCGCACCCGATAGTACTATCGGGTGCGACTTTAGGTGCGAC
This sequence comes from Urtica dioica subsp. dioica, assembly GCF_054948205.1. Taxonomy (NCBI): domain Eukaryota; kingdom Viridiplantae; phylum Streptophyta; class Magnoliopsida; order Rosales; family Urticaceae; genus Urtica; species Urtica dioica. Next base: position 61,016,151 of record NC_142756.1, on the reverse strand, counting down.
AAGTCGCACCCACTAGTATATACTATTAGGTGCGACACTATTGGGTGCGACTTATCGCACCTGAAGTCGGACTTATTTTTCCGTGGGAACTCAAGAATAAGGCGGCAATTTGACTTTTGGGTGCGACTAGCCGTACCCAATAGTCTTCCCGCCAACTTACTGGGTGCGATTAGCCGCACCCAATACTCTTCCCGCCAACTTATTGGGTGCGATTAGCCGCACCCAATACTCTTCCCGCCATAGTATTGGGTGCGGTTAGTGGCACCGAAAAGTCAAATTCCCGCCTTATTCTTGAGTTCTCACGGAAAAATAGCACTACAACAAAAACTGGCAACAGCCGCGACAAAAGTCGTGGCTGTTGCTATGAAAGCCGTGGCTGTTGGTGCTACAGCCGTGACAACAGCCACGACAAAAGTCGTGGCTGTTGCCTCGTTGCTGTTGACCAACAGCCACGACTTGTCGTGGCTAAAATTAGCCGCGACAAAACAGCCGCGACTAGTCGTGGCTATTGTCGCGGCTGATTTCGGCCACAATATTTTGCCGGGAAACCTATTTTTCCCGCCAATTTTTTTCCGTCATGTTTTCCGGCCACTTTTTCCCGCCATTTTTTTCCCGCCATTTTTCCGAGTAATCGTTTTTCTACCAATTTTTTGTCGCTAATATTTAAATGTTTTGAATGTAAAAATAATTACACAAATAAAATCTTATAAACCAAAATAATAAATATTTCATTCAACTCACTATAAAATTTTAACAAGTTTAAGTTCATAAATCTCCTCTTGTATTACTAAGGTTAAGTCATACAAGTTCACTGACACTATTTATTTGCTACTATCCAGAGTTTTATAAAAAGGTTTTTCCTATTTCCTAATCAGCAAGTGAATGATAGCATCAACATGAATTACAATTTTGAGACATAGTCTTTATTCACTAATCACAGATGCAAAGTCATGAATATTTGGCATTCAATTTCATCAAATACACGCAAGACATATTAAACTGAACAAGATAAATTAAAGAGAAAAGTAACTTGAATTTTATAAAACCGAAAACAAAAGGTGTGCAATCAATTTATATCAAAATGATTTTTCCTATTTCCTAATCAGCAGATCATTCCATTCACGCACACACATTCAAAAACAAAACACCATCACACAGATTCGATACCTGAATGGCGGCGATGAGGCGGAGGAGCAGAGGGCGGCGACGAGGCAGAGGAGCTGGACAGCGAGGAGAACGAATATCTTCTCACAGCGAGGAGCTGAACTGCAAGGTTTGTCTTGGAAAGACTCGCTAATGGTCATTCCCTCGGCTTGAATCTCATGAAAAATGAGTTGAAGCTCTTGGACTTGACTCACAACGGTCTTTGTGTCCACCATCTTGTACTCAAGGAAGCGACCCACAATATACTTCTTAGAGCCCGCATCCTCGGTTTTATACTCGCGATCCAACGAATCCCATAGCTCTTTAGAAGATACTTTAGAGCTATACACGTTGTATAAAGAGTCGGCGAGACAATTTAACACGTGGTTTCGACAAAGATAGTCGGATTCGTTCCACCCCACATAGGCCCGAAGCACTTGTGGGTCGGCTTCACCCTCTTGAGGAGTGGCCGGAGGATCTTCGGTTAAAAATCGTGCAAGTCCGATGGTTGTCAAAAAGAAAACCATCTTTTGTTGCCAACGTTTGAAGTTGAGTCCGTCAAACTTCCCAGATCTCTCGACCGGCATCACCGTGGGAGGCCCTCGAGCCACACCCACGTTTGAACCATCTAGGCCCAAACCCGCCATAGGTTGAACAAGACCCGCGGGTCCGTTCCCGGCCGTAGCCGCCATCGAGCCTTGTCCCAGAACCACGGGAATATGGCCGATGTTGATCAAGTTTGGCGGGGTGTTCACCACGGAGGGGTTGTCTCCAACGTTCCCTCCAACATTCAAGTTCATCGAGTCGTTGTTGTTCACGTTAGTCATATTTTCTACAAAAGAAAATTCACAAGTCAGTAATTTTCAAACAATTCCGAAAACAAATCGGAAACAAAAACTGGAAATCTGATAAAAGCCTTTCCACGCAACCTGTCTTAAACTGTAAAAAGCTTCAAGATTGTTAGCAATATATCTTTTGTGTTGATGTAAATAAAATAAAAGACAAAAAGCTTGCATGGAAAAATTCACGTAAATAAATACAAGGAAAACCGGCTAAACCTTGAACCGGAAAACACAAAACAAAAACTGGGAAAAGTCGAGGCCCGTTTGACGGTTTCCTTGAAACTTTTTATCGCCCTCCCACGGGTGCTGGAATTCGTGAGCGAAAGCCTCCCAGGATACAACGACTTCAAGACGAGCTATGCACCACAATACTCGGCTTCGGCGAACTGGAACCTGTGAGAAACTATCACCAAGACAGTAGATACTTTTCTGGGAAAGAAGAACTCGGGAACAGTGGGGAATACTTAAGGAATTCGTTTTTTCTCTCTCTATCATCGAATGAGAGCTGAAGCCTATTTAAATAGGCCACGGCAGTGAGGTTTGAATTCCAAAACGTCTATCCATAAAGGCATTAACGCAGGTTAATAAACACAGCGTTTATGAATTCAAATAGCCGAACAGACCAACGTTTTTCCCAGCTTTAAAGGCATTATTACTCATCCACAATGCGCATTAAAAGCCCAAAAACCATTGAGTTAAAGCCCACAAACCGTTGGCTTTAATTCTCAAACGTATAGTTTTTCACCTCGTCTGGTCGAGCTCGTCGAGCTCGTCCAGTCGAGCTCGCCCGACCTAGAAAGACTTAGTCACCAGTTCGCCTGGTCGAGCTCTTCCAGTTCGCCTGGTCGAGCTCGCCAAAGTCGAGCTCGCCCCCAGTCGAACTGGAATAACATTGTCACTTCAAGTACGTTGGCCTCGCATTGTCGAGCTGGAATGACTTCGTCAATTCTTCCAGATCGACCTCGCCTAATCGAGCTGATCCAGTTCGACCTCGCTAGTCGAGCTGATCCAGTTCGACCTCGCTAGTCGAGCTGATCTAGTTCGACCTCGCTAGTCGAGCTCGCCCGGTCGAGTTGAAATGACTATCACTTCGTCCAGCTCGACCTATCTAGTTGAGCTAAGTGACTTCGTTACTTCGTCCAGCTCGTCCTAGATAGTCGAGCTGAATGACTTCGTCAGTTCGTCTAGCTCGTCCTATCTAGTCGAGCTGAATGACTTCGTCAGTTCGTCCAGCTCGTCCTATCTAGTCGAGCTGAATGACTTCGTCAGTTCGTCCAGCTCGACCCAGCTCGTCAATTTCTCATTCAACTTAGGTCCGATTTTGGCAAACAAAATCAACCATCCATATGTTAATAATAATATTTATTAACTTTATTCCAATAGTATGTTTAGAATCTAGACATAGAAATTAGAAGTTGAGTTCATGCTAAATTCTTTACGTTATTGCTCGGTTTTCTTTACGAAAACCCTAAGTTCATTTCCAGAAAAATCAAGAAAATCAGCGATATTCCAGCCCATTTTTTACCAACCAAATTTGCTCCGAAAAATCTGAAAACATTATATGTTGTTCTTATACCAGTTTTAAACAACTTTTGTGAAATATGATTTTTCACGTTTTGGCTTAGTTTGTTCAGAATAAATTCATTTCCGTCGGTTGTCAAAACTGTCAGTTTCCAAAACCTTAGTTATTTTATTCCAGATTTTAGCGAAAATAGCTCCGGTTTTTTACCCTTTTGACCAATCAAAACTATTTCAAAAATTCTGAAAAACTTATATATTGTGCATAAGTCAGTTATGAACAACTTTCATGTTATAAGTTTTTCTCAGATCGGTCTAGAATAATATATATAAAAAACAATTTCTCTAAGGGTCAGACTGCCCAGAATTGCAGTTTTGCACAGAAAATATGCCAAGTGTTCAGATCCGGTTTTTGACCATTTTACCCTCGTTACACACTGTAATAAATCGAGGTAACTACTACGAGGAAGAGAGAAATCAGCAGATCAAGAGAATCCTTTCCTTTTGTGACTTGACGGAAAATCCTCTTGCATTATTTGCGGAAGCCATTTATTCTCGATTCTCTCTTAAATAAGCGTTGACAATCTTCTTACTGATTTGTGGAAGAAATAAATATTGATTTACAGAATCTTCCTAAGTCAACGAATTACAAACATATCATTTAAAACATTACAATAAAACTCCGAACATCATTTATATTTTATCCTTGCAGTGTTGACACCACCATTAGCAACTCTGAGCACAGCAACACTGACAAGCAAACTGCACTAGGGTGTCAAATAAAATAAGACAATTATTCATGCATTAACAAGGGCCGATCGAGAGTAAAAGTGGATCGTACACCGACTCGTTTACGCTCCGGAGAGAATAATAAACATTGTATATTTTCCACGGGAATTCGCTAAATTTATTCTCTGCAAAATAAAAAAAAAATTATTTTTATTTATAAATAAATATTAAAAGTAAGAGTACCAAAATAAATTTGGACAGTATTTAGATAGAATGTCTTCCGGTACAAAACAAAAAAAAAAAAAAAACTATGTACCAATTTGCACCAACTAGACAAGTTCAGAGGCAAAAGACTTTTTATATATAAATGCTTTCTTAGTTATGAAAATCTGGGTTATATATATATATATATATATATATATATATATATATATATATATATATATAGTTATTTTGTATAAGTAAAATACCTATTTTTGTATGTGAATTTAAATTTTTACCCATAGTTTGGAGAAATTAAGAAAATACCAAATATTAACCAAAATTACATTTGTATTAACCAAAATTACACTTGTATTAACCACAAAATTACACATGTATTAACCATAAAGTTATATTAACCAAAATTACACTTGTATTAACCACAATTACACATGTATTAACAATAAAGTTTGGGCATTTTTTAAATTTCTTCAAACTATTGGGATAAATTTAAACAGGAATAAAAAAATAGGTATTTACTTAAATTTTCAATTTCATTATATACATGTGGTTTACAAATAAGCACAAAAGCTAACTACTTTGGACAAAATACACAAGGCTAACTCATGGAAAAAAAAATTTATTGATTAGTTTGATATTGGGTTACCTAAAATATTCCGCTTGATTGGGTTCTTTGGGACATACTTTGGAAAAATTCCGTCTTCTTTCTCCTCCTACACAACCTTTTGGTAAGGTTTCTTTTCTTCGTGCGAAGAGAATACACCTTATATATAATGAAACTGCTTAAGTTTTCCCTTATTATTTTTTTTAAATTGCTATGTGGAATCAGCTAATGTCAACTCAGAGAAAAAAAAAATCAGAACGTATAAGAATATATATGGACACCATATATTTTTCACTGTAATCAGAGAAAGCTGGGTTGCACGATGAAGAAGATTACATTATATATCTTATTGAAATTTTGTTAACCGACGAAGTTGTGGAATATTTATTATTCCAGTTCTAAAATGAATACTTTTATATTCAATACAGTATGACAAATTGTAGTTTTGAGAAGTCGACGTTGAAACGTCAACTATCATTTTTGTTCGATTTTCATAAAAAAACAAAATTGGGATTCTTTACACGATGTCTCTCTCTTAATTCAAACCACTTTTATATGTGTAATAACTGAGTGTCATAATATTTTTATATGATTTAGGTATTTCTTGTCGTTCGATGTTCTTTTGTTCAAGAAATTCCGACCATAACGATGCTTGTGTATTGCTTACGAAACATATTAAAAAGAGTGATAGTCCGCGAATTAACTTCTAAGTTGTTCGACAGGAAAAATTTAGGAACTTTAACAGATTAATAGAAACATTACAATTTCATACATGTGAGTCTGTTGATATATTGGTAACGATCAAAATGTATCAAATGGTAAAAATATATTTTCCACCAATTAACAAAACACCCTTGTAAAAAAAAAGGATTCACGGTTTAGTATCAATATCATAGGACATAAAAACAAACAGAGTATTTCATAGGAAATGTTCATTTCTCTCACAACTCACACTAAGTCAATTGTTTTAATTTGTTTATCCTTCTTTTCCAAGCATTACATGTCCCAGTGTGGTTAGAAAAAACCAAGCTGAGAGGCATCTTGGGTTTGGCCAAATTAGAAATACAAATTATGGTCTAACTGTAGATTTTCCAATATGTTCTGAATACGAATACAACTTGAAATAAACAATCAAATCAAGAGATTCTTAAGATAAAGTCTTATCAGAAATTTGATCAAGATCTCGGACTTGTATAAGAAAGCACAGAAAATATGGTTTGGATTAAAGTTAGCACAAGCAGTGTAAGAGCAGCCACAAAGGAAAGGAGTGACCATGGACTGTTGAAATAATCGCGCCGTAGTTTTGCCATCCAGACGTTCTTCTTTCTTTTACAATATCGATTCATCTTGACATATGTTTCAGCGTAGTAGAAGTTAGACGAGTAGGTAACTGAAAGACCAAGCTGGTTGAACATTCTAGCCAGAGTTTCATCATCTCCTAACCAACATGTGATGATTCCCTCGTGACGGAGTAGCTCAACATCCTTGGAGGTGTTTATAAGGTCATCCATGAAAACGTAATAGTCTGTCACGCGATGGAGACTATGTCCTACACTATACTGCTCATAGGCAATGAAATTTCTAATTAAACTCTCGCTGTCATCATCTATGTCCAAGGGTGGGAGTTCTAGAACCCCATTGTCATTGAAGTTGATATCTCCAAAACCAGCCTGTTGATTGTTTTCCACCTTAATGATCTTGAACTCTACGCCGGCCTCTCTAAGCGCTGTTGCGCTTCTTATGTCACCATATTCACCAGAATTATTGGATGACGATACTGTTGCAGGAAAAGGAAAGAGATAAACCATATATGCCAAACCAAGTAAATGTGGAGCTTTATCTAGATCTTGTCTAGGTGACATTTGGACTCCAAGGTCTTTTCCATACCTTCTTGACAAGCTGGATAAGGCCAAATCAAGAAAGTTATTTCCTATTGAATCTTCCGGCCCCTTTGTCAATTCAAACAGCTTCTCCAAAACACCGAGTGGTAGCTGGTTTTCGAATAAAACTAGGTCACGCCACAACAGGCTCCGCATAAATTCTATCTTAAAAATCGAATCATTTTCCATGTCTCGTAGAGATCGATATTCAACTTTCCGGAACAGTTCAATGATGAAGCAGCCATCAAGAAGCATAATTCGGACAAATTCTTCGGATGTGAGTGTTCTATAACTACTTGCATAAAGCGCACGAGCTTCTTTTTCCATGTTTTTCATTTCTTCTTCAAGGCTGCGTTGTAATGTGATCTCATTCTCACTAAGCTGTTGGTCCCTTTTACGTATCCTATCTAACATGGATTCAAGGTAGAGCTTTTTGCATTTTTCCATGTCTTCAAATCTTTCTTTCATTCCGTGGTGATAAGGACCGATTGACAGTGCAAGTGGTTCATATGCGAGCTCATTTATCATCCGCAGAGAATAATGCACTTTGTATATTTGGCGTGGATGTTCTCTCTCAATGTCAATACAAACAGCTTCTCCTGTACTTGTGTCTTCCGCGTTCCTCTACATACAGGGATGGAGCTAATTAGGGGCTAATACAAATACTATCAGATAAATCATAAAAGAAATTACTCTTTTTATAATTTTTAGGTAAATAGCTAAAACTAATCATAAAACTCGATTTTTTTACTAGTTATCAATATGATAACCAATAAATCATTATTAGCCGGTTAATATGTTACTCAAATCATATATATCCCCTTGAACCCTGGTTTTATTATTTTGAAATAAAAATATCTTTGTATTTTTATTTATTATTTTGATACAAAAATATCACCTGACTCCACTTTTTTTCATTTTTTTGATAGAAAAAAGTTAATTTAAACCATATTTTACATATAAATTTCTAATGTAATATGATGCAAGTTTTCTATTTTATTATTGCAACTAATTAAACAACCACTTTATTTTTTAATTACAAAAAAGACAATTTTTAGAATTTTGGTGGGCAAATTTATTTAAAATAATACTAATAAATGGTTGGTTATTTTTTAGCGATTTCAAATAAAATATTAAACAATTCATGTCAAAATTAGACAAAATGTAGTATTTTAAGCCGACTAAAAATGAAAAGAAGTTGACTAGTGTATTTTTATATTAAAGAAATAAACACAGATGATATGTTTGTATGAAAGTAATAAACACATAGGATATTATTGTATTAAAGTAACAAACTCATGATTAATTATAATAAATAAAAAAAAAGAGACTAAATTTGTTTGATGGATTGACCTTTAGAATAGTTTTGTTATTTTTCCTATAATAAATTGATTAAATTTATGACACTCCAATTCTTTTCTTCACTCTCAAATATGTAATTTCAAATTGTGTAAATCATTGAAAAAAGAAATCAAATTAACAAAAATAGATTTGCCAAGTGATAAAAGTAGGGTATGTAAAACATTTTAGTTGAAAGGAAATGTGACTATTTTTAAGTCCACCGCCTAAATTCCTTATTAATTGTTTTAATAAAGCGTATATGATGAGCAAAACTTTCTCAGCTTATTGATAAAAAAAAAAAAAAAAAATTAATAGCCAATTTTATTAGTTGTTTCACATGAACAATTGCACGTTAATAAAACTTCATTAATTTAGGAATAGACGAATCAGTCAAAATACTTTATTGTTAACGTTTGTGTGGTACATATTTTGTTTCTTTATTGACAATGTTCATTATATCAAATACGATTCTAAGTTTTATTTAGAATATGTTTGAGTTATTTGAAATTATATCTGAGAATAATTCGAATTTTATTTAAGTATTTTAAATTTTTTTGAATTAGCTAATTTTAAAACTAATCCTAATTCTAATCTAAATCGGAATAGTTGTTATTATTTAAAGGAAAGTCGGTTTCTTATTTTCCAGTCATGTAAAATATGTTTAAATATTTATTTTATGTTATTTTTAACATTTTTAATCAAGATTTTGACTGAGAAGAGCCATATGATTAGAAATCAAATCAAGTGTTTTTCTTTTCCTGGTTTTGTAGAAATAGCACAACAGATTCTTGGATATCAGCGAGTTACCCGGACAGTTGTCAGATGTGGAAAATTCGGAAAACAGATTTGTTGTTACATTGTTTGTTGGCGTTATTTTTTAGTGCATGTTGTATGGAAAGATGTCGGTTGTTATGTTTCTACCTCTGGTGTGACATCTTTCCTCTTGTGCGCAGACTTTATTTCAGGCAAGTTTCCAGTTTTGACAGATTGCTTCGCTGGTGACTTGATAATGAGATATTGTCTCGCTGATGTATTTATTGCAAGATATCTGCCTCGCTACTGTCTTCAATACAAGATATTTGCCTCGTTGGCGTCTTGATTATGAGATATTCGTTGGAGGCTGGGTAAGGAAACCCTTGATTCACTTCCAAGTTTGTACAGCTACTATAAAAGCCATGCGCTCCCCCTTAGCAGTCTTGACACTTTTGATAAAACACTTAGAGCTCTTAGACGTGCAAGACCGGCGGACTGGGAGGCTTTTGTTAATCGTGGTGTATTCTCCCAAACACTATTCCACTAAGATTGAGTGTCTGTGCGAGTTGGGTTTTGTGTTCGCGTGATTGAAGGTTCACGAACTACTAAAGACTGTAAGTCATCCGAGCCAGGCGGTTGCTCGAAGGGTGGAATTGAGACGGAGCTCAAATTCAGGGGGAGTCCCTGTCTAGGTGATCGCTGATAGTTATAGTCTCTAGGTTTTATTGATTTGTCGATTGTAATCATATATAAACCTTGTGTGTACTATTGACTACAAGATAGTGAAATCCTTTCCACTGGCAGAGTGCCCCCAGACGTAGGTGTTTGTCACCGAACTGGGTAACCATATCGTGTGTTCTTTGTTTACTGCACTTTTGTTGTTTATCCATAATCTGTGTTCAAGCAAGTTGTCGGACACATTGGCAACACATTGTGTACGACATCTTGTTTTTGCGACTAATCAGAACTTCAATTGGTAACATAGCAGACACCTAGATCTTTTGGTGGTTTCCTGGATCTTTCTTTTCTGATTACCAGATATGGATAGTTCCCAAGAGGGAGGGTCAGTCAATCGTCCTCCAGTACTCGATGGAACCAACTATGGTTACTGGAAAGCCCGCATGAGCGCCTTCATGAAATCCCTGGATAGTAGAACTTGGAAAGCTGTGATTCACGGGTGAGAAGCTCCAGTAAATGTTGATGATAAAGGAGTCTCTACTGGTCCTAAACCCGAAAAGGATTGGACCCCTGGTGAAGATGAGGCGGCTCTGGGTAATTCTCGTGCACTCAATGCCATTTTTAACGGGGTTGATAAAAATGTTTTCAGGCTTATAAACATATGCACAAGTGCTAAAGAAGCCTGGGAAATTCTCGCTGTTGCCTATGAGGGAACCACAAAAGTGCGTGAGCAGAAGCTGCAGTATCTCACAACTAACTTTGAAGCCCTCTCTATGCTCGAAGATGAATCAGTCGCTGAGTTTAATTTTCGCATCCGAGACCTTGCTAACGAGTCCTACTCTCTCGGGAAACCCATGACCGATGAAGATCTTGTTCGGAAAACTCTGAGGGCTTTAAGCCCACGATTCAAAATGAAGATCACGGCCATTGAAGAAGTCCATGACCTTAAAACTCTGAAGTTTGATGAACTCATGGGATCCCTCATGACATTTGAGCTCTCTCTGCCCAAAATGGAGAAGAAACACAGAGGAATTGCCCTCAAAAGCTCTATTCACGAACAAAAGGAACAAGTATACTCGGATTCTGACAATGATATTGACGATACTATAGCTATGCTGGCAAAAAATTATAGCAGGGTGATGAAAAAACTCAATCAGATGAATGGAAAAAATGTCTCGCAAGATGTTAAAGACAATTTTGAACGGAGATTCCAGAAGAATTTTAATCCTCACAGTTATAGTAAAAGTGGTGAACGCTCCGGAAAAGGGAAAGGTATTCAATGTCATGAATGTGAAGGTTTCGGACATATTCAGAAGGAGTGTCCCAACTTCCTCAAGAAACAGAAAAGGGGATACAACGCTACTCTATCGGATGAAGAAGATGAAGATAGCGACACCGACCAGATAAGTAACTTTGTGGCCTTTACTGCTTCTATTCATACTCATGAATCTACTAATGAAATTGGTGAAAGCTCTCAGAAAGTCTGTCTAGATGAGGAACTATCTGACGATGCCATGAATGATGCATACAATACCTTGCACACCAAATGGGTTGAGGAGTCTCAGATCCTCGACAAACAGAGTGCTCTTATTCTCACCCTGACTGAAGACAAGGCAAGACTTCTAGAAACTATTGTGGAATTGAAAAGGGAAGTCAGTCGGCTAAATGGAGAGCTGGATCAGATGACTAAATCTGTCAGGATGCTGAACTCCGGCACCGACAGTCTCGACAAAATCCTCACCATTGGTAAACCTGCAAAAAACATGAAGGGACTTGGATATACTCATGGTGCTTCATCATCCCACACTACTTTTGTTCCCCAAAAGCATGCTGGCCAAATGTCGCGAAACATGCCTCAATCATCCGGTGATGACAAGTTTCATGATCTTCATCAGCGACATCCTTCTGAACCAACCAGATCTCTTGTCAACAGACCTCGTTGGGTCTGCCATTATTGTGGTAGAAGGGGTCATATTCGTACTTTCTGCTATTGGTTATACGGGAGAAATGTTCGTCAACAAAAATACATTCACATAAATACTCTTCCTCACCATCAACCCTCTACTCGATTTGAATGAAGAGTAAGGAACACGCCCTACCGTGCCAATATTGCTTACACATCTCTAAGTGCTTCCACCAATATTGACTGGTACTTTGACAGAGGTTGCTCACGACACATGACAGGTGATCATACCTTCCTTACCAACGTAAAACCTTACTCAAACTGCCATGTTACCTTCGGAGATGGAGTAAAAGCCAAAATTGTGGGTAAATGTCAGCTAAACTATCCTGGTATGTCTTGATTGACTGAGGCTTTGTTGGTAGACGGTCTTACTGCTAATCTTATCAGTATTAGTCAGCTTTGTGATCTAAACTTACGTGTCAATTTTACCCGTGATAAGTGTGTGGTGGTGAATGAGGAACATGATGAACTTATGCGAGGAACCAGATCTCGTGACAATTGTTACATGTGGTCTCCCGTTTCGAACACTCAGTCCAACAAATGTCTCATGACCAAGGTTGACGAAACCAAGCTGTGGCATCAAAAGCTTGGTCACTTGAATCTCAGGAGCATGCAGAAAATTATTTCTGAGAAAGCCATTATTGGTGTCCCCCAATCTAAAGATTGTTGAAGGAAAAATCTGTGGTGAATGCCAGATTGGGAAACAGGTCAAGAAGTCTCACAAGATGGTGCAACATTTTACCACATCCCGTGTTCTGGAACATCTCCACATGGATCTGATGGGACCGATGCAGGTCGAAAGTCTTGGAGGGAAGAGATACGTGTTTGTGTGTGTGGATGACTACTCCAGGTATACTTGGGTTGATTTTATTCGTGAGAAATCTGACACGTTTGCTGTTTTTGAAGCCTTATGCAAGAAGGTTCAGAGGGAAAAAGGAGAAAGCATCGGCAAAGTGATCAGGATACGAAGTGATCATGGGAGGGAATTTGAGAATATGAGCTTTGCTGAGTTTTGCACTACAGAAGGAATAGCCCATGAATTCTCTGCTCCCATCACACCACAACAACATGGAATTGTTGAAAGAAAAAATCGAACCCTTCAAGAAATGGCTAGAGTAATGATGTTGGCCAAAGACATTCCAGCACACTTTTGGGCTGAAGCTCTCAATACTGCCTGCCATATCCATAATAGAGTTACTATTCGTCCAAGTACTTCTATCACTCAATATGAAATATGGAGGGGGAGAAAGCCAAATGTGAAATACTTTCATGTCTTTGGGTCTGTGTGTTATATCCTTGCTGACATGGATCCTCGACGTAAATTTGATCCTAAAAGTGATGAAGGTATATTTCTTGGGTACTCTAGAAATAGCCGGGCTTATCGTGTCTTTAACAAACGCACTAAGACTATGATGGAATCCATAAATGTGGTGGTAAACGATGATCATGATGTTACTAACAGTACTAATGATGAAGATGAAGTTTTTCCTAGTAACACAGATGTCAGGACAGATGCTGAGAACTCCTTGGACGACATCTCTTCCGGGAGCCCTAATGTCAGGACAGATGCTGATGACAAAGTTAGTGACATTGTTCCGGATGAGGAGCCTCTTCCTGTGACTGAACAAAGGATCCCCTCCAGAAGAATCCAGAAAAATCATCTTGTTCATGAGGTGATCGGCGAGATTAGTGAAGGAATGAGGACTCGCCCAAAACCCCCTGTAAATTATCGAGAGATGATTGGTAATCTCTGCTTTGTCTCTAAGATTGAACCTAAGAACGTAAATGAAGCTAGTGATGATGAATATTGGGTCAATGCTATGCAAGAGGAACTTGTTCAGTTTGAAAGAAACGAAGTCTAGGAGTTAGTCCCTAAACCAGAAAATGTTAATATCATTGGAACTAAGTGGATTTTAAAAAATAAATCTGATGAGCATGGAAATATAGCTCGGAACAAAGCTAGACTTGTAGCGCAGGGTTATACTCATGTGGAAGGTGTGGACTTTGATGAAACCTTTGCCCCTGTTGCGAGACTTGAAGCCATCAGACTCTTGCTCGGTATCTCATGTCATCTTCACTTCAAGCTTTATCAGATGGATGTTAAGAGTGCTTTTCTCAATGGGTACCTGAATGAAGAAGTTTATGTGGCACAACCTAAAGGCTTTATAGATCCCAGCTCACCACATCATGTCTACAAACTCAGAAAAGCCCTCTACGGCCTCAAGCAGGCTCCTCGTGCATGGTATGAAAGACTGACCCAGTTCCTTGTGCAGAATGGCTATATCAGAGGTAGAATTGATAAAACCCTGTTCATAAAGAAGGAGGATGGGAACCTCATGATAGCCCAAATCTATGTTGATGATATCGTCTTTGGAGGAATGTCGAACAAGATGGTGGAACATTTTGTACGACAAATGCAGTCTGAATTTGAAATGAGTATGATTGGTGAGCTTAATTATTTTCTGGGCTTTCAGATCAGGCAAATGGATGATGCTATTTTTATCTCCCAAAGTAAGTATGCTAAAAACATAGTGAAGAAGTTTGGCTTGGAAAAATCCTCTCACAAGCGGACCCCCGCTGCTACTCATGTCAAACTTGCTAAGGATGAACATGGAGAATCTGTTGATCAAAGCCTCTACAGAAGTATCATTGGTAGTCTCCTCTACCTCACTGCCAGTCGACCAGACATAACCTACTCTGTAGGAGTGTGTGCTCGATATCAAGCTAATCCCAAAGCTAGCCATCTGGCTCAAGCCAAGCGAATCATAAGGTATATCTCTGGAACTGCTGATTTTGGCCTTCTATATACATATGATACCTCCTCTACGCTTGTGGGATACTGTGATGCTGACTGGGCAGGTAGCACGGTTGATAGAAAAAGTACCTCTGGTGGATGTTTCTATCTTGGAAACAATATCATCTCCTGGTTCAGCAAGAAGCAGAACTGCGTCTCCTTGTCCACAGCTGAGGCTGAATATATTGCTGCTTGGAGCAGTTGCACTCAGCTCCTCTGGATGAAACAGATGCTTGCTGAATATGATGTTGGCCAAGATGTCATGACATTATTCTACGACAATATCAGTGCCATCAACATCTCAAAGAATTCAGTTCAACACAGTAAGACTAAGCATATTGAGATCAAACACCATTTCATTCGAGATCTTGTGGAAGATAAAAAGATCAAACTCGAATATATTCACACTGAAAAACAGCTCGCAGATATTTTCACAAAGGCTCTGGATGCTACCCGATTTGAAAATCTCAGGTCCTCTCTAGGATTGTGTGTGATTGATCAATAGTAATTACTGATCTGTGTAAGGATTTTTAATTCTTTCAGCCATGGTGTCAAGTCCGGTATCTCTCTGATTCCTGCTCGCATATATTTTTTGAAAGTTTTCTCATGGGCCCATTTTTCTGGTTGGCCCATTCGACTGTTTTGCCGGGCTAAAGTGCCACTTGTTATTTCCTTGGGCTTAAGATGGATCAAGGCCCAATATATGACACGTCGTCGTATTGATACTTGCCAGTTTTTCATCCATGCAGACGGTTCCATTCTCGAGAAAGAAAGGGAAGCTACTTCTTGTTCAAACTTTGAAATTTCCTATTTTTCTTCGCTGTTCTTGAGCTTTATTCCTCATATTTGTTCTTTCACCCTTCTCGACGATTATTTGTGTGACAGTTTTCTTAAAATTCTCTTCAAAATGGTTGGCACCAGAAGCGGGATTAACACAACCATTCCTTCTAAGGAAGAGAAAAACACAATGAAGGGGAAGGATGTCAAGAAAAGGAATCCTGGACCGGAGAGCAACAAGCACGGTGTCAGGGTTCGAGGTTTGCGACCCAGTGAATGCGCCGATGGTCAGGCCGGAGGTGCAATCACTGGGTCATCTGCTCCTCCTGTGAATCCCTCTCTCTCTGCCGCTAGAAGTACAATGCTCAAGAAAGCTGCTCTCTCAATCACTGACATCACCGGAGAAGCAAGCTCCAGCAGTTCCTCTGAAGAAGGAAGAAAAGATAAAGCGATTCCAGAAGAAGATCTCCACTCTGGAGGATCTCCCATTGAGAGCCCTCACAAGGTTGTTCGAGGTAACCCTGTAGCCTCTCTTACCCCTGTTGATAATCCTAGGGATAGTGATTCTCTCCTCCATGTTCAAGAACCCCTTCCTGTTGATGCAATTGGTGGCATTCTGGGTTTAAGTGAAGAAGTCGCGAAAAATGTCCCAACATCTTCTTCTGTGGGGCAAGAAGGGAAAACTGATCATGTCCAGGATGATGGAGAGGATATTCTTGCCTCCCTGAAGAAGAAAATCCAGAAAGATGATGATGTTTGTATCGCCACTCTGTTGTCCGAAAAGAGAAAGAAGAAGAGAAAGTCTGTGGAAGAAAGTACTCTTGCTGCTCCCGTCCCTGCTAAGAAGAAAAAGAAGAAAGAAAAAGTGGGCATGATAAAGAAGCGTGTAAAGAAGTCTGCCGAGACTCCTATGTCTCCCATTGACGAGGTCCATGATTTTGAGGAAGAAGAACCGGTGATCTCTCTTGGTTTAGGAAACAAGAGATCTGTGGGAGGACAAAAGCTCCCAAAGAATGTCCCAGCCGCACCTATGGACAATGTCTCATTCCATAAAGAAGACGGTGTCCTCAAGTGGAGGTATGTGTATCATCGATGCATCTTTCCTGAAAAGGAATTGTCTGCTGAGGCGCTCAAAATTGATGCCGTCATTGAGCTACTGCACGATGCTGAGATGCTCAGAACTGTCACAAGCATTGGGGTTTACTATCCTGCCTTGGTGAAGGAATTTATTGTCAATCTCTCCTCGTCCTTCGATGCTCCAGCCGATCCAGAGTTTAGAAAAGTTTTCGTCAGAGGACATTGTTTTGAGATCTCTCCTGATGTCATCAACGGGTACCTTGGTCGAGGGAAGATCATTACTGCCGATAGAGTTCCCTCTCTGGACATCATCGCTCAAGAAATCACCGGTGACGAAACCAAGGTCTGGCCCTCCAAGAAGACTTTGCCTTCTGCTGATCTCATTGCCAAATATTCGATCCTTTATCGCATCGGCATCGCCAATTGGGCTCCCTCCTCACATGGGTCGAGTATCACGGCAGATCTGGCTCGCCTAATCTATCAGATAGGTACCCGTTCCTCTTTTGATTTTGGTGATTTTGTCTTTGATCACTTGGCGAAGCATGCCAAGTCTTTTGCAGTGAAGCTCCCCATAGGTTTCCCATCCCTCATCACTGGGATTCTTCTCAAGCAAAACAAGAACATCCTGCGAAGCTCAGATGTGGTGGGCAAAAGACTTGGTGTCCTCAACTTCAGTCACAAACTGTTTGAAGGGAAACATGCTCGAGATCTTGTCGGACCTTCCGTCGTGACATCTGGCATCTCTGGGAGCAATCTTCATCTGGGGTCAATGACAGAAGATGTTCAGAGGAATGTGGTGAAAGAGCTCCTTGAATAGATTGAGACTCTTAAAAAGACTATTGAGACTCTCTCCAATAGAAAATCCAAGTGCGAAGCTCTTGTCCAAATTCTCACTGCCCCTAGTTCTACTACCGCTTCTCAGCCTGGCCAAGCCAATGTGCCTAATGTTTCTGATGATGCTGAAGACGATGAAGAAGGCTTTGGCAGTGACCGGGATGGTGATAATGGTGATTTGGTTTAAATCTCTTTCTCTCTTTGTTCAAGATCTGGCCTGTAACATATAACTTTTTCTCAGACTCCTTTCTGGCTTTCTGTCGATACACTTTCTTTTGTGTTTCAGTGTGTTTCTCGTTGGTTTGTAAGACAGCTTAACTCTTGATGTTTTATGTGTTGCTCAAGTTCTCATCCTTGTTCAGACCTTTGTTTGTTCCTCCCTCTGTGTTGATTGTTCCTTGCCTTTGGTATTTTGTTGAGGCAATCAGGGGGAGATGCGTCATTGAATTCATTTATTTTGACTCTCTTCTCTGGCATGACGCTTGTCTGAGAACTGATCCTGGAAGTGCTTGCCTAAAAAATAGCCAAAGGGGGAGATTGTTGTTACATTGTTTGTTGGCGTTATTTTTTAGTGCAAGTTGTATGAAAAGATGTCGGTTGTTATGTTTATACTTCTGGTGTGACATCTTTCCTCTTGTGTGCAGACTTTATTTCAGGCAAGTTTCCAGTTTTGACAGATTGCTTCGCTGGTGACTTGATTATGAGATATTGCCTCGATGATGTATTCATTGCAAGATATTTGCCTCGCTGCTGTCTTCAATACAAGATATTTATCTCGTTGGCGTCTTGATTATGAGATATTCGTTGGAGGCTGGGTAAGGAAACCCTTGATTCACTTCCAAGTTTGTATAGCTGCTATAAAAACCATGCGCTCCCCCCTAGCAGCCTTGACACTTTTGATAAAACACTTAGAGCTCTTAGACGTGCAAGACCGGCGGACTGGGAGGCTTTGTGTTTTGTTAATCGTGGTGTATTCTCTCAAACACTATTCCACAAAGATTGAGTGTCCGTGAGAGTTGGGTTTTGTGTTCGCGTGATTGAAGGTTCACGAACTACTAAAGACTGTAAGTCATCCGAGCCAGGCGGTTGCTCGAAGGGTGGAATTGAGACGGAGCTCAAATTCAGGGGGAGTCCCTGTCTAGGTGATCGCTGATAGTAATAGTCTCTAGGTTTTATTGATTTTTCTATTGTAATCATATATAAACCTTGTGTGTACTATTGACTACAAGATAGTGAAATCCTTTTCACTGGTAGAGTGCCCCCAGACGTAGGTGTTTGTCACCGAACTGGGTAACCATATCGTGTGTTCTTTGTTTACTGCACTTTTGTTGTTTATCCATAATCTGTGTTCAAGCAAGTTGTCGGACACATTGTCAACACATTGTGTACGACATCTTATCTTTGCGACTAATCAGAATTTCAAGATTTAATATCTTTCAGAATATTTAGCTGAGTTCTTATAGGATTTAGTTGCTCGGTTCCTAATGTTAATGTCACCGATACTGAGGCTTACGAGAGCTTCTCAATAAATAAAATTTGCAGAAGCTCATAAAAACTCTTGCGTATTCAGATCAAAGACACAAACACAGGCAGGTATTACAGCGTCATCAGCGTGGAGCTAATCTAGAATCAATGGTAAAGAAGACATTGTGAGTATAACGGTTGGTGTAGATTAGGTCCTAGTAATTCTGTGCTTTGTAATCTGCAAATAATTAGAAGTTTAATAGATTTTGTCTTTTCGGAGTGGTACCCTTATCATTCGTGATTTTTGTCATTGAGGTTTTTGGCCACGTTGAATAATCACATCACCGAGTTCTTTAATTTCTTTTGTGGTTGATTATTTATTTGTACTAATTTTAGATAATTTTACTGTTTACATAGTTATAACCGGTGTCTATTAGAACAGATGATTGTTTAGAAATAAATAAAAATAATCTATAAAAAAAAAAAAAACAAACACGGTCGTCTAATAAAATTCTATAAAATCATATGCACTTTTAACTTGTTAAAAATAGATAAAATTACCATTAAAATTTAAATTCTAAATAATTCAAGATATTATTTTAAGTAAAAAAATTTAAAGCCTACCTGTATGCACAATGCCTTAAGCGGTCGCCTAAGCAGCCTTATAATACGGTCGAGCTTGAATATATTCATCAGAATAATAACCTGCCAACTACACGTCAGTTTTGCATGACATGTACCTTCACAAATCAAGGCTAAGAAACAAATATAATTGACTTCCACAAGACTGTGTGTCAACTGTGATAAATCAATAATTGTTTTATGAGGAGATTCATGATAAATACATCTTATGGGAATTATGTCTTGGGATGGATCAACGTAGTTTAAGCCTATAACTCACATTGAGACATTTACCGTGATGATTCAAGTAGTCTTTTACAAAACTATGTATTTAATTTATAACCCAAAGAATTAGATGTAAGAAAAGAACCTATGAAGCTTAGCTATAACACCAACTTGACATAGCCAAAATTCCAAAGATAAAAAAAAAATATATGTATAAATAAAACCCATGAACCGTTTTGTGTATACAGAGGTGTTAGGGCAAAAAAAATTAAAAAAAAAAAAAAAAAAAAAAAAAACTTACGTGTTATGTATTGTGACTTTATGGTATATGAGAGAACAAAGAAAGAGATTGTGGGAGAGAACAAGTGAAAGGCTAAGAATAAGAAATTGGCTTAAATAAGAATGGCAAAATGTGGAAAGAGCGTGTAAAATAATAATTTGAAATTGAATGAGAGAATGAAGGAATCTAATTTGAATAGAATGATTTAAATATAAGTGCATGCTCATAGAAGATTTCTACTAATGACAAGGCTAGAAAATAACACGTAAGAATGATTTGAATAAAATTAGAAACTCGACCCATAAATATAAGAGGAATGTTATATAGCTCTACTGATGGAGTAGTTGCTGATCAACTACCCACTCAGGATTTAGATAAATGTTTTATATTTATTTTTAATGTTGATTTATTATTAAAAAAATGAAAAAACTGGTGGGACCCGCTGCATTTATGAGTAGTAGTGAGTAGTAGTGAGTAGTGTTCTTTAGCATTTTTGTAAATATAAAGTCAATCGATAAAGATTGTCCATAACCGGTTCCAATGTAATGTTTAAATAACGGGAGTTATGTTTTTCCCCGTTGTTACTTTAACATAATTCTCATTCTCAGTTGTCAATGTAATGTTTAAATAACGGGAGTTATGTTTTTCCCCGTTGTTACTTTAACATAATTCTCGTTCTCAGTACAGATTCAAACAATAATGTTACTTATATAATTTTATAAATAAATAAAAAATTGATTTTTAAAAATTATATTGGGTTGAATTGTTAAAACAATATATAAAGATTATATTTGTCATAAAAATTCAAGTGTCTGGTCCTATTAACATAGTTTATTCAACCACATAACTCAATTTTTATATGCTCGGTAATTATACACAGTTTTAAATCAAACCTTAAATATAATATTTCGTATAACATATGGATAATAAAGATTTATAATATTTAAAACGAAAATAAAATCCAATCTCAAATAAACGTAGTAAGACAACAAAAAGTGGCAAAATGTATTGTAAAAATAAATAGATAAATAATCAGTGGTAAGTGATGTGGCGGCCGGTATCAAAAAGTTGATTTTATGAAATTTAATTTTTCAAGTAACAATTACGTTATGCTGATCTTAATTTTTCTTTTTACTTGCAAGTTTTTGTTTTTACAAAACTGTCATTTTTTTTTCTTCTTAAAAATGGCAAATATAAAAGAATAAAATGTGAATTATGGTCATTGTAAATGTAAATAAAATGATGAAATGTGTATTTTTAAATTTTTTGAGAATTTATAGGTAATTTTTAGAAATTTATTTCTGAAATAAATATTGTTGTGAGAAAAAATAACTCATTGGTGTCATGTCATCGGCTCGGTTCCACGTTTGCATGTAGTAATGGAAAGAGCCGGAAACCCTGAAAGAAAGTCTCTCGAGGATACTCATGTTAGAAGTTACTTCGAGGGGGTTCCTCGTTAGGTAGGTTCTTCGAAAGGGAGGTTAATGTTATAAAAAGTGTAGGTTCAAGAATATTGGAGGATCGAAGATTGCAAAAGTGGTTCGAAGGACCTGATCACCTCGAAGGGAGGTGGGTAACCTCGAACCTAGTCAACCTCACAGGTAAAAACTACCAAGGGCAAAGAGTAACTCGTAAGGCCCGAAATCGGATTCGTCAAGAAAAGACACGTGTCCACTAAGATGAGCCCACAAGAATCGCCAAGATTCAGGGTTGACCTAGCCGAATATGCCTAAGATTCATTTAAAGCTAAATAAGTCAAAACACGTAAAATAGTAACTGTCAATATTGCCTAAATATTGCACGTTTGCTTACCCGATATTCAATATTTCCAAAATAAAAAATATCGAAAACTAGTCTAAAACTGGAAGTGAATATAGGAAATATGGGGAGGAGAAGCTCAAGGTAGCTCCTATAAATATGAGTCCGTATCAAAGGTAAAGTTTCGAGTAATTCAGCGTTGCCAAAGCAATCTTGTGCCTTAAACCCCCACAAACTATCTTTTACTTTACAAATCCTTAATTGAGAAAAAGTACTCTGAGTGAAGCAAAGCACCCATTAACCATATACCAAGTACAAATTATACCTTGGTCACCTTGTCCATGTTGTACCGATTTTCAGCAACAACAATTGTCGCTCGAAGGAGGCTTAAACCTCCGACATGGCAGCGAAGGGAAAGAAGAAGACGGTCATAGACGACGCGATGGAGGCACAACTAGAAGGAGTAAGGTAGAGATAGAAGACCACACAAGAGGCCATCAAAGAGTCTCTGGGACATGCGGAGATAATCGCTAATCTACGTGCGGTCAAAAGACCTGTTAGCGACTGAAGCTGAAGAAAAAGAGCTCTTACACGAAGAAATGAGACGACCGTCGTCAGAGATATCCTCCATCGAGAAATTACTCCAAATACACATGAAGCCCTTTAAGAGATCTTTACATGGGCAAGGTCTGACGATCACCAGATTGGAAGAGCGGAAGAAAGCCAAACGTTCGGCGGTATCTGGATCCTCCAGCTCCGAAAGGCCTAGGAAGAACGAACGGCCTTGCCAAGAGGCAATGGAAGAGTCTCGCCAAGAGGCGAGAGAGAAACCTCGCCAAGAGGTAGAAGGAAGGCCTCGCCAAGAGGTGGCAGGAAAATCTCACCAAGAGAACGAGAAGAGGTCTCGTGACAAAGGAGACGCTCGACTTGAAGAAAGAAGGTAACGATGGAGCCAAGAAGAAGGAAGAGTTCGAAAGCACAGGAAAGAGAATCGCGAAGAAGAGGCTTCTTCACAAAGGAGGGTCACCACCAACGGTGTTGACACCGGGAGAGGGGGTGGGCTCCGTATCTCGATTAGTTCGGAAGCCTCGCGAGGACCAGGATCAGAAGGGCAATGAGGAGCGGAGAAGAACCATGAACGTTCGGACGAAACCGAGTGAGTAACAACTAGTACCTCAGACTATCCTTGATGACGTCGCAAACATTACTCGCAAGGTGAATGTCATGGAGGGAAAAAAGATGTCGTACCTGGCCGCCATCACCTGAAAGGCAGAATGTCCTTTCATAAAACGAATTATGAAAACACCTTTCCCGCAGACGAAAGATCTCCCCAAGCTCAAAATGTACGACGTAAAAGGTAACACAATTGATCAGCTCGAGTACTACCGGACGATGATGGGGCTCCAGGTCTTCCCCGAGTGAGTCATGTCCAGGGCTTTCATAACTACCCTAGAGAGTGACGCTAGAGCGTGGATCCGAACTATCCCTAAAAGAAGCCATCGACTCATTTGAAACATTGGAAACCATGTTCCTAACCAGATTTTTGGGGTCCCAATACCAGAAAAGATCCCTCGAACATCTCACAATCATCAGAGAAAGGCACGATGAGACCCTAAGGACCTTCATCCAACGATTCAACACTGAGGCAACCAGAGTAGAGCAGGCAGATCCGAGGTTAGTGTTGGTCACCGCGCCGAGAGGCATAAGGAGGGTATCCTCCATCTGGATAGCCACCCAAACTCACGAGAACCAAACTAACCCCGAATTCCTTGACTTAGCTCACATGTACATAAACCTAGAGGACGCAACCCTCGAGTTCGAGAGAAAAGGAAAATATCGAATAGAAAGATTTAAGACTCCGCCAAGGATAGACGACAAATGGAAGGAGAATGCCATCATCATTGACAAAAAGAAGGAATGTCCTAAAACATATCGCGCTCAATTTAGTTAATACCACGAGCTCAAGCTCAAACAAGACGAAACAGCCCACCAAGAATCCTCGGGGGACAATGTCTTAACGATCACCGCAGGGCCTTACATAGGAGGGAACTCACAGAGAACAAGGAAAGACTTCGCCAGTGAAGCCAGACGGCCTCCCTCTTCACCTTCAAGACTTCTTAGTATTGAATCCACTGGAATCCCCCCCCCCCCCCCCCCCCCAATTTAAAGGAACCAACATCACATTCGAGTCGACAAGGAATGAAAAGATCTACTATCCTCATAATGACCCGCTAGTCATAACGACGGTCATAGGGAATAAACATGTTCACAGGATCTTGGTGGACAACGAAAGCTCGGTCGACGTAATCTATTCGAATGCGTTGGAACAACTTGGACTGCATAGGGTCGAGTTACGACCTTACGCGACTCCTTTGTATGGTTTCACGTGGGATTGTGTCATCCCCCGTGAAATCATACAAGGGAGTAACCATCTCGATCCCAATCACCGTGGGAGAGAAGCCTTTCCGAGCCTCAACAATGGTGACCTTCATGGTACGTAATCAAGAAGTCATCAATGCCCTTAAAGCTGTAATTAAAGATGCAAAAAACGGTCAATTTTTTTAATCTATATCCGGCCAGTTAAAATTAACCGGGTTTGTGTTAACCGGTTAACCTAAATAAAAAAAAATTGTTACCGTTTGTCCGCAGCGGTTAATTTTTTTTTTAAATTGGACCGTTGGATAACGGTCCGAAAAGAAAAAAAAAACAAAAAAGAGGCCAACGGTAGGAAAAAAGAAAAAAAACCATTAAAAACCAACGGTAACAAAAAAAAAAATACTTATAAATACCCCCAATAAATTCGTTTCATAATTTCCAAACCATTTTTTCTCTACACTTTCTCCTTCAATCTCTCTACAATCTCTCTACAATTCATTCAATTGAATCTTAACAATATTATCAACTAATAAATCTCATTTTTGCTTTCATTTCCCGACTATTTCCGACAAAAAAATCATGTATTCGCCACACCAATCTCAACATGAAAATCCCAACGAAGTCGTTCCCGAGTTACAATTCCAACAACAATTTCAAAACCCGCTTACTTTTATGTCTCAGGAGTGTCACCAACCACCACAGGCCAATATTACCACATAACAGTTTTGGGAGTGCCAGCGAGTAATGATTCAGAATCCCAACACCGAAGCCTGAATTTCGGCGTTGGCGGGTCAACAAGTTCTGACTCACCGGCTTTTCCGAGACGACGGAGGAGCGGGGCCCTCCACTGCCCCGACTCGAGTTCCGCCAAGAACTCACCTACCGCAGTTTTTCGAATTCAGTTACCGGAGGTGTGCCACAAGTTTCTCCAAGTTTTTTTTTTCAAGCAACAACGGTGCTCTCAGGTTTGCACTTTCCAACGACTCCGATGACGATTCACTTTCTGTACGAAATGAGCATCGTACTGAAAGAATACGTCACTCATCCACTCGTATACAGGGCGGTGGAGAAAATGTTAACGGTTTGGACTAATTACTTTCATCCTATGCCTTTACTTTATTATTATAGTTTATTTTGGACCCTCAGCATTAGATTGCAGGGATTATTTGACTGGTTGACTTTGATTAGCGAAAACACAAATTTGGATTACACGGATAACTACAATGACGCCAAGACTGCGGTATTTGAGGTGTACAAGCACTACGAATCAAAGTACGGTCGTCCGCACATAAGGCGAGTACCGCAAATTCAACGATTCGCCGGTCAACCGAAGTTGGACTGACATATTTAATTTCCAACGACGACATCTTCAACAACAAGAAGAGGGTGGAGAATCTAGCACACCACCGGAGCAGAACGAACTACAATTGTATATGAATGCCGAATTCACAAGCATGGAAGAGAACAATCTCGACCTGCTTCAGTGGTGGCGCGACTGCGCCCAACAATCAGGGGCGGAGCTACGTGGGGACCAGCGGGTGCACGGGTCCCCACTGGCTCGGGACAAAAAAATATTAATAGGCTTAATTATAATTATTAAAAAAATTAAATAATGCATATTAATAAATATAATAGGTACACTAATAATGCCACAAAACTGTTGCAGCTCAAATGGTCAAGGCTTAATTGATAGTGTCCTAAGTTCGAATCCCAGGTTGGATGAAAATTTGCATTTTATTTTTTTTAATACAAACAGCAGCGTTTTTAAGAGAAAAGTCCAAAAAAATATTCATTAACAAGTCTTCTTTCATCTTCAATGTTAAAAAAAACTTTAAATAGCAATCATACACTTTTTTTTCTTCTAGTTTCTCATTTCAACTTTTCTCATTTTTTGTTTATCATTTTTTTTAAGGCAACTTTGCTGCAATGGGGATTGAACCCACGACCTCAACACAGGAGGTGATGTGGAATTACCACTAGGCTATCCTAGGTACCACTTTTTGTTTATCATTAACAAGGTAAATGTTTAATATATGATTCATATGTGCATTGCTCATTATTTTTATTAACAGAGTTCTCTAATCTTTTAATGCATACTATGTGTTTGATGAAAGTCATAAATGAATTTTTTTTTCTCTAATCATTTGGTGTTGATTTTTTTTTTATGAGTATAGATATGGAGAGTTATTTCAAAAGAAAAGTAGACTCAACAATGACATTAATAGAAGGACATCCTAAAAGTGCAAAGAAAAGAAGTGGAGATTTGGAGGTCAACATAGAAGAGCTCGCTACCGATCCGGGGTTAAGGATTCCGATTTTGAATTATCATCCTAATGTTCAAGATGACGTGCGTAGAAGGTATATGCTAAAAGGTCATTGTCAACCACACAATCATGATTTTCCAAAAACTCTTTTGGAACGAAACCTAGAAAATTCAACCCATCAAGATTTCAAGACTATCCTACTTGGTTGGAGTTGTCAATGTGATTATCATGGATATTGGAGATGCTTTGTTTTCTATTCTAGTTGACGAGTCTCGTGACATCTCAATAAAAGAACAAATGGCTATTGTGATGCGTTATGTGGATATAAAAGGGTGTGTAATTGAAATATTTGTGGGTCTTGAACACGTCTCAAGCACCGCGGCTACATCACTTAAGGCGGCAATTGATAGCAAAAGCTTATTCAACTTGCCGGTTATTATCCAAAAGATTTTTCTGAAATTAAGCTCATGGAACTTGATGATCAACTTGAAAACTATATTGTTGATATGCGCTCAAGTGTAGAGTTTTCATATTTGAACGAGATTAGTCATCTTGCAAAAAAAATGGTTGAAATGGGAAGAGATAATATCCGATTTTGTCGATATTTGCGCGGGATATCCTAACCGTTTCGGTATCTAGTGTTTTGTCCGAACAATGTTTTAGTTCGTCCGGACAAACCCTTTCGGAACGGCGGTCTCACATCAGTCCTAGCATGCTGAATATCCTAACATGTGTTAAGGATTGGGAGAGGGAAAACAAATGAATGTCACCTCAAATTTTCGAAGACAACAAAGACTTAGTTCAAGACTTTGATGAGTGGAATATTTAAAATGTAATTGTTTTAATTTTTTTGTATTTGTTTGAATGAAATTATTTCAGTAATTTTTTACTGAATTAAATATAATAAAAGAAGAATTTATTTTACAATACTTAATTAAATATAATTTTTTTTGTATCGGTTAATTTCCGAATAATTTTTTTTTTGTTTTTGATTTTTTTTGGATCGGTTAATTATTGATTTTCATATTTAATTTATTTTCTTTGGATCTCGTATCATAGCAGGAGATTTTTTTTTCTTTGGATCGGTTAAAATCCGGTTAATTTTTTTTTAACGGGTTAACCTTAACCGGGTTTTAACCGGTTAAGGTTAATCCGGTTAACCGGATTTTACTCCTTTAGATGTAATCACATCTTATCACTTGAAGATGAAGTTTCTAGTCGAGCAAGGAGTGAGAGAAGTACAAGGATGCCAACTTGAAGCAAGGATGTGGGGTCGATCCCGAGAGCACAGGCCGTGACCAACGATCGAGGAAAGCGAGGAGGGAGAATGTGGAGGATTAAGCTCAAGCTTCCTTTCATATATTTTAGTGGTAAGTGATGTGGTGGTCTCAAAAAGTTGATTTTATGAAATTTAATTTTTCAAGTGACAATTACGCTACATGCTGATTTTAATTTTTCTTTTTACTCGCAAAAGTTTTTATTTTAGAAAACTATCATTTTTTTTTTCTTCTTAAAAATGGAAAATATAAAAGAATAAAATGTGAACAATTGCCATTATAAATTTAAATAAAATGATAAAATATGTATTTTTTTTTTATTTTTGAGAATTTATAGGTAATTTTTATAAATATTTAACTATAAATTTAGTTACTAATATGGGTTAAAATGTTAAGATCTAAAGAAAATGACCTAAAAAAAATCTAGGTGTAAGGGTTGATGCCCAAATAAATATGTTTATTGTTACAAAGATTGTTAAATAAAATAAATAAATTGACATTTTCCTGACAAAGTATTAGAATGCGTAAATCTATATTGATTTGTACAAATATATATCGATATCCTTAGTACTTAGCATAAATGTAGTTTAGATTGCGCATGAGATGCGAAGTATCAACTATGAGTTAAGTATCTTAAAATAAGGGTTGGTGATTTATCGACTTGAAGGGTAGCTCGATGGAAATCATATATACTCGGAAATTGACATAAGATGGCAGTGAGAGTATTATACATGAAAGAGTTTTATGTACAACCAGGGCCGATTTCAATAACGATGAGACATCAAATATCCGTTATGACTCACGTATCGAAATCACAACGATTGTCATATAAGATTCATTCTTAATCCTGACGTTGTTCTAGACTCTGCGGTGATGTGAAGGGTTCTTTGATTTGCTCGTTAAGGGGGGATCGAATATGCCAACCCGAATACTTTCATTTTGGGAACCCTGATTATTACCAGAGGGGAATGAGATATACAGATACGGAATCCAGCTTCCAATAAAGGGAGTTAATGTTAGGTTCCCTTGATGGGTCTATTCTGGTACTAGACGATTATCGATACTTTTATGATAAGATCATAACTGAATTGTCTACTAGTGAATCGATGGTACACAAGGATAATAAGAGGTGACTCGAAAAGGTCTGACGGGTATTAACCTTTTCGAGACATGAACCAACCTGGAGGATTGAACTTATGTAGTGACTATATCAATGGACACTCATTCGTGTAAACGCGTAAAAGCTATATTTGGTTATCTGTTGAGTGCAGCTTCGTGTCTATAGTGGAGTCACGCGAAGTTAACAAGTAATCTGATGTTTCGGGAGGATCAACAGAAATCAGATTATTTGTTGGAGCATCAGTTATCAGGTCCATGGTCACCGAGCCGACTTCTATCAGGTATGCAAGAATACTCAATATAATTAATTTGATTAATTATTTCACTCATGTGTAAATTAATTAAAGTGTTTAATTAATTGGAATTCTAAAAGAGTTTTAGAATTATTCGTAAAATTATTTTACGCAGTTAATTTGGAATTAACTAGACATTCTCACGAATTGACACGTGGCATGCCACGTGTGTAATTAATTAAAAAAAGATTAATTGATAATTGGTTATCAATTAATTACGTGTCAACATCTGATTGGATGGCAGAATATTGGAGATTCTCTCCTTAAAGATGGCGTCATTTTGTGTAATAAATAATTAAATATGATTTAATTATTTTAGCACAAAATTTGGGTGATCAGTTGAGATCCTGAAATATCTCAACTGCCCACCTAAAATGGTGCAATAAGTTGAGGAGAAAAAAGTGCAATCGGTTGCAACTAATTCCCTTATCTTTTGACCTAATTATGAGGCCTATAAATAGAGAGCTAAGCTCTCCATTTTTGGCGTGCACTTCAGCAAGGAAAAACGCCTAGACACTTCTAGGGTTTCGAGTATTCTAAGAGTTAGAAAACCCGTGAGAATAAACATCTCGAGTTAGAAGAGAATTAACCATTCCTTCGCTCGTAAACGTTTATCATCGTAGATCTATATTTGCTAGTGATAATACGTATCTGAGTGCGTTGAGTTTGCCCACACATAGGTCCTTGTATATCAGGAGCCACGGCTTGGAAGAGCAGGGTATCGAACGAATGACCGATAAGATCGTTGACGAGTGTTCCTCCTCTAGCCCATACTTGGCGACTCGTAATGCACGGTGAAAAGACGGAGTCATACTTTACCAACGACACGGAAAAGTAAGTATTCATAATCTAACATATTCTGTGTTCATATATGCATACACGTTTAATTGCATACGAGTTATATTAATATCGAATGTGATGCTTTAATTATATGTGATATAATTATTTAAATTGAAATAAAATTTAAAAAGTCTTCCGCTGCGTCATTCGGTATACTCTTGTTATAAAATTAAAAATTTATGGGGTGATTTTGTTATTATTGAAAATGCTCAAACTTTATGGTTAATATAGGTGTAATTGTGGTTAATATATGTGTAATTTTAGTTACTATATGTATAATTTTGGTTAATATTAGGTATTTTCTTAATTTCTTCAAACTATAAATAAAAAATAAAATTTACATACAAAAATAGGTATTTTGCTAAAAATCTCATTTGAAATTGAACGAGAGAACGAAGGAATATATAATTTGAATAGAATGAGAGAACGAAGGAATAGAATTTGAATAGAATGCGTGTTAGAAAATATGTGTGCATGCTCATAGAAGATTTCTACAAATGATAGGGTTAGAAAATAACATGTAATAATGATTTAAATAAAATTAAAAACTCGACCCATGAGTGACTATTTAGCTAGAAGATCCATATAAATTCAATCAATGAAGATTGTCCATATATCCGATTGTCAGTGTAATGTTTAAATAGCGGGAGTTATATTTTTTTTTTCTTCCCGTTGTTATCTTTACATCATTCTCAGTTGCAGATCCAAACAATAGTTTTACTTATATAATTCAAATAAAAAACAGTTAATTTATAAAAACTACATGTTGAATTGTAAAAACAACAAATAAAGATTATATTTTTCATAAAAAAAATAAAAATCAAGTGCATAATAGTCTTATTAACATAATTTATTCAACCATATAACTAAATTTTTACGGTAATAATTATACGGTTTTAAATCAAACCTTAAATATAATATTTCGTATGAGATATAAATAATAAAAATTTAATTTAAAATAAAAATAAAACTAGATCTCAAATTAATGTCAGACAATAAAGTGACAAAAGAAATTATAAAAAAACAAATAAATAAATAATCAGTGATAAGTGATGTGACGGTATCAAAAAATTGATTTTATGAAATTTAATTTGTCAAGTTATAATAGGTTACATGCTGATTTTAATTTATTTTACGCACAAAATTTTTGCTTTTAGAAAACTATCAAATTTTCTTAAAAATGGCAAATATAAAAGAATAAAATACGAACAATGGTCATTATAACTGTAAATAAAATGTTAAAATATGCATTTTTGAATTTTTAAAAGAATTTATAGGTACTTTTTATAATTTAATTATGTCGGAAATAAATATTTAACGATAACTTTAGTTATTAATTAATATGGGGTAACGTGTTAAGATCTAAAGAAAATAACCTAAAAAAATAAAAATTTCAGCCACACTCGGCAATTAGAGATGCAAAAACCGGTTAAGATTTTTTTTGTTTAACCGAATTATGGCCGGTTATGTAACCGGTTATTTATAACCGGTTAAGAAAAAAAAAAACAAAAAAAAAACTTAAGAATGGTATAATAATTGTATGCCAAGTATATAATACAATTCTCTGTTATATATTCATAAACTTTGTTAAATTAGTCACTGGAAGACTTGCATAATTTTTATTACTATTTTATATTTTTCCAGTCTGATCCCAGTTAAATGAAACTCTTAGTGGCCTTTTTAGATATAGATTTTAATAATGCATGTAAGATTAATTTTGATGTTTTAGTGTTTCTTAAAACGAACATGGGAAACACAGCGATAATTTAATTACTACTGAAGATAATGAGATATTCTTAATGAAGAAGACTAACTAATTAAACAAAACAAACGAGGAGAGCTTTTAACCTGAAGAATGAAGAGATCTGAAACGCAAAGTACGACTTTCCAATCTCTTTTCTATTTCCGATTTCCTTAACTTTTTTTTTCTTCTTTGATTCAAAACTTGTGGTACTTTTAAAGGGTGAAGCAAACTTTTGGTAGTTTCTTCTTTTCTTTTTCTTTCTTTATTTCCTTACAGATAATTTGCTAGGCGTGAGTTCAAAATACAAATATTTGTATGCCTTACAATAATTGAAATATCATACTGTAGTTTACAATAATTGAAAGTCCACAAAGTGACACATTTTCATTGGATTCTTCCAATCAACGTAGTTCCGACAGTTGAATTTTCAGCATAATAAATACATTGCTCGGACCGCCATGTGAGTAGTTATTTTCATAGTAGTACAGATATAATGGAGCAACTTGTAACAACTAAATAGCCACCACATATTAAAGCTTTCTTGCAACGTGCAGATTTAAATATAGCTACCTAACTCTTCCGAAGGACATCACTAGGAACTCATAATGCCCGTACCTGTTTCTGAAAGTTATCTTCACAACCAGCGACGGAGCCAGTATAGGCCTTAAGCCCCCCCTCAATTTTTTTTTTTTTTGCATTTTTTGTCCATTTTTTTAAAAAATTACTTGAAAATTTATACTTTTGGCCCAATTTTTATAAAATTTTTACAATCAAGCCCCCCTGAAACTTTTTTTTCAAATTAGCCCCCCCTGGTGGGCTTTTCTGGCTCCGTCACTGTTCACAACATCTTCTCCTTTGATCTTCAACTAATGATAGCCAGATCGTAGGTCTATCTTCGAGAACACAGCCACTCCTACCAATTGATCGAACAAATCCTCAATCTGTGGCAATAGATATTTGTTCTTGATCGTGACCAAGTTGAGACCTCTGTAGTTGATGCAGAACTGCAACATCCCATCTTTCTTCTCTATGAATAGCACCGGCGCACCTTAGGGTGAGTGACTCGGTTGGATGAAACCCTTGTCAATCATCTCATGCACTTGCATCTTCAACAACTTCAGTTCTGCTGGAGCCATATGGTATGGAGCCTTGGAGATTAGCGCAGTTTCTGGAACTATCTCGATAGTGAACTCTATCTCATGATCGGGCGGTAATCCTGGAAGTTCTTATGGGAACACATCTGAGAAGTCTCCGATAACTGGCACATTAATAGGTTGGTAGTACATCTCGCGGCTCATGTCCATCACGTTTGCGTGGTAGCTAGTACAACCCATAAGAATGAGTCTTCTGGCCTCCATCGCTGATATCATAGGGTTTGGACGGCCCCTTGAGGTTCCATTTTACTTTAATGGTTGCTTGCCAGGCTTCTGGAACTGTACCTGCTTTCGCCTGCAGTCCATGACCGCATGGTGGATACTAAGCCAGTCCATTCCCAAGATGATGTCATTGTCGCCTATCTCCAACTCAATGAGATTACCGAGTAGAACATTTTGACCAACCCTTACTGGTACATTCCTGTACCAATAACGGGATACATAAAGGTCCCCGACAGGGGCGACGGTGACAAACTCATTACTAAATTCTTCTTTAGAAAAATTTCCATTTAATTGCTAAGCTACATGCAATAAATAAATGTGTGACATCAGAATCAATCAAACAAAATGCGAGGTTCTCGGAAACAAGGAGCTGACCTATCACTACCGCAGACCGGGCTTCGTTTTCATAGATATTGAGAATACGAGCGTTTGAGTTACTCGGTGCAAGAAAGTTCATGGCCGGTCCTTTGTTAGTGGACCTACAGAATTTGGCATAATGGCCCTCCTTGCTACACCTGTAGCATGCTGAAGTTCCCAGACGGCACTCCCCAAGGTGACGTTTTCCGCATTTGGCACATTGCGGATGCTGAGGGGCATGAGGAGCTTAAGGTTGTCCTTCTTGCCAGTTTCTCTTCTTGTCGCTCCTCTAGCGATTTCTCTCTGAACGTCTCTTCCCGCCAGTACCAGCGTTGCTCTTTTCTATCTTAGCTACTTTTAACTCTAGAACTTACTATTGTTGCTGCTGTCCAAAGTTCCTCCTGAACTTGTCCTTCTTGAAGGAACTCTTGTCCGAACTCTGACTTGGGTGTACTATTGACAAGGGCTTGATCGAAAGGACTTGCTTCTCGTCCTTCCGGCTATCAAAATGCAAAGCACTCTGAATGGCATCCGAGTATGACACGTGACCAGATATCCCACTGTCAATCTATCAGACAATATTGACTCGAAGCCCGTGCATAAACTTCATCTTGCTGGCTGAGTCAACTTGGACCATCGTCGGCGCGAACTGAGCTAACTCGTCGAACTTGGTTGTGTAGTCCGCTATGTTCATCATCCCTTGACGAAGGTTGATGAACTCGCTGACCTTGCTAGAAAGGATAGCTTTACCCAGGTACTTCTCTTGGAAGAGCGTAAGGAAACGCTCCCAATTCATCTTTGCCACACTCTCTGTAAGGACGACGACCCTCCACCAGTTTCGTGCTTGCATCTCCAGCTGGTTGACAGCGCAGGAGACATGCTCTGCGTCGGTCAGTGCTCCCGTTGAACGTAGGCCTTTTCTGTTTCCAAAAATGCTCGTAAACGGGTTCTCCTACGACTGGAGCCACAACCGGAATGTTCAACAGACGATTTAGAGGGGGTACAAAAGGGACTGGTACAACTGCCGGGACTGGTGGGGGTTGCTGTGCAGGATGAGGCTCGACTACTTTGGGAGGTTGTTCTTGCTGAATCGAGAATAATGGCGGCTGCTGACGTGGCACTTCTACATCTGCCAGTGGGGGCACCTAAGGTGGTGTGGGTGTTGTCAATAGCGCCCACAAGAAGAGTTGTAGTGTCTATTTATGTACATTTGATGTCATATAGTCTTATGAATACTCTTGCTTGTAATTGCCTATTTATTAATAAAAAGTTGAAACGTTCATTCATTCTTCCTTGTCTGTTTGAAGCTTTATGATAAAACATTAGTCTTTAGTCCATAAACAAACTTAACAACTTACGAAGAGACAAATGTAGATTTGCATGAACAAACTCTTCGTAGTTTGCTTAAAACGATATATTCGCAATCTAAGGGTCAAAGGACTATTGACCTCAGTACGATTGTTATGAGAATCTATGATGTCTGGTTATGGGGCATTGAGAGTTGGAGACTCTATAGTTCTTCTAGGTATCTTCCGAAGCTACTGAATTGACCAGTGCACTTCAAGAGACAAAATAAGAACAAACCATTTAACCTCTTATGTCTCGAAGTCACTACGTATGAATTGCATCGTGCTTACCTTATCCTGAAATGAGACATGCCATTTCACAGCTTACGTATTCTCATTTGAGAAAGCCAGAGTTCGGACTCACTATGTGATTCCGAACATGGCCTATTGGTGAAGTACTAAGTTGTAAAGATGTCATGAGTAACTTTGTGAAGTTCTCATAGATATGGAATTCATGTACAAGATTGCTGAAATGCAATGTATATCACCTCATGCTTTGTTCCTTGGAGTGTGAATAAATGAACTGGCCAGTGTCCAAATTGAGTCTTGACTCTTTTGGATGAAACAATGTGACTTGTTAGCTCCTCGTCAATACATTGTTTCTAACTTATTCACAAGCGACAAAGGAGTTGAGGAAATAACAGCTAGAAGGGTAAAATGGTAATTTTGTAAATCCCGACTAGCTGATGATATTCATGAAAGGTAAACATAGATAATATTCAGTGGATCCGCACATCATAATTTGGTTGAATTCTTGAGTAGAAAATAAATTCATTTGAACCGAGAGATTTTCAGTGTCAACTCTTTAGTGGAGTCAGTTGGCATTAAGCTAAACTTGGAAAAGGTTTGTGAACTTTTGAGTCCAAATGTTTAGCTCAAGCTTTGTTCATTTGGATCCATGAGGTCACTGTCACAAATCATATCGAGTAGGAATAGTTAAACTAGAAGCTAAGTCAAAACAAGAACGAGACAAGTTTTACGAAAATTGTCAAAATGGTAAATTTGTCTTTTTGGACATAGCATGAAATGAATGTCAATAAATCTTTTGACATGGTCATATGATGGCCTAGATCACTTGGCCATGATGTGTTCATTGGGCCTTGTGGATTAATTTTATTTCATAGAATTTTACTTGAAAAATTCTCAATGGGCTTTTCTTATGTTGTCATGAACAAGTAAAGAAAAATCTAGAAAGGCTTTCTAGAAGCCCTTTGGCCGTCCAACCCAAGAGAATGGGAGACTAATTTCGTGCAGCCCAATAGAGAAAAAGAGAGTTTATTTTGTGCATTAATGTATGAAGATACTTGCCAAAAGAAAAAGAGGAAACAAATTTCCTCTAGAAGGAAGGTGCATTTTCGGCCAACTAAGAGGAAATCAAATGAGGAAACAAATCCTAAGCCTTCATGAGGCATGTTTGGACGTGCAAGGCTATAGGAAAAGAGGAAATAAGATTTTCTCATGAATATGTGATATTCTATAGAAAAGAGGAAACTACCTTTTGAATGTAATACTCCTCCTATAAATACCCCACCTCATTCCTCTCATTTCATTCATCCAACATAAGTTAGAGATTGAGAGACTCTGTCTCTAGATATTGTTGGCCGACTCCTCTCTCTCTCTCTCTCTAGTCAATTTTGTTTTTGTTTTGGCACCTAGGTCCTCATTTGACCTAGCGTTTTAGCTCTTCGACTCTAAGACTTGTTCTTGAGTCGTCGTGTTTAAAAGTGCCCACTCACTAATTCCTTTTTCTCGAGTGATTTAGTGATAGAAACTTTCGTGGTTGCTCGAGTTGCCGAGGAAGAAAGAGAGACGTGTGCGAGAGGAGACGAACGTTGCAACTTTCCGAAAGCGTCTCAACGTTCAACCTTCTTGATAGGTTAGTAAACTTCTATGCTCATAATAGTTTTTATTTATATGTACTTGCTCTTTGTCTAGGTTAGTAAAAATTGTTTTACTTGTAAAAGAAATTTTTTAAAATTCCGCTGCTTACCGAAGCGTTAAACTTTTTCTTAAACCCTAGATCAATTCCAACAAATGGTATCAGAGCTATGGTCAAAGATAAGCATGTACATGTATTTAAAAATATGAGCTTGAAAATCGTTTTCGAAAGTTTACTAATTTTGTGACAAGTTAGAATTGTTTTCTTAGATTTTTTTTAATTTATTGCTCGTGCCTTTAAATTAAAAATCATGTTTGTTTTCTATGAGTTTGGGATATTATAAAAACACATTAGAATCAGTTCTAAAAGTTTTTAATTCTTTATATTAAAAATCGTGTTTTTAAGTTTGAGAAATTTCGAGTAAATTTTGTGACTAGTTTTATTGTCTTACTAGTTTATTTTATTTACTTGAATCGTTTTATGTTTGTTGTTATTTTTTTTATGCCATGTTATTACCCTGTTAATAAAACACAAATAAAAGCATTAACAACTTCCTAAAACGTTCCGTTACACTCGATTCTTTTTACTCACTTAAAAGACCGAACTTTAATTATTTATGTTTTCCTTGAGCTGGACTAAAACCCGCAGTAAATGTGGCATAACTCTCTGCTCAGAATTCGAAATTTAATTATTCTTGAATCAAATTAAAGGTCTATTTGTCCTCTTTCCAATGGCACCGGTTTCGGGTCAAAAGGACATTGGAGCCGCCAATTATGGCGATTTTACTCTGAGGTGCGCGGCTGTTCCGAAAGTCCAGTTTTTTAGAAATCCGGATTTTCAACCCCACTACCATGAGTTATAGAACTCTAATGAGAAAATTTTCTTGAGAAATATTGTTTTTTATATGATTATAAACATGATGTGTAAGATTAAAATGTTTTGATTTTTGAAAGTTTAATTGAATTTGACCTATTTACAAAAACTAGTTTGAATTTTGAAAAACCGTTTTCACTTTCAAACTTGAATATATTTTGTCATCCAAATCAAATAAGTTTTGAAAATGTTTTCAAAACTATATCTATATCACATATGTTCAAAATCTATATGCTCTTGAAAATTTGAGTGGGAGGTCTCCTCGTAGACGAGCCGAAAAATAAAAAGATGTGTAATCTCAAACTTTCAAGTGTTCGAGTGAGTTGAAGTTCACACTTCCCTCATGCACTTTCCAGAATAGAAAATAGGAAAAGATCGAGTATGTACCTTATGCCTTTATGCACTAATACTGCTCTGAACATGATGATCTAGGATTCTTTTCTAGTTGTCCGCTCTGTCGCTCTATAACTAGGAAATCTGTTTCCGAACTTATAAGAGTCGATGTACCAACTCCAAAAACTAAGTGGGAGGGTTATACTTGTTGTTTGTAACCCATGATCCCAAACACTAATGAAAGAAGCAATTAACGTGGGACTAAGAGCCGCTCTTGTGGCCCTCTCTTAAATGGGAGTACTCTAAGGCGTTTTTGCTTCGATCATTGCTCAATGAGCTACGTCCGAGAGTGAGATGATGATGACAAGGCCTCCCCTTGGGGGATTGTTTTTCAAAGTTGACCTTTTGGACTAAGTGGTTGGTTACACACTTAGGCTCAATCCCTAGTAATCCTCGGTTGAGGCTCTGCGAAAGGATGTGAGTGATCAAACCAATTTAAAAGGTGGCTAGTCAAAATTGGTGTATTGACATCTTGGCTAAGCATTAATGATGTGTCATTTACTTATAAATGGAGATTTTTTGCGGCCTTCTCTTGAAGGAGTAAATTATCGTTTGGTTTATAACACCTTTGGATTTTATCAAGTCTTAAACAAAACTTAAATCCTAAACCAAAGACTAATCATAAACTTGTTTCAACTTAATTAGGCAACATGTCTCTCAAACATTTCTCAATCATCCTTTCCTCGAACAAACTCGAAAACGAAAACTACGTAGATTCGAAACATAATCTCGATATCATCCTTACCGTTAACAAGCACAAATGGGTACTCACCACCCCGTGTCCTCCTCTGACGAATGATGATTCGACTCAAGAGGACAATGACGCCTTAGCGGCCTGTCTTTGATCCGATGAGATTGTGAGGTGCTACATCTTAGCATCTATGTACAATATGATGAAAAAGCAACATCGTGACATCGAGACTGCCGCTGACGTGCTCTACAATCTCCTTGAGATGTTTGGAGGGCAAAGGCGTCAAACAAGGCAATAAGCAGTCCGACAGTTTATGAACTAT
The DNA here is from genome assembly GCF_054948205.1 of Urtica dioica subsp. dioica. Classification (NCBI taxonomy): domain Eukaryota; kingdom Viridiplantae; phylum Streptophyta; class Magnoliopsida; order Rosales; family Urticaceae; genus Urtica; species Urtica dioica. Next base: position 60,977,498 of record NC_142756.1, on the reverse strand, counting down.
CGCATGAAGGCTGGGACTCCTGTCAGGGACCATATGATATTGATCATTAGTTACCTGAATAAGATCGAAATCCTAGGATCTAAGATTGACGAGGAGACCAAAATAGATATGATCTTGGCAACTCTCCCCGATTATTTTGATACCTTCAAGCTGAACTACTCCATGAATAAGCTAGTGTACACTGTTACCGAGCTAATGAAGGAGCTTCACACTGCTGAGGATCTCACTAAGAGAAAGAGGAATCAAAGAGATGCTCATGCTACTGAGCACAAAGCATCCACCTCTGGATCTAAGAAGAGACCTCATAATGCCAAAAAGAAGAATTGTCCTGCCTATCTCAAAGCAAAGGAACATAGTATTGTACTAGTTACCGAAACATGCTTAGTAACTGATAATGTATCAACGTGGATTCTTGACTCCGCTGCTACTAACCATATTTGTTGTTCCTTGACTGGTTTTAAGAAAACCAAAAGCTTAGAGGAAGGCGAGTTCTGTTTCAAATGGGGTGATGAGAGCCTGGTGTCTGCGAAGGCTGTGGGATCCATGACGCTGTCTTTTGAAGACCGCACTTTAACTTGAATGATGTTTATTTTGTTCCTACCTTTGGGAAGAATTTAATATCTGTTGCTCGTCTTCTTGAGCAAGATTATTGTTTAAAGTTCATTAAGAATGGAATGCGTATTTCGTTTCCAGATAATTCTTTTGTCACTGATGCATGTATGAAGAATGGTCTTTTTTTTTTTACATCTATCCCACTCCACCTTCTCTTTTAGACACCGAAATAGATAATGATCTAATTAGGGAGCCAAAGAGGATCAAACTTTCTGATTCCTCCGATCTAACATACTCAACGTATCTCTGGCACTTAAGACTTGGTCATATCAGTCTAGAAATGATTAAGAGACTTGTGAGGGACGGTCCACTTCAAGCCTCTGCAATGGGTTCACTACCTACTTGTGAATCCTGCATAGCAGGAAAAATGACTAAGCGACCTTTCTCCGATAAGGGTCGAAGAACCACTGAGTTGCTGGAACTAGTACATTCTGATGTATGTGGTCCGCTCAGTCAACAGGCACGTGGTGGATACAAATACTTCTTTACATTCACCGAAGATTACTCAAGATATGGTTTTGTCTATTTGCTCAAACACAAATCCGAGACCTTTAACGTATTTAAGGTCTTTAGGGCTTTAGTGGAAAAGCAAACTGGCAAAGTGATCAAAACCCTTCGATCCAATCGAGGTGGTGAGTATATGTCTGGAGAGTTCGATGACTTTCTTAAAGAAGAAGGTAACGCTTCTCAGCTTACCGCACCTGGCACACCTCAACAAAACGGAGTGTCAGAGAGAAGAAATCGAACTCTTATGGAGATGGTTAGATCAATGATGAGTTACTCATCACTCCCTCTTTCCTTTTGGGGATATGCCCTCGAAACAGCCGCCTATATTCTGAACCAAGTTCCGTCCAAAACGGTTCCTGGTACTCCTTATGAACGATGGACTGGCCGTAAAGTAAATCTTGGCCGCATCAAAATTTGGGGTTGCCCTGCACACGTGCTGAGGCAAAAGACTAGCAAGTTGGCTAGTAGGTCAGAATTGTGCCTGTTTGTTGGATATCCAAAGGAAACAAAAGGTTTTACTTTCTATAGATCCGAGGACGATAAGACCTTCATTAGCACGAATGCTCGTTTCCTTGAGGAGGACTTCATGAAAGACGTGAAACCTAGAAGCAAAATTGTGCTTGAAGAAAAGTTGGGTAGGGAGCTTCTACCTCATCTGTAAGAACTGTTCTTACCCCAACTGAAACACAACAAAACTCATCAGAATCTCATCAAGTAGTATTTCGACGTAGTGGGAGGGCCATTCAAAAGCCTGACAGGTACATGTCTTATGGAGACTCTCTCGTAGCCGTCTCTGACATGGATGACCGTGTTTCCTATAGCCAAGCAATGGCTTGTTCTGAATCAAACCTTTGGCTTGACGCCATGAAAGTTGAAATGCACTCGATGTATGTCAACAAAGTCTGGAAACTTGTAGACCTTCCTAAAGGGATTAAACCCGTAGGGTGTAAGTGGATATACAAGAAGAAAATGGGTCCGGATGGGAACGTCGAGACGTTCAAAGCACGACTTGTGGCAAAGGGTTATACCCAACAAGAAGGGATTGACTATGAAGAAACCTTCTCGCCAGTCGCAATGCTTAAATCCATCCGTATACTTCTATCCATAGCTGCAGCTCTCGACTATGAGATCTGGAAAATGGATGTCAAGACAGCCTTCCTGAATGGCAATCTTGACGAGCGCATTTATATGGCTCAACCAGACGGTTTCGTGGAAGAAGGTCAAGAGACCAAGGTTTGTGAGTTGCTTAAGTCCATTTATGGGCTAAAGCAAGCATCTAGGTCATGGAATATTAGATTAGATGAAATTGTGAAAAGCTTCGGCTTTGAACAGTCAATAGATGAGCCTTGTGTTTACAAGTTGGTACACGAAGGCAAAGTTGTGTTTCTGGTACTATATGTCGATGATATATTACTCATAGGTAACGATGTGGGTAAATTATCTGAGGTTAAGGTCTGGCTGGCAAAGCAATTCGATATGAAGGATCTAGGAGAAGCCGCGTACATTCTGGGGATCCAAATCTTTCGAGATAGGAAAAACCGGACTTTGTCGCTTTCTCAAGCATCTTATATTCATAAGGTAATGGATCGCTTCTCGATGCAAGACTCCAAGAAGGGTCAAACGCCCTTTAGGCATAGAGTCTCACTCTCTAAGGACCAGTCTCCCAAGACTGCACAAGAGATTGAGGACATGAGAAAAATTTCTTACGCCTCAGCCGTAGGAAGTCTCATGTATGTTATGCTTTGCACTAGACCTGACATCTGTTTCGCAGTTGGTGTAGTTAGCCATTTCCAATCAAACCCTGGACCCGAGCACTGGATTGCTGTTAAGCATGTTCTCAAGTATCTTCGAAGAACTAGGAACTTGATGCTTACATACTCAGGTACTGACCTGACTATGACGGGTTATACCGACTCCGATTTTCAAGCGGATAGGGATTCCAGGAAATCCACTTCAGGATCTGTATTCATCCTTAATGGTGGAGCTGTTGTGTGGAGGAGTATTAAGCAATCTTGCGTTGCTGACTCCGCAATGGAAGCAGAATATGTGGCTGCTTGTGAAGCATCCAAAGAGGCTGTATGGCTTAGAAAATTCCTTAAGTATTTGGAAGTTGTTCCAAACGTCGACGAGCCCATGACCCTTTATTGTGATAATAGTGGGGCTGTCGCTAACTCAAAGGAACCTCGAAGCCATAAGCACTCTAAACATATTAAGAGGAAATACCATTTGATTCGAGAGATCGTGCAGCGCGGAGACGTGGAGGTGAAGTAGATCTCTGGCAGATCCATTCACCAAGACCCTAGCGAATAAGGTCTTCGACCTTCATCGAGAGGGATTAGGCATGAAGGACTACACACATCTTCTTTGAGTCAAGTGGGAGTTTGTTGTCAATAGTGCCCTCAAGAAGAGTTGTAGTGTCTATTTATGTACATTTGATGTCATATAGTCTTATGAAGACTCTTGCTTGTAATTGCCTATTTATTAATAAAAAGTTGAAACATTCATTCATTCTTCCTTGTCTGTTTGAAGCTTTATGATAAAACATTAGTCTTTAGTCCATAAACAAACTTAACAACTTACGAAGAGACAAATGTAGATTTGCATGAACAAACTCTTCGTAGTTTGCTTATAACGATATATTTGCAATCTAAGGGTCAAAGGACTATTGACCTCAGTACGATTGTTAGGAGAATCTATGATGTATGGTTATGGGGCATTGAGAGTTGGAGACTCTATAGTTCTTCTAGGTATCTTCCGAAGGTACTGAATTGACCAGTGCACTTCTAGAGACAAGATAAGAACAAACCATTTAACCTCTTATGCCTCGAAGTCACTATGTATGAATTGCATCGTGCTTACCTCAATCTTGAAATGAGACATGCCATTTCACAACTTACGTATTCTCATTTGAGAAAGCCAGAGTTCGGACTCACTATGTGATTCCGAACAGGGCCTATTGGTGAAATACTAGGTTGTGAAGATGTCATGAGTAACTTTGTGAAGTTCTCATAGATATGGAATTCATGTACAAGATTGCTGAAATGCAATGTATATCACCTCATGCTTTGTTCCTTGGAGTGTGAATAAATGAACTGGCCAGTGTCCAAATTGAGTCTTGACTCTTTTGGATGAAACAATGTGACTTGTTAGCTCCTCGTCAATACATTGTTTCTAACTTATTCACAAGCGACAAAAGAGTTGAGGAAATAACAGCAAGGGTAAAATGGTAATTTTGTAAATCCCGACTAGCTGATGATATTCATGAAGGGTAAACATAGATAATATTCAGTGGATCCCCTCATCATAATTTGGTTGAATTCTTGAGTAGAAAATAAATTCATTTTAACCGAGAGATTTTCAGTGTCAACTCTTTAGTGGAGTCAGTTGGCATTAAGCTAAACTTGGAAAAGGTTTGTGAACTTTTGAGTCCAAGTGTTTAGCTCAAGCTTTGTTCATTTGGATCCATGAGGTCACTGTCACAAATCATATCGAGTAGGAATAGTTAAACTAGAAGCTAAGTCAAAACAAGAACGAGACAAGTTTTACGAAAATTGTCAAAAGGTTAAATTTGTCTTTTTGGACATAGCATGAAATGAATGTCAATAAATTTTTTGACATGGTCATATGATGGCCTAGATCACTTGGCCATGATGTGTTCATTGGGCCTTGTGGATTAATTTCATTTCATAGAATTTTACTTGAAAAATTCTCAATGGGCTTTTCTTATGTTGTCATGAACAAGTAAAGAAAAATCTAGAAAGGCTTTCTAGAAGCCCTTTGGCCGTCCAACCCAAGAGAATGGGAGACTAATTTCGTGCAGCCCAATAGAGAAAAAGAGAGTTTATTTTGTGCATTAATGTATGAAGATACTTGCCAAAAGAAAAAGAGGAAACAAATTTCCTCTAGAAGGAAGGTGCATTTTCGGCCAACTAAGAGGAAATCAAATGAGGAAACAAATCCTAAGCCTTCATGAGGCATGTTTGGACGTGCAAGGCTATAGGAAAAGAGGAAATAAGATTTTCTCATGAATATGTGATATTCTATAGAAAAGAGGAAACTACCTTTTGAATGTAATACTCCTCCTATAAATACCCCACCTCATTCCTCTCATTTCATTCATCCAACATAAGTTAGAGATGTTGTCAATGGTGCCCACAAGAAGAGTAGTAGTATCTATTTATGTACATTTGATGTCATATAGTCTTACGAAGACTCTTGCTTGTAATTGCCTATCTATTCATTAATAAAGTTGAAACGTTCATTCATTCTTTCTTTGTTTGAAGCTTTATGATAAAACCTTAGTCTTTTAGTCCATAAACAAACTTAACAACTTACGAAGAGACAAATGTAGATTTGCATGAACAAACTCTTCGTAGTTTGCTTAAAACGATATATTCGCAATCTTAGGGTCAAAGGACTATTGACCTCAGTATGATTGTTAGAAGAATCTATGATGTCTGGTTATGAGGCATTGAGAGTTGGGGACTCTATAGTTCTTCTAGGTATCTTCCGAAGGTACTGAATTGACCAGTGCACTTCTAGAGACAATATAAGAACAAACCATTTAACCTCTTATGTCTCGAAGTCACTATGTATGAATTGCATCATGCTTACCTTAATCCTGAAATGAGACATGCCATTTCACACCTTAGTATTTTCATTTGAGAAAGTCAAAGTTCGGACTCACTATGTGATTCCGAACAAGGCCTATTGGTGAAGTACTAAGTTGTGAGTCTGTCATGAGTAACTTTGTGAAGTTCTCATAGATATGGAATTCATGTACAAGATTGCTGAAATGCAATGTATGTCACCTCATGCTTTGTTCCTTGGAGTGTGAATAAATGAACTGGCCAGTGTCCAAATTGAGTCCTGACTCTTTTGGATGAAACAATGTGACTTGTTAGCTCCTCGTCAATACATTGTTTCTAACTTATTCACAAGCGACAAAGGAGTTGAGGAAATAACAGCTAGAAGGGTAAAATGGTAATTTAGTAAATCCCGACTAGCTGATGACATTCATGAAGGGTAAACATAGAGAATATTCAGTGGATCCGCTCATCATAATTAAGTCGAATTCTTGAGTAGAAAATAAATTCATTTGAACCGAGAGATTTTCAGTGTCAGCTCTTTAGTGGAGTCAGTTGGCATTAAGCTAAACTTGGAAAAGGTTTGTGAACTTTTGAGTCCAAGTGTTTAGCTAAAGCTTTGTTCATTTGGGTCCATGAGGTCACTGTCACGAATCACATCGATAGGAATAGTTAAACTGGAAGCTAAGTCAAAACAAGAACGAAAATAGTTGAAAGGGTAATTTTGTCTTTTGAGACAAAGGATGAAATGAATGTCGATAAATTTTTGACAAGGTCATTTTATGACATGTTTCACTCGGCCATGACTTGATCATTGGGCCTTGTGAATTAATTTCATTTTATAAGAATTTTATTGAAAATTCTTATTGGGCCTTTTTCATGTTGTCATGAACAAATGGAAAAGCTTCTAGAAGCCCATTCTAGAAGGACATAGGCGCCCAACATACCCAACCAAGAGAGAATATTTTGTGCATAAATGTATCAAGATACTTGCCAAAAGAAAAAGAGGAAACAAATTTGCATGAGGATGCTTTAGGGTAATCGGCCAAGAGAGAACAAGGCAAGGCAAGGAACAAAAATGGAAACAAATCCAAGCCTTCTAGAAGGCATCCTTGGCCGAGCATCTCAAGTGGGAAAAGAAGTAATTGGCTCATGAATATGTGATATTCTATAGAAGAGGAAACTACCTTATAGAAGGTGAGACCTCTCCTATAAATAGGAGCCCCTTTTTCTCACAATTCATTCATTCCAAAGTTTTAGAGATTGAGAGCTTCTCTCTCTAGACTTGGCCGCCCCTTCCTCTCTCTCTCTCTAGTTTATATTTTCGATTTTTCTTGTCTTGGCACCTAGGTCCTCACTCGACCTAGTGTTTAGCTCTGCGACTTCGAGACTCTTTCTTAAGTCGTAGCGTTTAAAAGTGCCCACTCACTGATTCCTTCTTTTCGAGTGATTTAGTGATAGAAACTTTCGTGGTTGCTCGAGGTGCCGAGAAAAGAAAGAGAGACGTGCTGCGAGGGGAGACGAGCGTTGCAAACTTTCCACAAGCTTCTTCAAAGTTCAAGCTTCAAGAAAGGTTAGTAAACTTCTAGCTCATATTGGTTTTTAATTACATGTACTTGCACTTGTCTAGGTTAGTAAAAACTGTTTTACTTGTAATAGAAAATTTTTAAAATTCCGCCGCTTACTGAAGCGTTAATTATTTTCTCAAACCCTAGATCGATTCCAACAAATGGTATCAGAGCTATGGTCAAAGATTAGCATGTACATGTTTTTAAAATTATGAGCTTGAAAATCGTTTTCGAAAGTTTACTAATTTTGTGACAAGTTAGAATTGTTATCTTAGATTTTTTTTTAATTTATTGCTTTTGCCTTTAAATTAAAAACCATGTTGTTTTTCTATGATTTTGGGATGTTTTTAAAACACATTAGAATCAGTTCTAAAAGTTTTTAATTTTTTATATTGAAAAACGTGTTTTAAAGGTTTGAAAAATTTCGGTAAATTTTGTGACTAGTTACTTTGTCTTTCTAGTTTCTTTTATTTACCGTATTCGTTTTATGCTTGTTGTTATTTCTTTTATTCTATGTTATTACCCTGCTAAGAAAACACAAATAAAAGCTTTAAACAACATCTTAAAACGTTCCGTTACACTTGATTCTTTTTCGCACCTAAGTAGGACCAAGCTTTAATTTATTTCTTTTTCTTCAAGCTGAAGTAAACCCGCATTAAAAGTGGCATAACTCTCTGCTCAGAAATCGAAATTTAATTATTCTTGAATCAAATTAAAGCTCTGTCTGTCCTCTGTCCAATGCCACCGGTTTCGGCTGAAAAGGACATCGGAGCCGCCAGATATGGCGATTTTACTCCGAGGTGCGCGGCTGTCTGAAACTCCAGGTTTTTAGAAATCCGGATTTTCAAACCCCACTACCATGAGTTATAGAACTCTAATGAGAAAGTTTTCTTGAGCAAAAATGTTTTTCATATGATTATAAACATGATGTGTAAGATTAAAATGTTTTGATTTTTGAAAGTTTAATTGAAATTGAATTTTTACAAAACTAGTTTGAATTTTGAAAAACCGTTTTCACTTTCAAACTTGAAAATATTTTGTCATCCAAATCAAATAAATTTTCAAAATGTTTTCAAAACTATATCTATATCACATATGTTCAAAATCTATATGCTCTTGAAAATTTGAGTGGGAGGTCTCCTTGTAGACAAGCCGAAAAATAAAAAGATGTGTAATCTCAAACTTTCAAGTGTTCGAGTGAGTTGAAGTTCACACTTCCCTCACGCACTTTCCCGAAATAGAAAATAGGAAAAGATCGAGTATGTACCTTGTGCCTTTATGCACTAATACTGCTCTGAACATGTCGATCTAGGATTCTCTTCTAGTTGTCCGCTCTGTCGCTCTCTAACTAGGAAATTTGTTTCCGAACTTAAAAGAGTCGATGAACCAACTCCAAAAACTAAGTGGGAGGGTTATACTTGTTGTTTGTAACCCACGATCCCCAACACTAATGAAAAGTACAAGTGTCGCCGGACTAAGAGTCACCCTCGTGGCCCTCTCTTAAATGAGAGTACTCAAGGGCGCTTTGCTCTGATTATTGCTCAATGAGCTACGTCCGAGAGTGAGACGATGATGACAAGACCTCCCCTCGGCGGATTGTTTTTCAAAGTCAATCTTTTGGACTAAGTGGTTGGTTACACACTTAGACTCAATCCCTAGTAATCCTCCCTCGAGGCCCTGCGAAAGGATGTGAGTGATCAAACCAATTTACAAGGTGGCTAGTCAATGTTGATGTATTGACATCTTGGCTAAGCATTAATGATGTGTCATTTACTTATAAATGGAGATTTTTTGCGGCCTTCCCTCGAAGGAGTAAATTATCGTTTGGTTTATAACACCTTTGGATTTTATAAAGTCTTAAACAAACTTAAATCCTAAACCAAAGACTAATCATAAACTTGTTTCAACTTTTATAGGCAATATGTCTCCCAACTCTCTCTCTTTCATTCTTTCCTCGAACAAACTCGAAAACGAAAACTACGTAGATTCGAAACGTAACCTCGACATAATACCTACCGTTAACAAGCACAAATGGGTACTCACCACCCCGTGTCCCCCTCTGACGAATGATGATTCAACTCAAGAGGACAATGACGCCTTAGCGGCCTGGCTTCGATCCGATGAGATTGTGAGGTGCTATATCTTGGCATCTATGAACAATGTGCTGAAAGAGCAACATCGTGACATCGAGACTGCCGCTGACGTGCTCTACAATCTCCTTGAGATGTTTGGAGGGCAAAGGCGTCAAGCAAGGCAACAAGCAGTCCGACAGTTTATGAACTGTCATATGAAGGCTAGGACTCCTGTTAGAGACTTTATGATACTGATCATTAGTTTTCTAAATAAGATGGAAATCCTAGGATCTGAGAATGATGGGAAGAATGTCATAGATATGATCTTAGAAACTCTCCCCGCATCTCTCGATACCTCCAAGATGAACTACTCAATAAACAAGCTAGAGTACACTGTTACCAAGCTTATGGAGGAACTTCACACTGCTGTAGGTCTCACTAAGAGAAAGAGGAATCAAGGAGAGGCACATGCTATTGAGCAAAAAGCCTCCGCCTCTGGAACTGTGAAGAGACCTTACAAGGCCGATAAAAAGAACTGTCCCGCCTATCTCAAAGCAAAGGAACATAGTATTGTACTAGTTACCGAAGCATGCTTAGTAGCTGATAATGTATCAACGTGGATTCTTGACTCCGCTGCTACTAACCATATTTGATGTTCCTTGAATGGTTTCAAGAAAACCAAAAGCTTAGAGGAAGGCGAGTTCTGTTTCAAATGGGGTGATGGGAGCCTGGTGTCTGCAAAGGCTGTGGGATCCGTGACGCTGTCTTTTGAAGACCGCACTTTAAACTTGAATAATGTTTATTTTGTTCCTACCTTTGGGAAGAACTTAATATCCGTTGCTCGTCTTCGTGAGCAAGATTATTGTTTAAAGTTCATTAAGAATGGAATTCGTATTTCGTTTCCTGATAATTATTTTGTCACTGATGCATGTATGAAGAATGCTCTTTTCTACATCTATCCCACTCAACCTTCTCTTTTAGACACCGAAATAGATAATGATCTAATTAGGGAGCCAAAGAGGATCAAACTTTCTGAATCCTCCGATCTAACAAAATCAACACACCTATGGCACTTAAGACTTGGTCATATCAGTCTAGAAAGGATTAAGAGACTTGTGAGGGATGGTCCACTCCAAGCCTCTGCAATAGGTTCACTACCTACTTGTGAATCCTGCATAGAAGGAAAAATGACTAAGCGACCTTTCTCTGATAAAGGTCGAAGAGCCACTGAGTTGCTGGAACTAATACATTCTGATGTATGTGGTCCGCTCAGCCAACAGGCACGTGGAGGATACGAATACTTCGTTACCTTCACTGATGATTACTCACGATATGGGTTTGTCTATTTGCTCAAACACAAATCCGAGACCTTTAACGTATTTAAGGTCTTTAGGGCTTTAGTGGAAAAGCAAACTGGCAAAGTGATCAAAACCCTTCGATCTGATCGAGGTGGTGAGTATATGTCTGGAGAGTTCGATGACTTTCTTAAAGAAGAAGGTATCGCTTCTCAGCTTACCGCACCTGGCACACCTCAACAAAATGGAGTGTCAGAGAGAAGAAACCGAACTCTTATGGAGATGGTTAGATCGATGATGAGTTACTCATCACTCCCGCTTTCCTTTTGGGGATATGCCCTCGAAACAGCCGCTTACATTCTGAACCAAGTTCCGTCTAAAACGGTTCCTGGTACTCCTTATGAAAGATGGACTGGCCGTAAAGTAAGTTTGGGCCGCATCCGAATTTGGGGTTGCCCTGCACACGTGTTGAGGCAAAAGACTAGCAAGTTGGCTAGTAGGTCAGAATTGTGCCTGTTTGTAGGATATCCAAAGGAAACCAAAGGTTTTACTTTCTATAGTCCCGAGGACGATAAGACTTTCGTTAGCACGAATGCTCGTTTCCTCGAGGAGGACTTTATGAAAGATGCAAAACCTAGAAGCAAAATTGTGCTTGAAGAAAAGTTGGGTGAGGAAGCTTCTACCTCATCTGTAAGAACTGTTCTTACCCCAACTGAAACACAACCTAACTCATCAGAATCTCTTCAAGTAGTACTTAGACGTAGTGGGAGGGCTACTCAAAAGCCTGACAGGTACATGTCTTATGGAGACTCTCTTGTAGCCGTCTCCGACATGGATGACCCTGTTTCCTATAGCCAAGCAATGGCTTGTTCTGAATCAAACCTTTGGCTTGACGCCATGAAAGTTGAAATGCACTCGATGTATGTCAACAAAGTCTGGAAACTTGTAGACCTTCCTGAAGGGATTAAACCCGTAGGGTGTAAGTGGATATACAAGAAGAAAAGGGGTCCTGATGGGAACGTCGAGACGTTCAAAGCACGACTTGTGGCAAAGGGTTATACCCAACAAGAAGGGATTGACTATGAAGAAACCTTCTCGCCAGTCGCAATGCTTAAATCCATCCGCATACTCATATCCATAGCTGCAGCTCTCGACTATGAGATTTGGCAAATGGATGTCAAGACAGCCTTTCTGAATGGCAATCTTGACGAGCGCATTTACATGGCTCAACCAGACGGTTTCGTGGATAAAGGTCATGAGACCAAGGTTTGTGAGTTGCTTAAATCCATTTATGGACTAAAGCAAGCATCTAGGTCATGGAATATTAGATTCGATGAAACTGTAAAAGGCTTCGGCTTTGAAAAGTGAATAGATGAGCCTTGTGTTTACAAGTTAATACACGAAGGCAAAGTTGTGTTTCTGGTACTATATGTCGATGATATACTACTCATTGGTAATGACGTGGGTAAGTTATCTGAGGTTAAGGTCTGGCTAGCAAAGCAATTCGATATGAAGGATCTAGGAGAAGCCGCGTACATTCTGGGAATCCAAATCTTTCGAGATAGGAAAAACCGGACCCTGTCACTCTCTCAAGCATCTTATATTGATAAGGTGATGGATCGCTTCTCGATGCAAGACTGCAAGAGGGGTCAAACACCCTTTAGGCATGGAGTTTCACTCTCTAAGGACCAGTCTTCCAAGACTGCACAAGAGATTGAAGACATGAGGAAGATTCCTTACGCCTATGCCGTAGGAAGCCTCATGTATGCTATGCTTTGCACTAGACCTGATATATGTTTCGCCGTTGGTGTAGTTAGTCGTTTCCAATCCAACCCTGGACCCGAGCACTGGATTGTTGTTAAGCATGTTCTTAAGTATCTTCGAAGAACTAGGAACTTGATGCTTACATACTCAGGTACTGACCTGACTATGACGGGATATACCGACTCCGATTTTCAAGAGGATAAGGATTCCAGGAAATCCACTTCGGGTCTGTGTTCATCCTTAATGGTGGAGCTGTTGTGTGGAGAAGTATTAAGCAATCTTGCATTGCTGACTCCACAATGGAAGCAGAATATGTGGCTGCTTGTGAAGCATCCAAAGAGGCTGTATGGCTTAGAAAATTCCTTAAGTATTTGGAAGTTGTTCCAAACGTCGACGAACCCATGACCCTTTATTGTGATAATAGTGGGGTTGTCGCTAACTCAAAGGAACCTAGAAGCCATAAGCGCTCTAAGCATATTGAGAGGAAATACCATTTGATTCGAGAGATCGCGCAACGCGGAGACGTGGAGGTGAAGTAGATCTCTGGAAGATCCCTTCACCAAGGCCCTAGCGAACATGGTCTTCGACCAACTTCGAGAGGGATTAGGCATGTAGGACTACTCACATCTTCTTTGAGTCAAGTGGGAGTTTGTTGTCAATGGTGCCCACAAGAAGAGTAGTAGTATCTATTTATGTACATTTGATGTCATATAGTCTTACGAAGACTCTTGCTTGTAATTGCCTATCTATTCATTAATAAAGTTGTAACGTTCATTCATTCTTTCTTTGTTTGAAGCTTTATGATAAAACCTTAGTCTTTTAGTCCATAAACAAACTTAACAACTTACGAAGAGACAAATGTAGATTTGCATGAACAAACTCTTCGTAGTTTGCTTAAAACGATATATTCGCAATCTTAGGGTCAAAGGACTATTGACCTCAGTATGATTGTTAGAAGAATCTATGATGTCTGGTTATGAGGCATTGAGAGTTGGGGACTCTATAGTTCTTCTAGGTATCTTCCGAAGGTACTGAATTGACCAGTGCACTTCTAGAGACAATATAAGAACAAACCATTTAACCTTTTATGTCTCGAAGTCACTATGTATGAATTGCATCATGCTTACCTTAATCCTGAAATGAGACATGCCATTTCACACCTTAGTATTTTCATTTGAGAAAGTCAAAGTTCGGACTCACTATGTGATTCCGAACAAGGCCTATTGGTGAAGTACTAAGTTGTGAGTCTGTCATGAGTAACTTTGTGAAGTTCTCATAGATATGGAATTCATGTACAAGATTGCTGAAATGCAATGTATGTCACCTCATGCTTTGTTCCTTGGAGTGTGAATAAATGAACTGGCCAGTGTCCAAATTGAGTCCTGACTCTTTTGGATGAAACAATGTGACTTGTTAGCTCCTCGTCAATACATTGTTTCTAACTTATTCACAAGCGACAAAGGAGTTGAGGAAATAACAGCTAGAAGGGTAAAATGGTAATTTAGTAAATCCCGACTAGCTGATGACATTCATGAAGGGTAAACATAGATAATATTCAGTGGATCCGCTCATCATAATTAAGTCGAATTCTTGAGTAGAAAATAAATTCATTTGAACCGAGAGATTTTCAGTGTCAGCTCTTTAGTGGAGTCAGTTGGCATTAAGCTAAACTTGGAAAAGGTTTGTGAACTTTTGAGTCCAAGTGTTTAGCTAAAGCTTTGTTCATTTGGGTCCATGAGGTCACTGTCACGAATCACATCGATAGGAATAGTTAAACTGGAAGCTAAGTCAAAACAAGAACGAAAATAGTTGAAAGGGTAATTTTGTCTTTTGAGACAAAGGATGAAATGAATGTCGATAAATTTTTGACAAGGTCATTTTATGACATGTTTCACTCGGCCATGACTTGATCATTGGGCCTTGTGAATTAATTTCATTTTATAAGAATTTTATTGAAAATTCTTATTGGGCCTTTTTCATGTTGTCATGAACAAATGGAAAAGCTTCTAGAAGCCCATTCTAGAAGGACATAGGCGCCCAACATACCCAACCAAGAGAGAATATTTTGTGCATAAATGTATCAAGATACTTGCCAAAAGAAAAAGAGGAAACAAATTTGCATGAGGATGCTTTAGGGTAATCGGCCAAGAGAGAACAAGGCAAGGCAAGGAACAAAAATGGAAACAAATCCAAGCCTTCTAGAAGGCATCCTTGGCCGAGCATCTCAAGTGGGAAAAGAGGTAATTGGCTCATGAATATGTGATATTCTATAGAAGAGGAAACTACCTTATAGAAGGTGAGACCTCTCCTATAAATAGGAGCCCCTTTTTCTCACAATTCATTTATTCCAAAGTTTTAGAGATTGAGAGCTTCTCTCTCTAGACTTGGCCGCCTCTTCCTCTCTCTCTCTCTCTAGTTTATATTTTCGATTTTTCTTGTCTTGGCACCTAGGTCCTCACTCGACCTAGTGTTTAGCTCTGCGACTTCGAGACTCGTTCTTAAGTCGTAGCGTTTAAAAGTGCCCACTCACTGATTCCTTCTTTTCGAGTGATTTAGTGATAGAAACTTTCGTGGTTGCTCGAGGTGCCGAGGAAAGAAAGAGAGACGTGCTGCGAGGGGAGACGAGCGTTGCAAACTTTCCACAAGCTTCTTCAAAGTTCAAGCTTTAAGAAAGGTTAGTAAACTTCTAGCTCATATTGGTTTTTAATTACATGTACTTGCACTTGTCTAGGTTAGTAAAAACTGTTTTACTTGTAAAAGAAAATTTTTAAAATTCCGCCGCTTACTGAAGCGTTAATTATTTTCTCAAACCCTAGATCGATTCCAACAAGAGATTGAGAGACTCTCTCTCTAGACATTGTTGGCCGACTCCCCTCTCTCTCTCTCTCTAGTCAATTTTGTTTTTGTTTTGGCACCTAGGTCCTCATTTGACCTAGCGTTTTAGCTCTTCGACTCTAAGACTTGTTCTTGAGTCGTCGTGTTTAAAAGTGCCCACTCACTAATTCCTTTTTCTCGAGTTATTTAGTGATATAAACTTTCGTGGTTGCTCGAGTTGCCGAGGAAGGAAGAGAGACGTGTGCGAGAGGAGACGAACGTTGCAACTTTCCGAAAGTTTCTCAACGTTCAACCTTCTTGAAAGGTTAGTAAACTTCTATGCTCATAATAGTTTTTATTTATATGTACTTGCTCTTTGTCTAGGTTAGTAAAAACTGTTTTACTTGTAAAAGAAAATTTTAAAATTCCGCCGCTTACTGAAGCATTAAACTTTTTCTTAAACCCTAGATCAATTCCAACAGTGGGTGCCGCCATGTTCTAGTTCAGGGCTATGGCATGGAGTTGAGCCGTCATCAGGGCTAGTGCCTCACACATTTCTGAAACTTCTTGTGCCACACTTGCTATCGTTCGTCATTGCCGTACCATTTTAATTCTAAAATGTCAATTCGACGGAACGTATGATACAAGTTTAACATTTTAAAAACTTTACTGTTAATTGTTGCAAAAATTTGGGCATTATAATGGTATAACTCGGGTGCTAGCCAAAACAAACCATATCATAATTATTTATATATCACATCACAAGTATATACATAGTATTGGATTACACACTTAAGTGTACAGAGTTCATATGTAGTTAAACATTAAAATACAGTCATGTCACATATGCATCTAAAAGTTATTGAGTTCTGCTAAAGCTGCCGATTAGGAGGTTACACAAAAACTGCCAAAAAATGGGTCTTACGTACGTAACCTATAACTACTTAAGTGAGTTCCTATTTACGTGCTGTCATACTAAGCGATTACTAGTCATGCCAACCAACATCGTCTTCCTCCTCCTCCTTTTCTTCTTCCTCTTATTTGTATGAAACAGGTTCCTCAGGTTCAGATTCCTACTCAATTTCCACAATTGCGTTATCCGGATCACCTTTCACAAACTCAGGAGTGCTAATGTTATCTTCCTGATACTGGTAGTTATCCGTAGGGAATGGTGGAGGCGGCTGGTCATAATTGCGCTGATCAAAGACCAACGTAGCGTCCCGCCTAGCCCTGAAGTTGTGGTAGTCTAAAACCGGTGTGTGGGGGCGAAACTCAGGGATGAGTCCATTCCAGTAGATGGACATCTTCTAGCACTTGCAAGGGGCATGAGAGCACTGGGATTTTAGCCCATTGTAGTAACGCAACCCATATTCCAAAGTGTCCTCTCCACGCGTTGCTGGAAGGCTGCCACCTTGATATCGAACGCTGCCTCCTGATCAGGCTGGAACACCTTGATATCGAACGCTGCCTCCTGATCAGGCTGGAAGAAAAGCATCTTGATATAGCAGCTGAACTGCTTCCAAGCCATGTAGCTATGAGGATGACTGGTGTGTGACCGTTTATTCAGGGCACTACCCCTAAGCAAACTTATACCGATATCACCACGATGAACTTCAGATACGCCGTATATATCCATGATGCTGGTGGTTGAGGTCACCCAGTCAGTGGCTAAGAGCTTGGCGTGGATTCCTTCGAATATCTAAAAAGAAGGAACTACTAGCTTGAAGTACTCAGCCAGAGCTACGGTCTTGGTAGATGGCCGCCTTACCTAGACGTTGTCATGTTCATCGTCTGAAGCTGGTGGCGGAACAGGGAAATGATCTTATGAGAACGGAGGTTGCATTGGTGGATCGATACAGATCTCGATTCTATACGAAAGGAATGAGCATATCAAAACATGTAGAGGAAGGAAAGTAAGACAGTCGACGTAGGGAAAGTGTAAACACACTTTGCACACATAGGATTTTCACTTATGGCAGACTTAGACGTACTAACTTATGACTTAGGGAATCTACATGTGTGTGGACAGTCTACATGAACATCTAAGGCCCAGTGCTTTGATACCAAAAGATTTGTCACGACCCGTAGTTACTTAAAGAGCCGTGATCGCGACGAAATCGACGTGTTTAGTTTACTGCTTAAAAAACTAGTCTGTTTTGGTTTTTCTGCTTACCGTTTATTATACGGTTACATTGCTGCAGTTTTACCACTTTTATGTTTGTTAAAATATTACATTGCGGAAAAATAACAAACATAAATTCGTACATGCATTTTACACAATAACTTAGTTATTACAAACCATTAAAAACAGTGGTAAAACCTTTAATTACTTATATTACATATTACAAAATATTTATAATATTATTGTATATGCGAATGCGCCCCTATGTTTCTACTGTTTACATGACCTACACAGGTCGTCATCCGCACACTACGATTCCCCCGATAAGTCCTTACTGATCCATTTTCACTTTGCTCTTATCTGCAGCAACAAGGAGTATCTAATGAGCCAAGAAGGCCCAACAAGCAAACATAATGGTAACATGGAACTATTGCTTTACAATGCGATGCATATGACATGATATGACTCAGGATGCACATAACAGTACGATCATACATACATACTAACATGCTGCTCTACTGAAGGCATGAAATTTATTCTAGACACTGAAACATACCAACCTAGGAGTATTCATCGTATAGCAAATAACTCCTATCATACATACGAGGAAATGAGAAAGCGAAGTCCTACCTGTTTGACTTCACGGTACTCGACGATAATGATATAACATGGCGTTCGTCTTACAATTATAAACTTTTATAACATATGACAAACATAACATGTGTTGACGAGATATATCTGATTCTCAGTCAGCAAACTTGTCTAGCTCTGTAACTTACATAGCTGAATTAACTTGTTTAACGTTGTATTTCTACATCGGTAACTTGACTTTGTCTGGGATCCACTGATGGTACTGCTATAAAATGACATGCCCGATATCGTGAGGGGGCGCAATCCTTTTGGACAGCTCACAACTCGGTAATCTCCTATAGCAATATCTGAGCCCGAGCAGGGGTAGAGTCCGGAGACTCGTTCAATCCATCGACACTGACACTCATTTTAAGCTGACTGTTATTTATTGTTGAATCAGTTACCGATCTCCTCTAGAAATATCTAGGCCGAACTGACTTTCACGATTATGACGAGAATCACTGATTGACACGACAATGTGTACCGGGTAACTAACATCATCCGGATAGCATAACTGTTGGGAGGCAGTCTTTCGGGTCAAACTCCATCGATTAGACACAAAAATGCTAGCGTGGTCGACTATCGTAATTTAAACTTGTTTATGTTACTTACTTGAGTGTTTTAGAAAGGAGTTCAGACTCAGTTCTGAATATCCTAAGATTCTCATATTTGTCGGCTACTCGATACGGTAATATAACAATTTCCCAATTAACTCAAACAATAGTGTTTGAGCGACACACTTAATTCTAGGGCAAACAAAATAATAAAGGTTGCTACTATATAAGGGGTAATTTACCTGGCACCGTTTATTAACTTACTTAATTACTAATAAATTATTGTGGACCATCGTCCGTATCTAAATACTGACGTGACATTTGTTACGTGAGGGTTTCAGCCTATTATCATTTACTAGCGTTATAATGCACTTATGTTTAAACAACTAAACTATCTAATGTGAATTAATAAAAGAGTTAGCATATATTTAACTAATATACGCTACCGAAAGACGGACTGAGTCTGGACACCATACTGACTTTTGTGGAACCTAGAAACATTCGTAAACTGGGCATAATTGTTTACTAGAGTTGATTTTGACTTTTCAAAGCTCGTTAGAAGTCGTTTCGCTCAAAAACGAGCTTAAAATAGGTTTAACTAATTTTGGTAACCGGGGTCAAAAGTCAATTGTTGACTTTTGACTAAAAAGTTAACGTAAAAAAAGTCTTGAAAATATTTGAACTTGTTCAAAGACATTTTTAATTTAAAAAGGTGAAGAATTCATGAATGAACCAAATGAATTCTTGAAAATGGCTAAGTAAAATTGTTCACGTACGCATGCAAACTATTCCCATGCACGTGAATTTTACTTGGGAAAAAGAATTTGGAAAATTTCGCTAAGTGTCACCTCGAATGAACAATACCCATTCGAGGTGAGAAAATGCGTTAGAGAATATTTCTTCTCGGGATGAATAGTACTTTTTCGAGTGTGAACAGTGTTTTGTGAACAGTGTTTCGCGAATTCGTGCAATGATTAGTTCGTGTGGTGATCGGATCGTACAATGAATAATGATTCGCGACGTGATAGGGTGGGCAATAAACAGTGATTCGCGAGGTGATCGGTTCGAACGGAATGAATATTGCTCACAAGATTATCGGTTCGAACACAATGAACACTGCTCGCAATGTGATTGGATCGAACATAATGAACAGTCTCGCGAGGTAGTCGGTTCAAACGCAATGAACAGGGCTCGCGAGGCAATCGGTTCCAACGTAATGAACAATACTAACGAGGTGTCGGTTCGAACGCAATGAACAAGGCTCGCGAGGTGATCGGTTCGAACGCAATGAATAGGTTGCGAGGTGGGCAAATGAACAGTGCGCGCGAGAATTCGATGCGAGGCGTGCAATGAACAATGCTCTCATATGTATTCATAGCATAACACACTCGAAAAGCCATAAATCCACATAATAAATAATCAAGGAAAAACAATAAAGATCAAGGCTTACTTCTTGATGAACTTGGATTATAGAAATAATTCTTCTAGTTTGATTCCTCTTCAAACCGTATGCAAATCTTGAGAGAAGCGAGAGATCACATAAAGTCTAGAGAGAGAAGTGATTTCTAGAGAGATTGAGAGAATTGGCTGAATGAAAGCATTTGTGAAGGTTTAACTTACTTATGCTAGTCTTCACAAAATTCTAACCAATGGGAACGGTTGAATCTCTTCTAAAGGATAAGTGTAGAACATAAAGTGTCAGTTCTCTTTCTTTGCATCATACCACATGGCAACATCACTTTCTTTGAATCATACCACATGGCAACATCACTTCTTGTTGCAACAAAATATCTTCATGCATGCCCAATTTAAATTGCAACCATTGAAAGATGTTACTTTGTTGAATTAAATTAATTCGACACAAAATTTAATTCAAACCGTGGCTAATTATTTTGACCTTGAGAAATAAAAATGTTTCCTTCAATTTTATTTTACGATAATCCTCAAATAATTAAAATATGGTCTTGTGCCAAGTTTCATAATTTTTGGAGCTCATTTAAGAAAATTTCCGGGTCTACGGACTAAACCAAAATAATCTTCCGAAAGATACTAAATGAAGTTGGAATTAGCTGAAAATTTATATGTAAGGTTATATGAATAAAATAAAATTTTCTATAATTTTATTTTATTTTCCCGAGACAGGGACTTATTTGCAAATATTTAGCATTTCCGGGTACCGTTTTGCAATTATCCCAAAATTGTCTGACTTAGAATTTTAAACAAGATTCTTAGATTTATAGGACTCAAATATTTACAAATATTACATAAAGTCACAAAAAGTATTATACAAACTTAACAGAGTTAACAGAGGAATAATACATAACTAGACTGTTATTACATCATGCTTCAAACCAGACGAATTTGTGACCCTTCCTTGTGAGCATGGTCAATGGAATTTCTAACTTCAATAAGTTCTCAACGAACCTTCGGTAATAGCCGGCCAGACTGAGGAAGCTCCTAACGTCGGTCACCATCTTTCACTGA
Source organism: Urtica dioica subsp. dioica (assembly GCF_054948205.1). Classification (NCBI taxonomy): domain Eukaryota; kingdom Viridiplantae; phylum Streptophyta; class Magnoliopsida; order Rosales; family Urticaceae; genus Urtica; species Urtica dioica. The sequence continues at coordinate 60,956,490 of NC_142756.1, read as the reverse complement.
GACTAGTCTACTACTGCTTTGAACTTGGAGGGGTCGACCATTATTACAACTTCGAAACCATATGGATGAGGAATCCTACCTTTTCCATCCATAATTCATACTTCGAAAACTTGGTGTACAGCTTCTGCTCTCGCAGACTCTGCAAAATCATCTCTAGATGGCGGACGTGATTTTCCTTAGTTCTTAAGTACACTAGGATATCGTCGATGGACACAATGACGAACTTGTCAATGCAGTCTGCAAAGACTGTGGTAATTATATCCATGATTGCGGCTGGAGCATTCGTGAGTCCGAAAGACATCACTAAGAACTCGTAATGACCATACCTTGTCTGAAACGCCGTTTTCGGTACATCCTCTTTCTTGATCTTAAGCTGGTGATATCCGGAGCGTAAATCTATCTTGGAAAAGACCGCGGCTTCTACCAACTGATCGAGCAAATCGTCGATCCTTGGTAGCGGATACTTGTTCTTAATTGTTACTTGATTGAGACCTCAGTAATCTATCCAGAGTCTTAATGATCCATCCTTCTTTCGCACGAACAATATCGGCGCTCCCCACGACGAGTGACTTGGCCTGACGAAACCCTTGTTAATTAGCTCTTGGAGTTGCAACTGCAGCTCCTTCAAATCAGCCGCAACCATTCTGTATGGTGCCTTGGAGATTGGTGCCGTGCCTAGAACTAGGTCGATGGCGAACTCGACCTCTCGATCCGGCGGCATCCCTGGAAGGTCCTCTGGGAAAATGTTGAAGAAGTCTCTAACCACCGATACATCCTTCGGCTGGTAGAGGCTCTCTCGTGAAACATCAATAAGGTTTGACACAAATCCTGAACATCCACCATGGAGAAGTCTTCTTGATTTAAGTTCAAAAACCAAGGGGACGCGTCGGATTTGGGAAAATTCGTGAAATCTAAAAGTCGGTATTCCGGGTTTTCTGGAAACACACTATCCTCATGCGGCAGTCAATGACTGTGTGGTGTTCACCTAGCCAATTCATTCCAAGGATGACATCGTAATCGCTCATCTCGAGCTCGATAAGATTAGCCGATAAGATGTTATCACTGACACTCATTGGTACATCAGCGTACCAGTTATGGGAAACATACTGATCACTAGCCGGAGTTGCGGTGATAAATGGAATTGAAAATTCATGGTTAGGCAACTCCCATTTACATGCGAGACTAAATACAATGAATAAGTGCGTGGCGCCTGAATCTATTAATGCATATGCTAAGTTCTCGGCCACAGGAATCTGATCATTCACCACGGTGGATGGGCCGGCTTGAACTTCCTCCTCGCGAATACTAAGCACGCGAGCGTTTGGTCTGACAGGCACCCTAGCAGTTGCATTTCCTGGAACGGCGCTATTGTAGTCTCGTGCGAAGTGGCCATCTTTGCCACACTTGTAGCAAGCTTTCGTGCCTGCTTAGGGCACTGGTGGTTCTGCTGGATAGTAAGGACGCCCTCTGGTTGGCGACCATTTTTTGTTGGAGGTCTGACCGTCCTTCCCGTGCCTTCTCTTTCTGATATCCTTGTTCTGAGAGTCAGACTTGCTCTGACTCTGCCCTTCTGTTCCCTTCTGGAAGAGGTTCCTCTTGTTCTTGTAGAAACTATTTCCTGAAGTATGGTTATGACTGGTAGTGGTCAGGGGCTTCAGGGCAGAGACGAGCGGTTTATCTCTCTAGGTGTTGTAATGCAAGGCTCTGTGCACTGCGTCAGCATAATCCTCTGGCCCGGTTTTCCCGCTATCCACTAGCCGAGCGATCTCTGTCCTAAACCCGTACATGTACTTCATCATTCTGGCGTGGTCTGTTAGGAACATAGACGGGGAGAATTTGGCCAGTTCATCAAACCTGGCCATGTACTCAGACATAAACATCAAGCCCTGCTTCAGGCTCATAAACTCGCGAACCTTCATGGAGAGGTTCACATCACCCAGGTACTTCTTGTGGAACTGGGTGAGGAATTGTTCCCACGTTATTGTTGTCACGTCTTCAGACAACACGACCAACTCCCACCAGCTTCTGGCCTCCATCTCAAGCTCGTTCGTCGCATAAGCGATGCATTCAGTATCGGTTAACCCCATGTAGGTGAATGTACAATATATCCTTTTCACCCAGTGTTCGGCTATGGTGGGATCTGAGCTCCCGTTGAAGACTATCGGTCTCTGCTTGCGGAACCGCTCATACATTGGCTCATACATATGCAGAGTCACTTCTGGTATATGGAAGAGAGGATGGGCTTGAAATTGGCCCCTTCCTGCTGCTAATTGTGGTATTGCGGTGCGGACTAGGTCCAGAACCTAGTCACACACCTCATTATGTGGTGGTGCTAGTTGGTGCACGGCCGGCAGAAGTGGGGCCTGCTGACACTGATCTGCAGGGTTCCCCTTCTGAGGTGTCGTGGCGGGTGCGTCTTGTCATTCGAGGCTCGCTAGGATATGCCCTAGCCGGTCATCGAAAGCTTGCCTCATCTCATTGAAGTCATATGCTGGACTGGCAACCGTGTGATGCTTCTTGGGTCCCATTATCGGATATTGGACAAGCATCGATTTAATAAGCGCTTTAGTCTCACGATCTAATATATAATGTGAATATACTCTAGCACGCACATTCGGAAGAACGACAATTCAAAAAACGACACATCTCATGGGGAACATTCAAGTCATCATCATCATTAATAATCTTGTTATAGTCATACATTAATAATCTTACATTTATAACTTAATCAGCACGATAAAAGAGATAGTTTGCTAGACATATAAAATTGGCCTAAAATATACGTAGGGACAATAATACAATAGGGAATAGATATATAGCAAAAGTATCACCCTAAGGGTCTAGCCTAGGTTTCCTTTGAACTGCTCACTGTCTGATTCCGGGTGGGTGTGCTATGTTGCTACTATGGCCTATGGAGTGGGATCCTCATATGGCTCTGAGGGATCCACTTCTTCCTCGGTGTCCTCATCCCATTCCTCCTCTGGATCAGACCCTGCCTCCTCCTCATCAGTGACCACATAGACTGCGTCACCTTGCTCCTAGTCTATGTGAATTTGTTCCCCATCACCATTCATATATTCGTCGTCATCAATGGGCGGCTGCTCTTCGGGGGCAGGCGGGGGCGGTACAAAGGTGTACGTGGCATCGTAATCCTTGGCTCCTGCCTTCGTATCGTGAATGTTGATGTACGTGGAGTCGAGCACAGGAGGGCGGGTTTTGGGCTTGAGACCCTTCCAGTAGGTCTCACAGTGCTCTACGTTCGAGATGACATAAGTATAGAAGTTAGTGATCATCTCATCGAAATGTTGGCCAAAGGAGATAACGCTTTCTCTGCGCTCTTGTTATAACCTCTTGAGTACCCGTGAATATTGCAACTCCATGTCGAAGTTGTGAACACGGGCGCTTAGTAGGTCGACTAGCCCTCCTCATGTCTGGATGAATGGGCGCTTGTAGCTGCTGCCCTAATAGTGCAAGGCACACTCTCGTAAAAGGGACTGTCCTATCGCAAGGCGGTGCATCATGGGGACACCAAGATCGTCTACCAATGCCTCCGTGCTTATTATTCATTAAATAGAGAGGACATCGCCATCCTCTCCATTGTACGTCATGGCCCGCTTGTGAATTAGACGGATGCACTTGGCCAAGCTCTTTGGTCGGCGCATTGGCTTGGGAAATGACATAATTCCGTCGTCATACTCATCCAACCTGACTGGTGGTGGAGTAGGAGAAGCTGCTGGAGGAATACCATTGGCGGCCATATCGTTGGTGTGTGAGTAGACCTACACTTACGAGGCGATCAATTAATGCATTCATGGAATGAAATCAAAGCAACACATCTCAAGCACATAGAAAACCTATCTCTTGTCTAAGACGCTAAATTAGACTAGGCCAGATATCTAAGGCTCATACGGGATCGGTGCGCATGGATAGTTTACAAGATTTTATAAAACCCGGTACGCTCTGATATCAAATCAGCTATTACGACTCGACCCGACCTGACCAGGCGCCCAGAAGCGGCGGCGATGGCGAGGGGCTGATGACCGATAACTTGCTTACCATTGATGTTTCCATGTACCCGAAACGTTCCGTTTCTTTACCTTTATGAATTGGGGTTTACTATTTACTTATACGGTTATAATAGCTGAAGTAAAGTTCTACTCACTAGTATAGATATACTTTTGTAAAAAGATAACTTTGTGGAATATACAAAAGTAGAATGCACATCATATTCATATTTTGAAAAGAGAGTTACGAATCTGGTAAATATTACTTAGCCAGAAAATATGTCTGAAATTTTTCATTTTAAAATACATTAGCTATTATAACTTCCCATAAAGTTATACAAAATATAAGTGCGTTCGTGGGCTTCTTTCTTGACTTGCACTGACCCTTCTGATAGGTCATCATCCAACGCACTCTGCCTTCCCGCCGTGCTTGCTTACTGGTACTCCATCTTGCCCTTTCCATTGTTTACAGCAACAAGGTATAACTGCGAGTCATAAAGACTCAGCTAGTGGACTCTAAGGTAACGTGCAACTGGTGCACTACATGTATTTCTAGGTGTCGTGCTGGCATGATTTGACGATATATGATTATCTTAAACATGAACATTCTATGGTGTCTGACCACCTATGATGATGACATGAGTGACTTGACTTACATTTATCGTACTTAGGATGTGTCCATTTGACTGGATGAAACCTATCATTCATGACATATTGCCTCAACCCTACCTTTGTGGTTATCTTGGCGCTTGACATACTTGTCACGGTCGCTCAGCCAGTTTGCTTGGGCGAGTGACAAGTAGACGAGGCTGATTTGAGGCCTGCTACTCCACCTCACGCGAACTGGGATCCACTAGTGAACCGTTCTGAGTTTTAGGCCTTATTGCGAGTTGTATGAGCTCTCTAGCGAGCATCTCGCAACACGGTGACTCCTCTAGTTGTACTATGCCTTCCCGTACTTTTCCACTGTCACTGAAACATTTTAAGCTCGACTCTTCTTTAATGTGTGTCCGGGCCCAGCTGACGGCAACCAGATAAGACGTGATTTATTGGTAGACTGGTGCACATGGATTCTGACCCGGCCGGTAGGACTCTGGACTTGCTCCATATCGACTACCGTTATTACTGTTTAAGTTTTATACTTCAGTGTTTTATTAGGAACATGGTAACTAATTACCAAAATCCTACTAGCTTAGTGTAGGTTGGCGGCCCGAAACCAAAAGATATCATTTTCATTTGAGTCTCCCAACTCAACTCGGTTACTTAGGACATGAGGCAGCTTCATTTCAGGGGGAAAACATTATAGTAAGGTTGTACTACGTTTTCTAGGCTGCTTTTCCAGATATAATTTCATTCACTTTGTGTTACTTGCTAAACAAGTTATTTGGCCGCCGCCTTATCTTCTTACTATCATTAAAGCGGTTTGGGTTCGACATATTTATTGTTTATTATCGATAGTACGATGCAAGTATGCTGGACTAGCAGCTATTTAATATTCTTTGAGCTGTAGGTGTCTAATTAATCCACTTACGTGGATTATTTTGCTCCTTGAGCACTTGCACTGCTCGTTCCTAGCTCCGAGAAAGCTCATCGAGTTGATCAAACACTTCAACCTATCGTAGGAAATGTTCAATCCTTTAGTACTGAGTTATGTTTGAGCTTCGTAAGGAGTATTTAGGCTGAACTGGGGACTTTCTTTTTTAGAAAGTACCGGAATGTCAGCTGCCCAATAATGGAACGTGACCCGACTTGATAAATCCCTATAAGGGTGGAAATCATGAGGAAAAGCTCTTTAGGGCTAAAATGTTATTTTGACCGATTTTCAGGAACCTATAAGAAATCTGGAACTTGTCTTATGGTTCCTGACTGTGCATGAGTGAGAATGCACACGAACAGTGCCATGTACGACCTTGGAGACTGGCTCTGGAATGTCTCGTGCGGATTTGAGGTGTCTGACCTCGCTAACCTCGGGTCGAATGACATCGAGGTCAAAGTCCTCTCGACCATGTCGTCCTCGATGTTCCTGACATTACTGACTCTTGTCGACAGGGTTACTGGGTCATCGAAGTCGGTTTTAGACTTTACCAAGGTCGAAGCCGTCTCCAACCCTGTTTATTTGTGCCGTCTTCGATGTCTTCAAAGTCGAGGTCAAGTCCACCGCAACGTCATCGAGGCTGATGCCATAGAAGTCGAGGTCACATTGACCCTAGAGTCCTCGAGGCTGCTCGTCTCGGGTCATTTACTGTCTTCAAAGTTGCTTCCTCGCTTTGAAGTGCCTCCTCGCTTCGTACTATTCCTTGCCTTGAAGTTGTTTCTCACATCGATGTCGTTGTTCTCTTCTTTAAGATGTGAGAACACCTTTTTTTTGTATTCACGACGAGGTCGCTCCTTCGGATCGTGAGGACACCTTATGTCCTTGAAGTCACGAGAACAGAATATCGCAAGGACCCCAAACTTGAAGTCACGAGGTCATCTTCGTAGACCTGTGAAGTTCTCGACTTCACATTCGATCTGACACTTAGTAAATAGCGAAGTGTTCCCATGTGCCGAAAAAGACGTTCGTGAGTCACTGAACTAGCGAGTAGGGAGCTTCTATATGGCTTCGCGTGTGCAATGTCGTCTTCTTCCTTACACCGTTTTCCCAGGTCATCGACCCTGTCCACTTTGAGCCAAACTTGGTCATCGACCTTGTTCGTGCTCATGGACACGAAGTCCTGGGTCTTCCAGAAGAGATGGTAGGGTCTCCTTGATCCTTCTCGCCACCATCCTCCTTCATGTATTTGTTGACTTCGCTTCCTAGCTTGCATGTAGAGATCGCTAGCAGTGACCTAACATAAATCATCGACTTGAGTTTTCAAACATGGCTTTGTGGAAGAAGTGAGAGGTAGAGCAGTTCGACTCTCTGAAGAGAATAATAGATTCTCTTCTAACCGAAACAAGCTACGAAGTTTTTTAATAGCAGTTCTTCGAAACTTGCTTTCGAACAACTTTCTTAGTGTGAGAATTGTGTGCATGGTTCGAGAGTTATTTAAAACTTGCTTCTGAACAACATACGCGAACCGAGCAATGGAGATTAGAGTTTCAGAAGTTAAACTTTAAAAGAACGCAAACAGGCTTACGAAATTCTCAAAGACTTATAATAGGAAGGGGGATTCTAAGCCCAAATGAAGGGTATAACGAGTTATAAAAGTTTAACATGGCATTTCATTATAACTTAATGCTAAACGAACAGTAAGCTCAAACATATCAAAATGCAAACAGGGTTTCGAGTTAAGAACACTTACGTAAGAAGATGCATAGAAAGGTGATAGCGAACGATTTTGTCTTTCCTTCGCGCTTACGGGTCGAGCCCTGGCCAAGCTTGTTTAAGTCCTCTCTTGACTGGAACGAGGGAAATTATGGGTTTTGAGTGAGTTTGAGAGATTTTAAGATCTTGAGAGTTTGAACAAGGGAGAAATGGAAATGGTCGAACGGGGGGGAGAAAGAGAGGGGTATATGCATGCGAAGTTTCCAACCGTGCATGCAATCTCTCTGTCGATCAGGCCCCCACTCGAGTGACTACGCAATTTGTCATCTAACACATGTCTTTTTCTCGTTTGCCAAGGTTCCTTCTCGCTAGTTGGGCAAAACGAGCGGCCCAACCGTTGATGGTTTCTTGCTGTAGTGCTTATTGTGCTCCAAGTCCTCAACTTTCCAGAATTTTGACATTGGCCCTCTTCTTATTTTAATTATCTATTTTACCCATTTTAAAATACACTTGATAAAATAAAATCAATCCTTATAATTTTATTTTTCTTATAACCTCAATAAATAAAAATCAAGGTCTGGTGCCAGATTTTATTTTTCTTAGAGTCCAACACAATCTTCCCAATTTTCCCAAGCTATTTCGGTTTATTGGAAAATTCCTGGAATGTACTTAAACAATTTCGATCGAGCTCAAATTTTGTATGTGAGGTTAAAATAATGAAATATTAATTTATACATAATCATTTTATTATTTCTTGGTCCAGAGATGGGACTTCCGCGAGACAAGGGCATTTTAGTAATTATTCATTATTATGGGGCATTTCCTAACTTTTGCTCCGAGTGTCCAAATTGAAAACCAATCGTTTCTAAAGAATCGTGGGACAAAATAATTAATTTTATTAATAATAATTAGCAAGAGTACAGTACCTGCTCGAAAAAAAGTGAGCAAAGAGGGCCTACACAATTTACGGTTACATCGCATGACCAGACTCCAGCTTCGCAAGGAAAGCCTTCTGTGCCGCAGAGCCAGTCTAAGCTTGAGCCCAATGAGCATACGCCAAGGGCCTCGACTTTGTGATAACTACGAGTAGCACACCGATGACAGACTCGTGGAGCCCTACAACAAACTCATAGCTCGCAGCAGCCAACTCCCTCGGATGCAGTTGACGTAAACTTAGGAGATTAGTTAGACATATGTACATATTCTTATGTTATCTCTATACTTTTGATGCAAATATTATGATATATATATTTTCTTTTCCTTTTTCAGTTTTTTTTTTGTTAATTTATAAATTGTAATTATATTGAAAAATAATTTCTTTGAAAATCTAAGATTTTAAGACGACAAAGTCGTCGTAATAGAATTTTGCAGGAATTTTACACCAAAATATAAGACCACAAAAGTAGTCGTAATAAGAAACAATTCATCGCAATTTTTTTTCTACACTATTTACGACAACATTTGTCGTCGTAAATAATCTTTTACGGCAATCTTTTTATGACATCATTTTTCATCATAAATATTATCGTAAATTACATCTTACGACGACATTTATAGTTATTACGATGATAAATGTCATCGTTAATAGTCTAAAAAGCTATAATGTGTTCATCGACTTTTTTACCTTGAATTCTATCCTAAAACCAAGGTTGAGCGCGAGAGAAGCAATGGCTAAAAGGAAAGCTCAAATAGAAGCTTAAACACGTGTGAAACATGTAAAAGATGCTTATAAATCATTTACATGAACACGGTTTTCATTAAAACTCAAAAACACCCTCTTTACTATGTTTTTTCCTTTGAATCAGGGATACAGACAAGTCGAGTTCGGGAGAAGAATTGGCTGAATGAAAACTCGTGAAAATTATTCGAGCAAGTCATAAAAACGTTGAAGATGCTTAAATGACACTCAAACTTTCTTGAAACATCATGAATTAAAAAGCTCGTCTTGAAATACTTAAACTGTCTTTATAAGCTATTTTCTTCACGGTTTTGAGAAATTTCTAAAGTGGTTTCTTGCTGAGTATATGGACATGAATATTGGCTACAAAGAACAGATGAGAGAGCGAGGTATGAATTTGGTTTATTTTGGAATGAAGTAAACCGAATGAAAAATTTTAAGGCTGAAGGATTCTCTTAGTGTTTTGGTGACTTAGTTAACAAAACCAATCACATTCTGCCGAAATTGTAACCCCACACAAGAAGAGAAAAGCTCCATTCATGCAGAGATAGAGAGAAATTGTTTTTTGCAACCTGGTCCCTCAATTGTTGCAAATTTTCTCTTTAGTCCCTTAAGTTAGAATTTTTACATTTTAGTCATTCCATTGAAAAATGACATTTTGAAATAAAATTGTTTCCTTCAATTTTATTTCACAAATCAGTTTTATAATATAAACTAAGGTCTTGTGCCAAATTTCAAAATTTTTAGAGCTCATTTAGTATTTATTTCGGAATTTACAAGTTTGAGAACCGAAAATTCAACGAAAAATACCAAACGACATTGGAATGAGCTTAAAATTTTTATGATTGGCTATAATAATAAAATTATATTTTCCAAATATTTATATTAGTATTTTCATGTCCAAAATGGTAATTTCCGAGATAAGGACCTTTTTGCAATTTTTCACTATTTAGGGACATAATTGCAACTTTTACCGGGAGAGTCTGAATTGAAATGAGATTAATTCCAAGGACTCGGGGGACTTTCAATAACATAGTTATCTCTTAAAAAGAGAAAAAGAACTTTCCGAGATCTTTCAGTGTATTTTGAGAATTCCAGTAATACTACTATTACACATGACGTGTCTCTCTAGAGGTAGAAAATTTGTAGGCCAGTGAAGTACCCAAGCACCATCACACTCATGTATCCATGTCACCATGGCTGAAAAGGTTGTTAATGGGACTGAAACACAGTGCCCAACCATATAGGAATCACTGTGTAGCGCTGAAGCCATCATAAATAGAAGAATATCAACTAAAAACATCATCATAGTTAAGGCAGAAGGACACATAGTCCCTCATGATAAATCGATTCGTACATCGGAACATCTTCTAAAATAAGGGAAGTCGGCCATTTAGATATTGATGAAAAGACTTTATGCGGGGGCAAGTGATAATGTGTCTTAAGGGAAGGAGATTAGTAGAAGATCAGGCTGACTACGGATCTTCCAGCTTCTAAAGACCATGTAAAGGGGAAAAAGATTACTTCGCCAAGAAGATAAATAAAAACTTCACTGAGAGGAAAATAGGAAAACTCGCCAAGAGAATGAATGCAGACCTTGGTGAGAGGAAAATAGGAAACCTCGCCAAGAGGATGAAGAAAAACCTCGTCAAGGGAAAATAGGAAACCTCATCGAGATGAAAATGACTTTGCCTAGAAGATTTATAATTACCTCGCTGAGAGGAAAATACAAGACCTCGCCAAGAGGAAAAAAAAGACTTCATCAAGAGGAAGATGAATTTGTTAGAGTGATGCCCATGAAAAGATGATTATGGTAATTATCTCACATAGACTAATTATGATAATGATAAGAATAGAATGCGTAAATCTTAATTGATTTGTACAAATATTTACATATGTCCTTAGTACTTAGCATAACTGTGGTTTGATTGCGTATGAGGATACAAGATATCAACTACGGGTTAAGTATCTCAAAATAAGGGTCGGTGATTTATCGAGTTCTAGTATAGCTTGATGGAAATCATATATATTTGGCATTGGCATGAGATGAAAATGGGAGTATTCTGTATAAAAGAGTTTTATACACGACCTGGACCGTATTCGACTTCGATGAGAAGTGAAATATCCGTTACATCTCACGTGTCGAATACACAACAATAGCCATATGAGATTTGATCTTAATCCTGACGCTATCCCAGACTCTGCGGTGGTGTGAAGGGTTCTTTAATTTGCTCGTTAAGGGGGGATCGAATATGCCAACCCGAATACTTTCATTTTAGGAGCTCTGATCATTGCCAGAGGGGAATGGGATAGACAGATACGGAATCCAGTTCTACATAAAGGGAGTTAATATTAGTTCCCTTGTCATGTCAATTCTGGTACCGAATGATTGTACAAACTTTTATGATACAATCATAATTGAATCTAAGCTAGTGAATTGATGGTATGCAAGGAAAAGTTAAGAGGTGAATCGAAAGGTCTGTCGGGTTAATCCTATTCAAGACACGAACCAATCTGGAGGGCCGAACTCATGTAATGGCACTTATCAATGGACAACAATGATCGTGTCAATGTGTAACAGCTATATCTGATAATCTCTTGAGTGCAACTTTGTGTCTATAGTGGTGTCACACAAAGTTAACAAGACGTTTGATAGTTCGGGAGAGTCAACAGATATCAAACGTGCTTATTGGAGCAACAGTTATCGGGTCCATGGTCCCCATTCCGGCTTCGACCAAGCTTTTAGAGATACTCGTAATTAATTGGATTAATTATCTCGCACAATTATATTTTGATTAAGTATTAATCAAATTTTTAAGTTTCATGGTAAAAGAGATTTACCACACGGTAAAATAGTTTTATCGTAAGAAGTTAATTAAAGAGTTAATTAATTTAAGACATTAATTTTATGTCAAACACTCACAGAGTGACATGAGGCGATATGTGATAGGCGCCTAGTCACTATAAATAAGGAAGCTGAAAAATTACCTAGATTTTACCTTCGCTAACGTGTCGATTTTTCATTGGATGAAAATTAATCATATTGATTAAAAGGTGGCGCCAATTATAAGGGTAAAAATGAGATTTTTATCAAGAGATTTTTTCTCTAATTAGTTGAGCAAAAATAGCTTAATAGTTAAGCTATCGCCACGTGTCGACAAGAGAGGAAAAATCTCAACCTCCTCCCTTAAAGATAGGTGGCGCCAACTACTAGAGATATTCTCTCCAGTTGGTTGAAATCTTATCTGATAAGATTACGCCACGTGTCAGCAAGAGAGAGAATATCTCAACCAAATTCGGTTGAGAAATTTGAGGCTTCAGAATGGCTATAAATAGAGACCTAGGGTTTCTATTTGAAATACACTTTTCCACACGAATTCAGAGAGAAGTCCACACGCCATTCTTAACCTAAATACACACGAATCCGTGTGGTTCTAGGGTTCACTAACCCTAGAATTCGTGAGTGAAAGGAACTTAGTGAGAGACGAGTTTGCCCTCCCAAGTGTCTCTATCAGCTCGAAGAACGGTTCGGAAGAACAAGGTATCGATCAAAGAAGTGTTGGCCGATAAGACATCATAACAGACTCAACGAGGCGTGACCGGTAAGCTCGTTCCCGAGTGTTCCTCTAGCTCAGACTTGGTGACTCGGAACACACGGTGGTTAGAGAAAATAAGGAGATCAAGAATCAAAGTAAGTTTGTATTTTGAATCCGCATTTTATGTTATGTATTTAGAATTCCATGTTAGGTCAATTGTATGTTCAAAGTATTAGCAATATGGCATGCTCTACAGTATTCATTAGAATTGTTCTAGATTGTTCAAAAGGATAATAACCTTTGTTTGATAATTGAATAAATTAGAGAATGGTCATAACCTTTGTTTATGAGTTTAGTAAATTATTATTCCGCGTAGAGCAAGTCCGTAATTTGTTTCAGATTTATTTACGAAAAAGTTTTGTTGTCTGCCATATCGAGTCCCAACAGAATTCACCAAGAAGATAAACGAAGACCTCTCCAAAACAAAAATAGAAAACCTCACTATGAGGATTAACGAAGACCTCTTCGAGAGGAAAATAGAAGACATCGCTGAAAGCGTAAACAATTGCACGCCTCGAGGAGAGGAGTAGATGAGATAACCTAGCTAATTAAATTTCATCCAGCTACCTTAAGTCTCAACCAAATCCTCATAGTCGAGGAAAGAAGAGGATGCCATCTTGACATTGAGAAAAGATAAAATTTTCCATTAAAATTTCCTAAGCTAAAAGTATAAACAAGAATTTGCCTTAACACAGCCAAGAAGTCTGCGTGCATTAGAGACACCTTTAGGAAAACTTGGTCACTAAACTCAAACTCTATAAGTCATCTTCTTTTGTCAGTGTAACTCTTCTAAGGACTCTAAGGAGTCTTCATGTTGGACTTTTTCTTTTTCACCGCTTCTGTTGTGTTTTCCACGATTTCAGGTTCCACAACTTTACTCTCAACAATCTCATACAAGTTAATTGGGGATCAGCACCTCTGCCCATATAACACTTCAAATGGGGTGACGCCAATGCTAGAGTGGTAATTATTGTTATATGAGAATTCTACAAGTGGTAAGTACTTACTCCACGATCCCTAGAAGTCTATCGCACATGCTCGAAGCATGTCTACCAAAATCTAGATCGTAAGCTCGTGATTTTCATCATGGCCACAGACAATGGAGAATGTTACTCCATGTAGTCTAACTATCTCTTCCACATATATCTCTACTAACTTTTCTGACGTAAATGTCATCCTTACCGGTACAAAAGTAGCATATTTTCTCACGCGGTCAATAATAACCCAAACTGAGTCATGACCAGCTACTGTCTTCGGTAATCCTGACATAAAATCCATGGTAACCTTCTCCCATTTCCACTCATGAACGCTTAACGGTTGAAGCATTCCTGCTAGACACTGGTACTCTGCCTTAACTTGCTGACAAGTAAGGCACTTTACTACAAATGTGGCCACTTATTTCTTCATTCAAGGCCTCCAATAACCTTTCTTATGGTCTTGGTATATCTTTATAGCTCCAAGATGTACCTAATATTTTTTTAATACGTCTTTTCTAATTGTTCATTTATTATTTCCTCCAGGATTGGGACGCAAATTCCGTCATTTCACCTTAGAATCCCCATCTGCTCCCGTCTGGAACTCTCATTCTTCGCAGTTGAGCATCTCTAGTGCCTTGCTTGCTACGGTCTCATCTATCTTCTAAGCTTTGCGAGTTCGGTCTAGATCTAGAGGGCATCTCTGAATTACTGACAATCTGCCGTTGACTATCTATAATTCAAAATCTTTGATCTCTTTTCGGAGATCTGCTTGTAAATCTCGTAGAGACATTAATGAGGTGATTTCCTTTTAGCTCAAAGCATATACAACTTTGTTGGTCTTACCTAGATGATAATGAAAGTTGCAGTCGTATTAGTTAAGAAGTTCCATCCATCTTTCTTGGTGCATATTCAGATCCTTCTGCGTGAATAGTACTTAAGCGTTTTATGGTCGGTATAAATGTCACAGTAAATTTCGTACAGATAGTGCTTCCAGATTTTTATCACATAAACAACCACTACCAACTCTAGGTCATACGTAGGGTATCTGGTCTCATAATATGTGATCTTGAGTTTGCGGTATCTAGAGCACAAGTCCATCTTTGAAAAGATAGAAGTTTCAACCAACAAGTCGAACAAATCAGCAATCCTTAGAAAATGATATTTGTTCTAGATCATGACAAGATTGAGATCTTTACAGTTGATGCATAATCTAAGAGTCTCATTCTTCTTCTTAACAAGCAACACTGGGGCTCCCCAGGGTGGATCACTTCGCAGGATAAAGCCTTTATCAATCAACTCTTGTAATTGTAACTTCAGCTCCTTCAATTCATCATGAAACATTCTATATGGAGCCTTAAATATTGATGTCATTCCCGGCAACAATTCGATGATGAACTCCATCTCGCGATTAGGGGTCAGTCCTTGCAGTTCTTACTGGAACACATCGACATAGTCTTGAACTATTGACACATCTGTAGGAAAAATTTTGGATCTCTACGTCGCGTCTATCACGTTAGCAAGATATCTTGAGAAATCGCGACAAAGGATTTTTCTACTTCTAATGATGAGATCATCGAAATTGGACAACCTCGTAGTGATCCAAGGAATTTAAAGGTCTATTTTCCAGGCTTTTGGAATTGTGCAGTTTTCCTCTTGCAGTCAATGATTGCTATGTGAGTTTCAAGCTAGTCCAATCCCAAAATAGAATCGTAATCTCTGCGGAATGAGATTTGCGAGTAGGATGTTATTAGTGACTCTAACCGGTACATCCTTATACGAGTACTGAGAAATGTACTAGTTTAATAACATTATTATTATGTACTATTCCTCCAGGAGCTCTGTTGAGCATAAACAGTAACTTTGCATGAATAATAAGAATTATTTATAAATATTTAAGCCCAATAAACCATAGAATAATAAGAATCATTCTTCCCCTGAGCTCAACCTAATAAGAATCATTCTTCCCTGAGCTCAACCTCTCACTAACCAGAAAGTAGGGTAAGTTTCAGAAACTCAAAAATCCAGAGGGTGTTTTTGAGTTTGAACAAAAATTGTGTACATGTGATAGGTTTCTAAGCGTCTCCTACTCATATGTAACATGTTCAAGCTTCTATCCAAGCTTTTCTTTCACCCAAAAATCCCCCCGAGCTTAACCTTTTTTCTGAACGCAGAATTCAAGGTAAAAAGTTGATGAACAAGTCAGCAGGTATTTTTAAGTTTTGGCCTTCTTTCAATTCATGTGTTGTGGTTCTGAGCATCATTGCAGTTATTAGGAACTACTCGAATTGATTTGAGACATAACCAAGCCCTCTAGTGCTCCCCTGAGCTCAAGTTACCAGTTTTGAAATGTTTAGGTATATTTTTTGAAACATGAGATTCCAGTATGTGTTTTGTGTTACATGTGTTTGTGTGTATTTATAATTGGTTAGACATCAATTATATGATGTTTTTAACTTGCTCAGCCCCTGAAATCACTTTAGAAATCAATGTCAAGCTTTAAAGTGTATTTTCAAAAAAATTGCAACAGTTGTCGCCCCGCAACTATGCAGAAACTGTTATTTTTGGGTTTGAAGTTTTTCAATGTTTTCAATGAGTTCTAACTATTCTAAAACATGT
This sequence comes from Urtica dioica subsp. dioica, assembly GCF_054948205.1. Taxonomy (NCBI): domain Eukaryota; kingdom Viridiplantae; phylum Streptophyta; class Magnoliopsida; order Rosales; family Urticaceae; genus Urtica; species Urtica dioica. The sequence goes on along the minus strand of NC_142756.1, from coordinate 60,940,372 downwards.
AAAATACAAGTTTAAAGCTTAAGATCAAATTATTTTTGTTCTTATCAATGTTTAGCATGATAACTTGTAAATCAAGCAACAAACCAGTTTTGGCTAAAATTGAGTTTTTTTTTAAAGTTAATGAAATCAAGCCTTAAGAACAGTTTAAATAAGTTTAAGTAAGTATGCTAAACTGTTTTAAGGTTTTAGTTTTGCTTGATAAGTCATCGAACTCGAAAATGTGTTTTTTTACCATATATTCATGCATTTTTCAAAACTGCTGTGTATTGCAGCCATGATTTAGGGTATTGCAATTATGTTTTAAGGTTGTTTTTATGCTTGTACTTATGTGTATGTATGTGAATGTATGTTAATGAATTTTTGTCAAGATCGGCATGTCGATCGTGCATTTGTGTATGCTCGGATTCCGAAAAAGGTTTAAGAATCATGAAAATATAAAGTCAACACGTTAGGAATCTAAGTCACGATTTTTCTAGATTAATGTAAGTTTAAGAAAGTTTTAAAAACGGTAAGAAATCAGTTTGCAAGTGTGAAGCGTAAAAAAGCAAAGTTTTAAGGTATTACTTATAATGCAAGTAACAAATTTGTCACTTAAGATTTTCATAGAAATGAACATGTAAATATGTTTTTCAAAGTGGAAACAATGTTTTAAAAACAACTGTTCAACCATAATTTTCAAAATCATGCTTGGTTTCAAGAAATTAAAGGTTCTAGATTTGTAATAAGGGCATTTTTGGAAATGATTTTCGAAACTCTAGCCTAGAAAATGTTTTGAAAATTCTTCATTTAAGATATGTCAACTTTGAGCCCAACCAAATTTTCAAAATTTTAAATTTTGCCCACGCGTTTGGCTAAAGGTTCCGTTTTGAAGCCAAATTGGGCTGCCAAATGGCCATTTTAGGCCATTCCATTAGAACATAGGCACAAATAATGTTTGCCTTCGTTTAAATAGGCAAAACTAAAAATATTTCGCTCAAATTTGGACACGAGGTCTAAAATATGTTTAATTTTTAGAAACGACAGTTAAAGTCGGAAAGTCAATAATTGATTTTTCTCGACACTTTTCTAAATAAATAACCTTTATTTTAAGGACGTTTTTAGAAATTAGACATAAATTACGATTTTCTCTAAAGTCTCGATAAACTAATCTATCATTATTCTCTCGCAAGGTCGAGATTGATAATATCACAGAAAGGGCATCGAGAAGTTAAAATTGTTCGATTGAGACATTACGAATAGGTAAGTAGATAATAGGCACCTACAATGTCAAGATTAAGTAGTTTATCCGTTTGACGAGCGTGCATTAGTAATATAAGTAATGCAAGAATAGGCTACACCCTCATATAGTAAGTCATTATCCTGATAAGGGTGACGGCCCCAATAACTTGTTTAGCAAGTAAGTCGGGATAATAAATGATGCCAGGGAAACCACCCGAAACTGTAAGAAGCCTTTAATGTTGTTTACCCTTGAATGTATGTAGATTTCTTGAACTAACGATTGGAGTTAACGGGAGAATGTTAAAGGAATTTCGTATCAGGTAACCGCCGATTACAAAATTCATAAGATGTTCGAGGTTGGTTCTTAAATTAATGAAGGGTAGTTGACCGAGATAATATTCTCAAGTCCTATCAACGGGTTTTACCCAATAAGCTATCTCCCAGTATATCATGTTCATGGCCGGTTACCTTTTTAACCGGGTTTAGTTAAGATTTTCATAATGAACAGTCAGCCTAAAATGTTCAAAGTCAATATCGATCGACGCTGACATATGTTATCATATCGCAGTACCACTAGTAGATCCCATGCATGTTAATGGATTGAGTAGCATTGCTTTATCGTCAAGTTTTTCATTGTTTCAGTTACACGGAATGAGTTTACTGTCAGACAGACACAATTCATATCATTCTCGTTGAGTGTCGAGAAGTTAACAGGAAGGGCTTCGGCATCTCTGCTTTTGTGATTGATTGATAGAAGTTATCTGCTAATGAAAGAAATACTTCTAAGTTTGCAAGTGTCAGTATAGCATAGTATGTCAAGTTACATATGTAATATATGCGCATTCCTAAATGCACCCAAGTCATGACATGTTCATATGCATCGCATCGTAACGCAACCAGTTATAGCGTTACCATCTATGATCCACTTGTTGAGCCTTGTTGGCTCACTAGTTACGACTAAGTCATGACATGTTCAGGAAGACTGTCGATGAGCGGGAACTGCTAGCATATGGATAACGACTTGTGTAGGCGTACAAATAGGATATGTCTCAGGGGCCCTACACACGAACATGATCTTTATAATATTTTCTTGTGTATAATAATAATTATCTGAATTAAAAAGAAAAATTTCTTCCATTTTTTATAACGGTCTGTAATAACGTAGATTTTAAACGCTTTGTTTTTACGACTGATCTATGCACATATGTATGTTTTGTTCTTTTCCGCAAATCATATTTTTTTGACAAACTTAAGTTGTATTCTACAGATTAACTATCATTATAGTTAAATGATGGTTTGATAAAAGTAGTAGTTTGTTGGTAACACGTAAGCATGAGCTAACTCATGTAAGCAATATTATCGCGACGGCACCGACGATTAATAATTGCTTCCAAAATAACTCTTGTTTCAACAATTATTAGATACTGAAATTAACTTTTGATCAAAACGGATCATCACGAATGTTACAATTTTTGTGAGTTAACTCATGCTTATGACGTTTTCGACTTAATGTGGAATGTACCATCGTAGGATTAGGCCACACCGGAAATACATCTTTCACACCTATGACAAAGAAATCTATACCTGATATTTCAATGGGAAACCTACCATCTGAAGGCGGCCAAATTTACGACTCGAGGCCATCCCACATTTTGGACTTGACCTGGTTCCTTTGAATTTTATAGCTTTTAAAATAAATAAAAGCAATTAAATAAATAAAAAAGAAAACATGGTTTATTAATTTAAGTATTAACTATTTCCAAAATATTTAATAACTGCTTTTTATTCGAAAAATATTTTGAAAAAATATATTTTTTTTAAATAATAATCGAAAAATTACGAATTTTTTTTTTTTTATAGAACTGCAGCCAATCCGCCCGACAAATTTCTCAGCTTGGCCTCGCAGAAGCGGGTCTACAGCCCTAGCCGCGCACGTAATATGTGCGGTGGTTACTGAACCAGCCCCCCACAAAACTAGGGTCATTCGTAGCCGCAGCATGGATCCCGCGCAATGTGTAGGATCAAATGCTCGCACAGGTAGTAACCGAGCCGGGCCCAGCCCCGCCCAGACTCGCCTTGGCAATATTACCATGTTTCCCTGTTGTCCTGCCTACATCACCACGAACCATCCTGCACCACCGCCTGACCGTTGTCTGGGATATCGCCGGAGATGCAGGAGCGCCAGAGAACCGTTGTGACCGCCAGAAAGCCATCGTGGATGCTGCAGAGCTGATTTGTTTACAATTAAAAAAATCCTATAAATCTTAGCAACAATAAATCCTAGCCAAAATAAAAAAAATTAGAATAAACTCTAGAAAATAATTTACAATAAATTCTAGCCACAATAAATCCTAGACCGAATCAAGGGCAAACAATTTATCTAATAAATTGAAATAATGAATTCTTTTGTTATTTTAGAGCGGAAGTACATATGCTCAGACTGTTGGATCGATTAGTATCGCATCTCATTCTCTTATACCGATCGTTGGATCGAACGTCCTATAAGGCAATGGAAAAAAAATTTCCCATATCCGCAATCTAACTGCGGATGCTCTAATTAAGCGGTATATTAATTTACTAAACTAGTAAACAAAGGTTATGACCCTTCTCTAATTTACTTAACTAGTAAACAAAAGTTATAACCCTTTTAAATTAATTAGAACAATTCTAATAACATATTTATATCTCATATAAACTAGAGCATGCCATATAATTATTCCTTCAATAATTTACCTAACATACAATTTTAAACATCTAATAAAGTGCGTATACAAAAACTAAAACTTACTTGATTCTCATAACTCCTTCTTATCTCTGAAACACCATGCATTTCGAGTCGCCAAGTCTCTGTGCTAGAGAAACACTCGAGAACGAACTTATCGGTCACTCTAGAGTCTTTAGAACGATCTTATCGAACTCACTGTTGATCGATACCGAGTGCCTCCGAGCTAGTAGAGACTCTTGGGTGGGCAAACTCGATTCTCACTCAGTTTCTCACTCACTGTTCTAGGAAACCCTAGAACGTTCTTCTCTGATTATTTTCATATGTTGGACGCCAATAATAGGCTATATCCGTGTGGAATGGTGTGTTATAAAATGAAAACCCTAGTTTCCATTTTACATCCATTTTAAAGCCAAACATTTCTCAACTGAAAGTGGTTGAAATTTTTCCTCTCTTGTCAACACGTGGTAATATCTCAACTACTCAGCTATTTATCCTCAACTACTTAGAGAAAAAATCTCTTGATAAATATCTCATACATAGCCATAGTTGGTGCCACTTTTAATTCCAAAAATTAATTTTTCATCCAATGAAAATTTGACACGTCATCGAAGATAAAATCTGCATAATTTTCAACTTTCTTATTTATAGTGACTAAGCGACTATTTCATATCGGTACGTGTCACTGTGTGAGTGATTGACATAATATTAATGTCTTAAATCAATTAACTCTTAATTAACTTCTTACAGTTAAACTATATTACCGTGCGGTAAAACTCTTTTATCGTGAAACTTAAAATTTTGATTAACTTTTAATCAAAATATAATTGTATGAGGTAATTAATCAAATTAATTAAGAGTATCTCTAAAAGCTTTATCGAAGTCGGAACGGGGACCATGGACCCGATAACTGATGCTCCAACAAGTGAATTTGATATCCGCATACTCTCTCGGAATATCAAACGACTTGTTAACTTTGCATGACTCCACTATAGACACAAAGTTACACTCAACAGATTATCAGATATAGTTGTTACGCATTTACATGATCAGTGTCCATTGGTAAGTGCCACTACATGAGTTCGTCCCTCCTGATTGGTTTGTGTCTCGAAGAGGTTTTAACCGTCAGACCTTTCGATTCACCTCTTAATTATTCCTTGCATACCATCAATTTACTAGCTAAGATCCAATTATGATCGTATCATAATCGTGTGCGCAATCTTTCGGTATCATAATTGACATGATAAGGGAACCAATATTAACTCCCATTATTGAGAGCTGGATTCTGTATCTCTCTATCTCATTCTCCTCGGGCAAGGTCTTGAATTCCCAAAATGAATGTATTCGGGCTGGCATATTCGATCCCCCCTTAACGAGTAAATCAAAGAACCTGAGAACATAACCGCAGAGTCTAGGATAGCGTCAGGATTAAGATCAAATCTCATATGGCTATCTTTATGTGTTTGACAAGTGAGATGTAATGAAATTTGACTTCTCATCAATGTCGAATACGGTCCAGGTCGTGTATAAACTCTTTATACAGAATACCCTCATTATCATCTCATGACAAAGCCGAGTATATATGATTTCCACCAAGCTATCTTAGAACTCGATAAATCACTGACCATTTATGTTTTAGTGACTTAGCTCAAAGTCGGTATCTCAAATCTCATGTGAATACACTACTGAGGTATATGCTAATTACTAAGGATATCAGTAAATATTTGTACAAATCAATTACAATTTACGCATACTATACTCAATCAGTTAATATACTATCATTATTATAATCATTCTATGTTAGATAATTACCATAATCATCTTTTCATGGGCATCACCCTAACAATCTTCCACTATGCCGTTGAGAAGATGCATAGATGTTTGAAGCAATCAAAGTGTCTATCTCATAGACTCTCAATTAACCTCCAAGGTTACTTCTGAACATTCGCCACACTTACTCAATTCTTGATGGTGTGCATCTACTGTTACTGCGTATTAGTTTGTTGAATTTATTGGTTACTTATTTCATGGCAAGGAGGATTCTTAGTTAGGATACAAGCTCGCACAATTTTCATAAGGAAACTTTGAAAATCATATCAGAATGAAACTCTTTACATTTAATCAAAATTGTTTTGATTTCCTCTTTATCGTAGTTTGTGATTACTACGACGTTTAATCTTATCAAACTTCGTCAGTATTACAGGTCAGTGTCACGCTTCCCAATACTTACGCTTTGCCACTCTGATCGTATCTCACTGTCTCAGATTATCATTAGTGTACTATTAATTTAAGATCTCATCTTAAAGTACTATATTCCTTCACAATTTCAAAAATTCTATACGTGCTTTATTGATCTCATCAATATTTTGATTGTTATCCAATTAACTACTCCCACTGCATAAAAACTATCTCTCGTCATTCATTCGAATTACAAGTTCCACTTTAATGCTTAGGGCATATATCTCATATTCTCAAAATAACCAAATTTTATTAGAGAATTAAATTTCATAAATAAAAAAGGCTTTCATTCTATTATGAAATTATTATTTCAACTCTTGAAATAATTTTCTGATCTTATAAGAAACTATTCAGATTTCGCTAATGAATAATTTCATTTGTTCTTGCGAACACATTGAAACTTTTACTTAAATATTCTAAATCACATTTAGAATCTTCAAGCCAATCATATACTTTCCAATATATATTTGTCTTAATTACTGATAAGACTATTTCAAGTATAGTGTAGAAAACCACTTTAATTCTTTTTAGAATCAATATTTGTAATCGTAACTTGAATTTTCGATTACTAGATCAAATTTACATTTGGATCTCCTCCAAGTGCAAAAACCCATTTTGCATTTGCTCCATATTATGAATTAATTAAAATTTAGACTTTCTAGAATTCTTTACTGCTGGTCGGTTGATAAAAGAATTCTTCGATTGTCAATGTTTTAACTTGAAGTTAGAATTCTCAATGCAATCTTCTTTCATAATATTGCCTTTATTAATCCTTATTTATATTAGTCAACTTCTTCTAATGATGTCGGCTCTCATCTCTTTACATCTCATGTATTGAGATCGATTCTTACTCTTAGAATTGGTTATCTCATAACCTTCCACTGGATTCAACAAGTGTACTAATATATTTTAGGATAGTGGTATTCTTATTCATTTCCCATTTTCATAACACTTATAGAAATTAATGAATATTAGAATTAACAAACACTTTGTTTATTCTAAAATTTTTAACATAATTGTTATAGCACATATTAAAATACTAATTTTATTTTATAGGAATTAAAGAATAAAATTCTTTAAAATATTATAAACAATTTATAATATAAAGCAAACCATTCAGAACAAAATAATATTTAAATAGCAATAAACATTTATTTAAACACTTTAAATAAAACAAAGACAATATCCATAACATTCAAATAGCATGAAAAAAAACATCTCATGTTCTCCTGACATAATTATTTGTATGGCTTTTGAAATGTCCATTTATTACAATTTTGTAAATAAAAGAAATAAAAAATCTCAAAATAATAATCGCACTCACTCCAGCAAGAGAGATAGATCCTTGACAGACTTAGCTGTCTGCAGGTGACTTCTTTCAAGTCTATCCATCTTCTGTTCAAGTGTCCATCTCAGATCTACTCTGCAAGTATAAGATGAACAAACATTATCAACTGTCTCTAAACTCTTTTAAGATAAGATTAGTGGTATTATATTAGTGTTCTTCTCCCACCTCTTTAAGGCACTTTTCATGGTTCCTCTTCCAGTGGACAGCCACGCCGCAATGAAAATATTTTCCTTTGTCGTCGCCTTACTTTTTGTTCTTCGCCTTTCCAGACCTCTTGAACTTTCTTCTGTTCTTTGATTAGGAACTCTTCCCTTTCAAGCTTTTCGTCTCTTCACCAGATGACTCTTTGGCCTTTGAATTCTTCCAAGCCTTTCTGGAATTACTCTTTTCAGCAACATTTGCCGAACCTTTAGAGTTCTTTGCATTTCGCTGAATAGACTCGAAAGTTTGTAAATCATTCAACAACTGAGTCAATCCATAGTTCAACTTATTCATAACATAGTTTGACGTGATATGGATGAAATCATTTGACAGTGAGTTTAGTATGATCCCAACTCGATTGATTTCATCCATCTGGGCTCCATGGAGTTCAACCTCCGTAAAGTAGTTCGTCATCAAAATGACATGGTCCCTTACGGAAGTACCCGCAGTCATCCTTGTACTCGTATACTTACGAGCTCTAGCTTTGCATGGAGAGTATCAGACATACTCGCCACCATGTCGCCAATGACTTAGTTGTTAGAGGTATTCCATCTGTCAAAGTCATCTTTGGCATTACGCGTGGTGCTCCCGGATGGAACAAGAGGACGGGGTTCAGTGAGCACGTATCTAATACTCTCACTAACCAGTACGATGTTGAGATTAGACTTCTATTTATGGAAGTTGTCTCATGTCATAACATCTCTAGACAGTAATGCTGTTATATTATTCAACATAACTGATATAATAAAACAAGTATATAGTTAGACAAGTAATAGAAAAAATATTTACATTTTATTTGGAAAAATAAACGTGAATGCATTTCGAGCAACAGGATAAATACTAAAAAAACCCTACGTCTTATTTAACCGTCATAAGTCTACTAGCCATGATTAGGTGCCGTCGTAGGAGCAGGCCCGGTTCTAAAACTTGTGAGGCCTAAAGCAAATTAATTTTTATATGCTTTTTTAATGTTTATTTAGATTATTTAGTATATTTGAGCCTAAAAAATATATATTTTAGGCTTAAAATATATTAGATTTAGGCCTTTTTTACATTATTTAGGCTTTTATTTAGTGGGGGCCTAAAGCAATTGCTTGACCTCCCTAGAGGTCAAGCCGGGCCTGCGTAGGAGCTGTCAGCTAACCCCTTAGTAAAACCGAGAACTATTATGGATTAATCAGTATTACCAAGATAACTCTTATCTCAACATTTACTAACTACCGTACTAAAAGCTTTTTGCACCTATCACGAATGTTACCATTTATGTGAGTCATCGCATGATTATGACGCGTCCGGTGTGCTATCGAAGGAGCGGTCAAACCTTTCGCACCTATCACGAAAAAATCTAACCCTGATATTGCGATGAGGAACATACCATCCGAAGGGGGCCGACTTTACGACTCGAGGGCATCCTCAGCACTCACGTTGTTAGATTAATCATGCAGACCATTATTCGAAGTGGAACTAACTATTTTATAGTATTTAATTTTCCTAGTTAACTATGAAGTAGGTATAGAATTCTCAGAATGATTAACTCTTAATCGATTATAGACTTCTATGTTAGTTCCGAGTTGTTAATTAAAACTACTCTTAATGGAACTTTGGTCAATTCATAATGTACTAATCATTGTTCAGAACTCTTTTAAACAATGTGGAATATTAGTACTAAGTGTAATGATCACTTAGAGAAAAGACTCATTTAATATTAACTCTTAATATTATTATTTTCGCACTTAAAATGAAATTAATTTAACTCTTAAATTAATTATCATAATCCTCAAACACTTTTAATTTTAAATAATTCTAATCCAATTAAAATTAGTTTATACATTGAAAATTGAGAATTAAATTTCAACAAAACTCTTTTATTCAAAATTCAAAATTACCATCAGTGCATTATTTTAATCTCATTAAAATAAACTTAATGTTAGTATATTCCTATTTTAAATAAATTACTTTTTAATTATATGAACTCTTCACATAATTATTTTTAAGATAAATAAAGTTTTTATTTAAATTTTGAATTTAGATGAGGTTCTTATTTATAAATAAATTTAACTCTCTAATTTAGAAATATTATTGTGATAAAATAATTTTAAAATCAACTCTTAATTTTTAAAATATTATGATAACAATTTTAGTTTTAAATTTTTTAATTTATTCTCATAATTAAATAAGAATAAATTAAAATTTTAATTAAAAATAAAATCGGATTTTATTATTTTAAAATAAAATATTTTTATTCTTATCTTATTTAATTTAATTTAATTTATTTAATCAAAAATGTTTTGTAAAATAAATAAATAAAACATTTTTTTTTATAAAAATGAATTATGTAAAATTATATTTTTGGTTTAAATAATTAAAGTCTTATTTTGATTATTCCGGAACTATTCTTGCCGGTCTGGCCGACCTCCAGTAAAATCCTCCGTCGTCGCAGCCGCTCGCTAAAAGATCATGATCATGAAAATTACCTTTCCGGACATGGAAACAGTAAAATTTTGTTTCTTATTTTTGCACGAGGGTAAATTGCTAAAAGATCATGATCATGAAAATTACCTTTCCGGACATGGAAACAGTAAAATTAATTATTTTAGCCAATCATAAAATTTTTCAGCTCATTTCAATATTGTTTGGTATTTTTTGTTGAATTTTCAAGTCCCAAACTTGTAAATTCCGAAATAAATAGTAAATGAGTTCTAAAAATTCTGAAATTTGGCAAAATGCCTTATTGTATTTTATTAAAGATATTGGTGGAATAAAATTTCAGAAAATAATTTTATTTCGAAAAATTAATTTTTTTAATATAGGGACTAAACTCTAAAGAATTTAATTGCAGGGACTTAAATGTAAACTTTTCCAAGTTTAACGATTAAGTTGAAAATCGTCAAAATACCATATCTCAGCATGTAATGTGTTGTTCAACGTAGATTTTACGGGGTATTTTTTATTTAATTTACGTCCAATTCAAATTGGACCAAATACAGCTCGTATTATAAGTTTACGAGTGTATACCTACGCTGAACAAATTCATCCTCATTCTTACGCATACGATCGTAATTTCTCGTTCTTTTTCTTTGTCTCTCTCTATCTATCGATTCTCTTTAGAATGAAACTTCTAAACACGAAAACAAACACAGAAAACCATTTCGAAATCATTTTGAAATTCGTAAACAACAACGGACGAAAAACAGGGTCTGTTTTTCACGAAGAACGATCAAACTCCAATTCAAATTTCAGGTAAATTTGAACCAATTTTTATGTCTTTTAAGAATCTATAATGTTTATACAATATGTCTGAGAAAATTTCATATCAATTCATCGAGCCAATTCTCTCCCCGAGCTCGAGTTATATTCGTTCTAAATTTTAAGAAAAACAGGGTATGAATATCCGAAAATTTTCAAAAACGATTTTATGATTTACTGAAAACCGAGAACTTTGAAATGGTTTTTAAGAATCTATGATCTATATAGAACATGTTAAAACAATTAAAATCAGTTTTTATCACATAGATTCTTTCCCGGAAATTGTTAAAAAAAGGGGCTGTTTTACACGAAATTTTTCAATGATGATTTTGAATTCTAATTAAAACCATGATTATCTATATGGTTTTTAAGCATCTACCACATGTATATAACATATTCAAGCTTTTAAATCCGGTTTTCATTAAGCATATTTTCCTCCCAAACTCGACTTTAGTTTGAAAAGTCCGAAAGTTTGTAAAATCGAGGCTCAAAGATTTAGCTCGATTTTTCTGTAGAAGTTAAATCGAGACTAATTGTTTAAATTTTAACGAAGTTTGTAGGTTCCTTAAGAGGCTCGAACAAGTTTGAGCTGAAAACGATCTCTAGATTGTTCTGACGAGCTCGAGTTACGTCACTAGGAAATTCGAGGTATAATTTCTGAAAACTTAGTTTTTAGTTTCTGCTTTTTGATGAATTATATTTGTTAATGTCTATAATAGTTTAGACAATAATTATATGTTGCTTGTGAATTGTACAGCTCTTAGAATCTTTGAAAACTGATTTCCAAAAACTAAAAACCTTGGATTTTTCAAAACTACACAGATTCTGTGCAAAACTTGAGATTTTTGAATGCATGGTTTTTTCGGCAGCAGTTGCGGGCGGTTGGTGCGAATCTGGGCAGGAATTCCGCTGCAGCCGATCTTCTCGGATGGACAGCAACACTCCGGCAGGGCTGGACTCGACGGCGACGACTAGGCAGTGGCGGCGACAGGCTGCAGATGGCGGTAACATCACCGGAATCGGCCAAAATGCGTCAAATTAATTACAATGTGATTTTAATTAATTAAAACAAAAATTAATTAATTTTTGCAAATTTCATTTTTATAAAATTTGCTGCTACGGTTGTTGGTGGGGAGGAGGACCAAGGTGTTATCCAGATTTATTACCAAACTCATTAGTCTCGGATTAGCCTAAATCTAATTACTAAACTCATAAATAATCCAGATTTATTGCAAAATTCAGAGTAAGGAAAAAAAACTGATCTTCGAATAATAATAAAAAATGAAAGATTTCATAAGAAAAACAAGTCTGAGACAACTTTCTTTTAAACAAGAACCAACATAAATATAGCAAAAGCTACAATACTAACTCATACGTTATCAACCAAAACATAAATAAATAACTCATACGTTATGAAATTTTTTGTACCTATGAAAACAAGAAGAGGAAGTTGGGTCGGAATGGCTGGGTCAGGGAGAGGCTGGGTCAGAGTGGGTGGGTCAAAACCAGGACAAGAACAAGTACAACACCCCGAAATACAGATTCGTCGTCCGATTTGTATCCATTTACTAATATATGTCTAATCATTTAATTTCTGAAATCAATTTTAGTATCTGTATATAGTCTATTTTGTTCCTTGACTAATGAAATCAGTCGAACAAAGACATCTGTGCCCAAATCATATCCGCCAGCATCGCTGGAGATTCGAACCGACATCGGAGGAGGGTTTTGATGTTGGGGACGGAGTTGAAGATCAGGAGAACCACCGGGTCAAGGAGTTGATCGAAGCCGTCCATTTTTCTTGATGAACTGATTTTGGAAATAAGATTTACTGTTAGATTAACTAATAAGTAAATCGTATTTACTGTTAGATTAACTAATCCTCATCTCTGATACTTTTACTGTTAAATTTATTGTCCTCGATTGTTCACAGAATAATAAGTAAATCGTATTTACTGTTAGATTAACTAATTCTCAACTCTGATACTTTTCCTGTTATGGTAAATAAGATTTACTGTCGTTCTTATTACGATAAATAAGATTTACTTTTGTTATTGTTACGGTAAAAAAGATTTACTTTTGTTATTGTTACGGTAAAAAATATTTACTTTTGTTCTTGTTATGGTAAATAATATTTACTATTGTTCTTGTTACGGTAAATAAGATTTACTGTCGTTCTTGTTACAACAAATATTATTTATTGTAGTTTTTGTTATTGTTAATTAGATTTACTATTTTTTTTTGTTATGGACGATATTATTTACTATGATAGTTAATAATATTAACCTAAGGATACTATTGGAATATTAGAATGTTGTCATGATAAATTTGCTATTTTCCTAAATATGTTAATAGTTTGGTTATAATTTTAAAGTAGGGGTGTTGTTTTGGCTAGTTGTTTAGTCGGCCCTTTAAACAATGATTAGTACATTGTGAATTGACCAGGGTTCTATTAAGAGTAGTTTTAATTAACAACTCGGAACTAACATAGAAGTCTATTATCGATTAAGAGTTAATCATTCTGAGAATTCTATACCTAGTTAACAGTTAACTAGGAAAACTAAATACTACTAAATGGTAAGTTCCACTTCAGGTAATGGTCTGCATTATTAATCTAACAATGTGAGCGGTGGGGATGCCCTCGAGTTGTAAAGTCGCCCCCCTTCGGATGGTATGTTCCTCATTGCAATATCAGCATAAGATTTCTTCATGATACGTGCGAAAGGTCTGACTGCTCCTACGACGGCACACCGGATGCGTCATAATAATGCATTGACTCACATAGATGGTAGCATTCGTGATGATCCATCTTGACCAAAATGTTTTTAGTACGGTAGTTAGTAAATGTTGAGATAAGAGATATCTTGGTAACATTTATTAATCCAGAATAGTTCTCGGTTTTACTAAGTGGTTAGCTGACCGCTCCTACGACGACACCTAATCATGGCTAGTAGAATTATCGTGGTTAAATAAAACGTAGGGTTGTTTTAGTATTTATCTCGTTGCTTGAAATGCATTCACGTTTATTTATCCAAATAAAATGTAAATATTTTTTCTATTACTTGTCTAACTATATACTTATCTTATTATTTATTAGCTATGTGGAGATCCTATGCGAACGGGGGAGTGGTTAGTCCTGGCATGTAAAGATGCCGAAAGGATCTTCATTCAGGGATCACTGCTCTTGCATGATTGGAATAATTGAATGAGCAATCTTAATGGGTGCTCAGTTAGACCAAGAGGAGCATGTGGCAATACTACTGGACCCCTTGTCGGATGACTATCAAGGCTTTGTTGAGTCCTGTCTTATGGGAACAAACGGACAAGGTCTATATGATTGGTTCAAATACTTGAATTGCTTCGAGGACTTTAAAAATCTTGATGAGACGTTAAGAGGTCCTCAACTAACGCTGGTTCCAGAGCTTGGAGTTCAAGAACCGGGTAATTCTTCCGGACCATGGCCAGTAAAATAGAAAAGAAACATGAAAAGAAATCAGGCGGTAAAATGCTTTCGATGTGCCAGAATCGGACATGTAAGATGGAATTTTCCATTGTTACGTCCGATTCAGGCAAGACAAACTTAGGTATGGTACCTGTGAAATACATGTATGATTAATGATTGTCTTACATGAGATTTAATTACATTCAAACATGTTTTTGTTCATCTTGTAGTGGTAGAAGGTTCAAAAGTAGGACGAGTCGAAGGAGGATCTTGGAGATACTCTGAAGAGATTCATCCGAAGATTGCTAGTGACTTTTTATTTCTTTATTTACAATAGTTGTATTAAATGGTCATTCAAAAGCCGTAGAAATAATTATGGCTTGTGAACATGAGATGTTTCCATGCTATTTGAATATTATGGATATTGTCTTTGTTTTATTTAAAGAGTTTGAATAAATGATTATTGCTATTTAAATATTATTTTGTTCTAAATGGTTTGCTTTATATTATAAATTGTTAATTGAAATTCTGATTAGTTGCAAAGGCAAGATGTCGCACACAATGTGTTGACAATGTGTCCGACAACTTGCTTGAACACAGATATGGATAAACAACAAAGGTGCAGAAATAAAGTACACAGGATATGGTTACCCAGTTCGGTGAAACACACCTACGTCTGGGGGCACGCTGCCAGTGGAAAGGATTTTCACTATCTTGTAGTCAATAGTACACACAAGGTTATATCTGATTACAATCAACAAATCAATAAAACCTAGAGACTATTACTACCAGTGATCACCTAGACAGGGACTCCCCCTGAATTTGAGCTCCGTCTCAATTCCACCCTTCGAGCAACCTCCTGGCTCGGTTGACCTTCAGTCTTCAGAAGCACGTGAACCTTCAATCACGAAAAGCACAAGAACCCAAATCTCACATACACTCAATCTGAAGAATAGTGTTTGAGAGAGTACACCACTTAAAACCAAAACACACAGCCTCCCAGTCCGCCGGTCTTGCACGTCTAAGAGCTCTGAGTGTTTGATCAAAAGTGTCAAAGCTGCTAAGGGAGAGCACACGGCTTTTATAGCAGCTGGACAATCCTGGAAGATATCTCGGGTTTCCTTACCCGGCCTCAAGCGAATATCTCAATGTAAAGACTCCATCAAAGAGAATATTCGAGCAATGAAGATAGCAGCGGAGAATATCTTGCAATGAAGGCTCCAGCAAGGCAGATATCTTGTAATGAAGACAGCAGCAAGGCAATAACTCAGCAAAAATTTACCAGCGAAGCAATCTGTCGAAACTGGAAACTTGCCTGAAATACTGTCTGCACACACGAGGAAAGATGTCAATCCAGAAGATGAAACATAACATCCGACATCTTTCCATACTACTTGCACTAAAAAATAGAGCCAACAAAACAACGTAACAACAATCTCCCCCTTTGGCTATTTTTTTAGGCAAGCACTTCCAGGACCAGTTCTCATACAAGCGTCAAAACCAGAAAGAGAGTCAAAATAAATGACCTCATGACGCCTCTCCCCCTGATTGCCTCAAAAAGATACCAAAGGCAAGGATCGACCAACACAGAGGGAGGAACAAAAGCCTGAAAAGGGAATGAGAACTAGGAAAACAGCATATCATTCAGCAGAAAAAGTACGATAGAGCTGTCTTACAAACATCCAAAACGAAACATATCAGTCTGAAGCATAAAAGGAAAAGTAGCAAACGATGTCTAGAACAGAGAATATTACAGACCAGAACCGAATCAACCAATAGTATCCTGATCATTCTCAGAGACATACACATCCTCTTCAGAGTCAGAGTCTTCAGTGGCTTCAGAGATATGAGACCCAGCGGCAGGACCTGGTTGAGACGAGGTGGCAGAGCTCGGGGCAATAAGATCTTTGAGAAGAGCTTCACACATGACTTTCCTGGATGAGAGAGTCTCGATTGTCTTTTTCAGAATCTCAACCTCTTCAAGGAGTTCCTTCACCACTTTTCTCTGAACACCTTCAGTCATGGAACTCAAGTGAAGATTGCTCGCAGGCGCGTCAGATGTCTTGCCAGAAGGTCTGACAAGATCCTGAACATGTTTCCCTTCAAATAATTTGGGACTGAAGGAAAGGGCACCAGGACGCTTACCCACCACATCAGAGCTCCTCAGGATGTTCTTGTGTTGATCAAGCAGAATCCCAGTGATAAGAGAGGGAAAGCCGATGGGAAGCTTTACTGCAAAAGACTTGGCATGCTTTGCCAAGTGTTCAAAAACAAAATCACCAAAGTCGAAAGAGGAGCGAGTACCTATCTGAAAAATGAGCCGAGCGAGATCTGCGGTGATGCTGGACCCATGAGAGGAGGGAGCCCAGTTGGCGATGCCAATGCGATACAGGACAGAGTACTTGACGGTGAGCTCGGCAGAGGGCAAAGTTCCCTTAGAGGGCCAGACCTTGGTCTCATTACCAGTAATTTCTTGCACGATGACGTCTAGAGAGGGAACACGATCAGCAGTGATGATCTTCCCTCGACCCAAAAACTTGTTGATCACATCAGGAGAGATCTCAAAACAATGACCTCTGACAAAAACCTTCCTGAACTCTGGGTCTTCTGGAGAATCAAAGGAAGAGGAGAGATTAACAATGAACTCTTTGACCAGCGCCGGATAGAATGCACCAATGCCAGTGACAGTCTTCAGCATCTCGGCGTCGTGAAGAAGCTCCATAATGGCATCAATTTTCAGTGCCTCAGTGGACAGTTCCTTTTCAGGAAAAATGGCGCGATGATAGACATATCTCCATTTGAGAACACCGTCTTCTTTGTGGAAGGAGACATTATCCATGGGAGCAGCAGGAATATTCTTCGGCAGCTTTTGTCCTCCTACGGACCTTTTGTTTCCCAACCCGAGAGGAATAACAGAGTCTTCTTCTTCAATCACTTGATCCTCAACAACTGGGGACAAGGGAGTCTGAGCCGGTTTCTTCACACGTTTCTTGATCATGCCCATCTTTTTCTTTTTCTTCTTCTGAGCCGGGATGGGAACAACTGGAGAGCTTTCTTCCGAAGACTTCATCTTCTTCCTCTTTTCAGACAGAAGAGTAGCCAAGCACACATCATCATCTCTCTGAGTCTTCTTCTTCAGGGAAGCCAGGATGTCTTCTGCAGCCTCCTGAACCTGATCACCTTTCCTCTTTTCCCTTTGGGAAGATGTGGGCACATCTTTCGTGACATCTTTGTTCAAGCCCATCATGCCACCAATGACATCCTCAGGTGTAGGCTCATGATCATCAGGGCGCGAAATCTCATCTCTAGAACTAACATCAGGAGCATTAGGAGCTTTGGGGTTACCTCGAACAATCTTATGAGGGCTCTCGATAGGAGACTCTCCAGACCTGACTTCTTCTTCGCGATCAGCAATGTCTTGTCCCTTTTCCGAGGAGGAACTGCTGGAGCTTGGTTCTCCTGTGATGTCGGCGATGGAAAGAGCAGCTTTCTTCAAAATAGCACTTCTGGCGGCAGAGAGAGAAGGGTTCTTAGGAGGGACCGTCAACCCAGCGTTCGCACCTCCGGCCTGACCATCGGCGCGTATGCTGGGGTTTAGACCTCGAACCCGGACACCATGCATGTTACTCTCAGCCCCAGGTTTCTTTGAGGCGACATGTTTCTTCTTCATCTTGGCTTTCTCAGAAGGAGTGGTAGTGCTGATTCCACTTCTCGTCCCAACCATTTTGAATAAAAATTTAGGGAAACTGCCACAAGGGTAACTGTCAAAATGGGTAAGAAAGCAAAATCGGGAAACAAATCTTAGGAGTACTGAAGAAGAATAGGAAATTTCGAAATTCAAACAGGAAATAACTTCCCCTTCTTTCTCGGAAGAGCAACCGTCTGCATGGGTGAGATCATGGCAAGAAAAACGACGTCGCAACTTCAAGTGGGCCTTGAACGTTCCTGGGCCCTGAGAGACAACACTTGGCAATATAGCCCGGCAAATCAGTCGAATGGGCCAACCAGAAACATGGGCCCATGAGAGAAATAACACACCAGTAACACGAACAAGAGTCAGCGAAGGATTAGCGCAGAAGTTAAGACCAAAAAATCCTTCGATAAACAATAATTGCTATTGATCAATAACACATAACCCAAGAGAGGATCTGAGATTTTCAAACCGGTTAGCATCCAAAGCCTTGGTGAAAATGTCTGCAAGCTGTTTCTCGGTGTGAATGTATTCGAGTTTGATCTTCTTTTCTTCCATGAGATCTCGAATAAAATGATGTCTGATCTCAATATGCTTGGTCTTACTGTGTTGAACAGGATTTTTTGAGATGTTGATGGCGCTAATGTTATCGCAGAATAATGTCATGACATCTTGTCCAACATCATACTCGGCGAGCATCTGCTTCATCCAGAGAAGCTGAGTGCAACTGCTCCCAGCAGCGATGTATTCAGCCTCAGCTGTGGACAAGGAAACACAGTTTTGCTTCTTGCTGAACCAGGAGATGAGATTGTTTCCAAGATAGAAACATCCACCAGAAGTACTCTTTCTATCAATCGTGCTACCTGCCCAGTCAGCATCACAGTATCCCACAAGCGTAGAGGAAGTATCATAGGTATATAGTAAACCGAAATCAGCAGTACCTGAGATGTACCTTATGATTCGCTTAGCTTGAGCCAGATGGCTAGCTTTGGGATTGGCTTGATAGCGCGCACAAACACCTACAGAGTAGGCTATATCTGGTCGGCTGGCAGTGAGATAAAGAAGACTGCCAATGATGCTCCTGTAGAGACTTTGATCAACAGATTCTCCATGCTCATCCTTAGTGAGTTTGATGTGAGTAGCGGCCGGGGTCCGCTTGTGAGAGGATTTCTCCAGGCCAAACTTTTTCACCAAGTTTTTGGCATACTTACTTTGGGAAAGGAAGATACCATCATTCATCTGTTTGATCTGAAAGCCCAGAAAGTAGTTTAATTCGCCGACCATACTCATCTCAAATTCTGACTGCATTTGTCGAACAAAAAGATCCACCATCTTGCTCGACATTCCTCCAAAGACGATGTCGTCAACATAAATCTGAGCTATCATGAGATTGCCATTCTCCTTTTTCACGAACAAAGTCTTGTCAACGCCACCTCGAGTATACCCATTCTGCACAAGAAATTGGGTAAGTCTTTCATACCAAGCACGAGGGGCCTGCTTAAGGCCGTAGAGAGCTTTTCTGAGTTTGTAGACATGTTGTGGAGAGCTGGGATCTGTAAACCCTTTTGGTTGAGCTACATAAACTTCCTCATTCAGGTACCCATTGAGGAAAGCACTCTTAACGTCCATCTGATAGAGCTTGAATTGCAGGTGACACGAGATGCCAAGCAAAAGTCTGATAGCTTCTAGTCTCGCAACAGGGGCAAAGGTTTCATCAAAATCAACACCTTCCACCTGTGAATAGCCCTGCGCCACAAGTCTAGCTTTGTTGCGAGTTATATTACCATGTTCATCAGATTTATTCTTAAAAATCCATTTAGTCCCAATGACATTTACATTGTTAGGCTTGGGGACCAGCTCCCAGACTTGGTTTCTTTCAAACTGAACCAGTTCTTCTTGCATAGCATTAACCCAATATTCATCATCAATAGCCTCGTTAACATTTTTTGGTTCAATCTTAGAGACGAAGCAGAGATTACCAATCATTTCCCGGTAGTTAACAGAAGGTTTTGGACGAGTCTTTATTCCTTCACTGATTTCGCCAATCACCTCATGAGCAGGATGATTTTTCTGAATTCTTCGAGAGGGGACTCTTTGTTCAGTCTCAGGAGGGGAGCCTTCATCTGGAACAATGTCGCTAACTTTGTCATCAGCATCAGTCCTGACATTCGGATTTCCAGTGGAGATGTCGTCCAAGGAGTTAGCAACATCTGTCCTGTCATCTGGGTTACTGGGAAAAACTTCATCCTCATCATTAGGACTGTTAGTAGCATCATGATTATCATCATTTATCACCACGTTTATTGATTCCATTATAGTCTTAGTGCGTTTGTTAAAAACACGGTATGCACGACTATTTCTAGAGTATCCAAGGAATATACCTTCATCACTTTTCGGGTCAAATTTACGCCGTGGATCCCTGTCAGCAAGAATATAACACACCGAACCAAAAACATGGAAGTATTTCACATTTGGCTTTCTCCCCCTCCATATTTCATAATGAGTGCTGGAAGTACCTGGACGAATAGTAACTCGATTGTGAATATGGCAGGCAGTATTTAAAGCTTCAGCCCAGAAATGTGGTGGAATATTCTTGGCCAACATCATTACTCTAGCCATCTCCTGAAGGGTTCGATTTTTTCGTTCAACAATTCCATTTTGTTGAGGTGTGATAGGAGCTGAGAACTCATGTGCTATCCCTTCTTCAGTACAAAACTTAGCAAAGCTTATGTTCTCAAATTCCCTCCCATGATCACTCCGAATTCTGATCACTTTGCCTATGCTCTCTCCTTTTTCTCTCTGAACCTTCTTACAAAGAGCTTCAAAAACAGCAAAAGTGTCAGACTTTTCACGAATAAAATCAACCCAAGTGTACCTGGAGTAGTCATCCACACAGACGAACACATATCTCTTCCCTCCAAGACTCTCGACCTGCATCGGTCCCATCAGGTCCATGTGGAGAAGTTCCAGAACCCGAGACGTGGTAAGATGTTGCACCATCTTGTGGGACTTCTTGACCTGTTTCCCAATCTGGCACTCACCACAAATTTTACCTTCAACAATCTTCAGTTTTGGGACACCGATGATAGCATTCTCAGAGACAATTTTCTGCATACTTATGAGATTTAGATGACCGAGCTTTTCATGCCACAGCTTGGTTTCATCTGCTTTGGTCAAGAGACACTTGCTGGTTGGTGCGGGGTTCCACATGTAGCAGTTGTCACGTGATCTATTTCCTCGCATAAGTTCATCCTGATCTTCATTAATCACCACACACTTATCACGGGTAAAGTTGACATGCAAATTCAGATCACAAAGTTGACTAATACTAATGAGATTAGCAGTGAGTCCTTCTACCAACAAAGCCTCAGTCAAACAAGACATACCAGGATAGTTTAATTGACCTTTACCCACAATTTTGGCTTTGACTCCATCTCCAAAGGTAACATGGCAGTTCGAGTAAGGTTTTATGTTGGTCAGAAAGGTGTGATCCCCAGTCATATGACGAGAACAGCCACTGTCGAAGTACCAGTCATTCCCGGTGGAGGCGCTCAGAGAGGTGTAGGCAATATTGGCACGATAGGAGGTATTCTTCACTCTCCATTCCAGCCGAGTAGCAGGTTGTTGATGAGAAGAGACATTTCTGTGGATGGACCTGTGTTGACGGACATTTCTCCCATACAAACGATAGCAGAAAGGACGAATATGTCCCTTTCTTCCACAATAATGGCATACCCAGCGAGGTCTGTTGACAGGAGACCTGTTTGGTCCAGATTGATGATATCGAGAAATGTCATGAAATTTGTTATTACCAGATGGTTGAGGCAAGTTTCGTGACATCTGGTTAGTCTGCTTTTGAGGAACGAACGTAGTCTGGGATGATGAAGCGCCATGGGTATATCCAAGTCCCTTCATGTTCTTCGCGGGTTTGCCGATGGTGAGGATTTTGTCAAGACTGTCAGTCCCAGAGTTCAGCATTCTAACAGTTTTAGTCATGTGCTCGAGTTCGCCGTTCAAACGACTGACTTCCTTCTTTAGATCCACAATAGTCTCGAGAAGTCTAGCTTTATCTTCAGTCAGGGTAAGGATGAGAGCACCCTGTTTGTCTAGAATCTGAGATTCCTCAACCCATTTGGTATGAAGGGTATTGTAGGCTTCATTCATAGCATCGTCAGATAGTTCATCATCAAGAACATATTTCTGAGAGCACTCACCAAATTCATTAGTAGACTCATGAGTATGAACAGAAGCAGTAAAGGCTACAAAATTACTTATCTGATCTGAGTCGCTCTCTTCATCTTCTTCATCTGAAAGAGTAGCGTTGTATCCCTTTTTCTGTCTCTTGAGGAAGTTGGGACACTCCTTCTGAATATGTCCAAATCCTTCACACTCGTGGCACTGAATGCCTTTGCCTTTCCCAGATCGTTCACCACCTTTACTATTCCTGTGAGGATAAGTATTTTTCTGGAAACGTTGTTGGAAGTTGTCCTTGACATCTTGTGAGACATTTTTCCCATTCATTTGATTAAGTCTTTTCATGACCCTGCCATAGTTTTTTGCAAGCATAGCAATAGTATCATCAATATCATTGTCAGAGTCTGAATATACCTGATCCCTCGGTTCATGAACAGAGCTTTTGAGGGCCATCCCTCTTTGTTTCTTTTCCACCTTAGGAAGAGAGAGTTCAAACGTCATGAGAGATCCCATTAATTCGTCGAATTTCAACGTCTTTAGGTCATGAACTTCCTCAATGGCCGTGATTTTCATCTTGAATCTGGGGCTCAAAGCTCTCAGGGTTTTTCGAACAAGATCTTCATCTGTCATGGGTTTTCCGAGAGAATAAGATTCATTGGCGAGATCACGAATGCGAACGTTGAACTCAGCGACAGTTTCGTCTTCGAGCATCATGAGAGCTTCGAAATTGGTTGTGAGGTACTGAAGTTTTTGTTCCCGGACCTTTGTAGTTCCCTCATAGGCAACAGCGAGGATTTCCCAGGCCTCTTTGGCAGTAGTGCAAGTATTTATCAACCTGAAAACATCTTTATCAACACCATTAAATATAGCATTGAGAGCACGGGAGTTACCAAGGGCCGCCTCATCCTCAGTGGGGGTCCAGTCTTTTTCCGGCTTGGTTCCAGTACGGGCTCCTTTGTCATCAGTAGTCACAGGAGCTTCCCACCCATGTATCACAGCTTTCCATGTTCGACTATCCAGGGACCTCAAGAAGGCGGTCATGCGTGCCTTCCAATATCCATAGTTGGTTCCGTCGAGTACTGGAGGGCGATTGACAGAACCTCCTTCTCGGGAACTATCCATAATAGGCAATCAGAAAGAAAATACAGGAAACCACCTAAGAGATCAAGGTGCCTGCTCTGATACCAATTGAAATTCTGATTAGTTGCAAAGGCAAGATGTCGCACACAATGTGTTGACAATGTGTCCGACAACTTGCTTGAACACAGATATGGATAAACAACAAAGGTGCAGAAATAAAGTACACAGGATATGGTTACCCAGTTCGGTGAAACACACCTACGTCTGGGGGCACGCTGCCAGTGGAAAGGATTTTCACTATCTTGTAGTCAATAGTACACATAAGGTTATATCTGATTACAATCAACAAATCAATAAAACCTAGAGACTATTACTACCAGTGATCACCTAGACAGGGACTCCCCCTGAATTTGAGCTCCGTCTCAATTCCACCCTTCGAGCAACCTCCTGGCTCGGTTGACCTTCAGTCTTCAGAAGCACGTGAACCTTCAATCACGAAAAGCACAAGAACCCAAATCTCACATACACTCAATCTGAAGAATAGTGTTTGAGAGAGTACACCACTTAAAACCAAAACACACAGCCTCCCAGTCCGCCGGTCTTGCACGTCTAAGAGCTCTGAGTGTTTGATCAAAAGTGTCAAAGCTGCTAAGGGAGAGCACACGGCTTTTATAGCAGCTGGACAATCCTGGAAGATATCTCGGGTTTCCTTACCCGGCCTCAAGCGAATATCTCAATGTAAAGACTCCATCAAAGAGAATATTCGAGCAATGAAGATAGCAGCGGAGAATATCTTGCAATGAAGGCTCCAGCGAGGCAGATATCTTGTAATGAAGACAGCAGCAAGGCAATAACTCAGCAAAAATTTACCAGCGAAGCAATCTGTCGAAACTGGAAACTTGCCTGAAATACTGTCTGCACACACGAGGAAAGATGTCAATCCAGAAGATGAAACATAACATCCGACATCTTTCCATACTACTTGCACTAAAAAATAGAGCCAACAAAACAACGTAACAACATTAATAATATTTGAAAGAATTTTATCCTTTAATTCCTCTAAAATACAATTAGTATTTTAATATATGTGCTATAAAAATTATGTTATAATTGTGAAAATAAACAAAGTGTTTTTTAATTCAAATATTCATTAATTTCTATAAGTGTTATAGAAATGAGAAATGAATAGAATACCACAATCCTGAACTATATTAGTACACTGCTTGAAACTAGTGGAAGGTTGTTGTCGCCGTTTTCCGGACAACGATTTAGAAGCCACAGGCGGTTAGACCCAAGGCCGGACCAAGTGGCCTCGCCTGGGCTCGAGCGTGTCGGACCTGGTTGCCCAGATCTTCCCTTGGCTGTCGATGGTGTATGAGCTCGCCGGGGTACCTGGAAAGGATGAGAGAACCGTGAGCTAAGAAAGGAAAACAGAGGGGGTGCCTCTGTTTACCTCTCCGACGCTCAACATTAGTGGGATTGAGGTGGAGAATAGAGGGTTTAAGTGTTTAGGGGCCAAGACTTGAGAGAAACGAGCGAAAGGTGAGTTCGGCAGCGTTTCAGTCCTCAAACTTGGATTACCTGGAGAAGGTGAGAGGCGCCTATATTTATAGGCGACCAAGGGGCCATTGGTGGGCCCCTTAGCCGAGGATAACATGGGTTCGGCCCTTGGCCGAAAGTGGCACCTATCGCTGAAGCCACGATCGCGGCTTGCCCCCGAGCCGAGGTTAGCCGCCGAGGGTCGCCGCCGCAGGCGGGGAACGAGGCGATCTCTTCTAACAAGCGATCGTCGTCGTCGACTTCCTTCGGGCCACCCTCCGGCCACAAGCGCGCCCACACATCGACGGTGCCAGATAGCATGGATTCGATGCTCCTGGCAGAGGCGGCGGAGCTGAGGGATCAGTGCTCCCGAGGGATTCTTGGGACCTCTCTGCGGGACTTCGAGGGTTTGCTGACGGCAAGCGATCTGGAGCATTTCCAAAACGGGATCGGCGATGCCCGAAAGGTACGATACGCCTGCTTATCTCATGCGTAACCCTTATGCTTACTTCGATTATACGTATATTGCTTGTCTCTGCAGATGCTCGCACGTCAAGAGCGAAGCGGTCGCATTCTCCGGGACCTGCTGCGGCGCATGCAGATTATGGAGAAGGACAAGGAGAGCACGGCGGCCGCCCACGCTGACGCTCTAGCGGGAGCCTGTACTGCTCGAGAATTCCAAGCACTCGAGGAGGAGCTGAAGCGAGCTCGCGAGGAGTTGGCGACCGAGAAATTGCTTCGCACGGCCGGGCAGGCGTCTCGGGAGAAGGTGGAGCAGGCGGCCGACACCTTCTTAGGGGAGACAAAGAAGCTCCAGGCGGCGCTCTCGAGTCGGGACGAGGAGCTGAACATCGTCCACGCCCGGCTGTCAGTGAGTGAGATCTCCCGGGTCAAGGCTGAGAGGGAGAGGGATACTTTGCGGGCGGAGGTGCAGATCCTTGCCGAGGAGAAAGACGACGCCGTGCAGTCCAAGACGGACCTGGAGGATGACTGGGACCTCGCGCTGGAGGCGGTCCGCTATGAGGCAGCCAAACAGGTCCGAGACGCGACCATGAAGGAGAACGTGTCTCGCGGGACCACGTTTTCCTACTTCGATGTCATGTTTCCTCCTCTGGACGACGAGTCGCCTGAGGACGACCTGCGTACTCAAGCCCCCGCGGAAGCCGCCCAGTCGGCGAACCTTCAACTCGACGGAGAAGTCATCGGTGGGTTTGGCGCCCCCTGCCCCGAGGAAGACGAAGAGCAGATCGACTTCGGCTCGGAGTAGCCGGGTTTTCTTCGGTTTTCCGCGCACTTGTTTAGCGCTTGCGTCATGCATTCTTCCGGAATTTTGTTATGTCTTTCTTCCGTTAGAAGTTTGTCGTGTTCTCATACTTTTCTTTTTGGGTTGTTCGTACAACATTGTTCGCCTTAGTCAGAGCTTTTCTGTCTGTTATGCGTCTTATTTTCTCGACTTGCCATGCTTAGCGTAATCGATTCGCGTGTTGTGATTGGTGCGTGTCTCACGAGCCCGGCTTGCCTTACCTAGCATAACTGGTTTGCACGGCTTACTGCCGCACTTGGCGGCGAAGCTTCCCGCGGACGCTGGCTAGACCAGATTCGCCCGACGGGTGCGACCTTCGGCCATTCATTCGTGACTCGTCGCCTGTCGGCGTGTGCGAGCTGGGTGGCCGTCGCGCTCGTCTTCCGACGAGTACGTTACCTATCGGCGTGCGTATTGGGACAAGCTTGCAGTTCCCGGTGAGTGTGGTACTTGTCGGTACGCGCGTCACGTTTTGGGTTTTGACTGCCGAGATCGACGGTCCGGTGCGCGGACGCGATCTACCGATGCCCCGTTGCCTATCGGTGTGCGGGGCGTGGAATTGCACGAGAGCGTCGCGCGGGGGTTGGAGGTCCGGTGCGCGGATCCGACTTGTTAATCTTTAGCTACCTTTCGGTGCGTAAAACGTGTCATTGTGCGAGCCTGACTAGACGAGGCGACGAGCTCGGCTAGACGACGTGACGAGTTCGACTAGGCGGAGTGACCAGCTCGTAGTGACGAGCTTGACTAGGCGAAGTGACAAGTTCGACTAGGCGAAGTGACGAACTCGACTAGGCGAAGTGGCGAACTCGACTAGGCGAAGTGACGAGCTCCACTAGGCGAAGTGGCGAGTTCGACTAGGCGAAGTGACGAGCTCGACCAGGCAAAGCGATGAGTTCGACTAGGCGAAGTGACGAGCTCGACCAGGCGAAGCGGCGAGCTCGACTAGGCGAAGCGACGAGCTCGACCAGGCGAAGTGGCGAGCTCGACTAGGCGAAGCGACGAGCTCGACCAGGCGAAGTGGCGAGCTCGACTAGGCGAAGCGACGAGCTCGACCAGGCGAAGTGGCGAGCTCGACTAGGCGAAGCGACGAGCTCGACCAGGCGAAGTGGCGAGCTCGACTAGGCGAAGCGACGAGCTCGACCAGGCGAAGTGGCGAGCTCGACCAGGCGAAGCGACAAGCTCGACCAGGCGAAGTGGCGAGCTCGACCAGGCGAAGTGGCGAGCTCGACCAGGCGAAATGGCGAGCTCGACCAGGCGAAGTGGCGAGCTCGACTATGCGAAGCGACGAGCTCGACTAGGCGAAGCGACGAGCTCGACCAGGCGAAGCGGCGAGCTCGACTAGGCGAAGTGACGAGCTCGGCCAAGCGAAGTCGAAGTCCCAACAATCCGTTAGCCCCCCGAGTTTCTCGGGTACTCGCAGAGAAGACGAGAAATTGTTACAAAATAAAGCAAAGGTTTCGAAGCGAAGTGTAATTCGATTACAACGTTGAAATAGTTAAAAAAAAAATTTACATTCCCAGGCCGTTCGGCCGTACTTGAGATTTAAAAATGTCATTTCAAAAATTGAAAATGGAATGACATAACAAAACATAGAGTAAGCGGGAACGGGCGTCTATTGGTAGTACCGCCGAAGGTGTTCAGCGGTCCTAGGGTGCGTGAATACGAGTCCTTCCAGGTTCTCGAGCTCGTACGTGCCATTGTGGATGGCTCGGCGCACGCGTTATGGACCTTCCCAAGTGGGGCCCAAGACTCCCGCCCCTTGCACTTTGGTGTTTTGGAACACCCTCGTGAGGATGAGGCCTCCATCGGCGAACTGTCGTAGCTTGACCTTGGAGTTGTAGTATTTTTCGACATTCCTCTTTTGTGCAGCAAGGCGGGTGAGCGTGTCCGCCCTCCTCTCATCTATGAGGTCCAGCTCGAGCCTGATCGCGTTGTCGTTGGCGGTTTCTTCATATTCCTCGATGCGCAGGGTCGGCAGCTTGGTCTCGACGGGTACCACGGCCTCGACGCCGAACGTGAGAGCGAAATGAGTTTTTCCGATCGCGTTTCGCGCGGTGGTTCGGTACGCCCACAGGACCATGGGGAGCTCGTCGGCCCAAGCCCCCTTTTTCTCCTCCAGCTTCTTTTTCAGATTCTCCTTGATCGTTTTGTTGACCGCCTCTACCTGACCGTTGGCTTGAGGATGGCGGGGGGAAGAGAAAGTCTTGCTAATGCCCAACCGCTCGCATACTTCTCGGAGGCGCGCGTTGTCAAACTGCTTTCCGTTATCGGTCACAATCGACGCGGGAATCCCGAAGCGGCAGACAATGTTCTTCCAGATAAAGTTCGTTGTGTTTGTCTCGGTGATCTTTGCCAGCGGCTCGGCCTCCACCCACTTCGTGAAATAGTCGATTGCCACGATCGCATACTTGTATTGCCTCGGAGCCATAGGTAGCTCGCCGATGAGATCGATTCCCCACTTTGCGAAGGGGCGCGGAACGATGATCGGACATAGCGGTGCCGGTGCTTGGCGCGGGATGTGGGCGAACCTTTGGCATTTGGCACACCTTTTGGCCCACTCGTGGGAGTCCTTTTTCAAGGTTGGCCAAAAATATCCAAGCCTTAGGAGTTTCAATGCCAAAGACTGTCCGGCGGCATGGTTTCCGCACACCCCCTCATGCACCTCGCGAAGCGCCCTCTTCGCCTCGACCTCGGTCAAGCAGCGGAGGAGGGGCATGGAATAGACTCTTTTGAACAGGTTGTTCTCCCTCATCGTGTACTTCGGCGCCAAGCTTCTCAGCTTTTTGGCCTCCTCTTTGTCTTCGGGGACGACTCCTCGCTTAAGGAATTCTACGAGCGTTGTCATCCATGAGGGAGGCGGAGTCTCGTCAACTACCCAGACGTAGGGTCGGGTCAGCACCTCGATCGGAAGGTTGCCTTCGCCCTCCTCGTCTATCCCGGACGCGAGGCAAGCTAGGGCGTCAGCGTCGATGTTCGCTTCTCGGGGGACTTGGACGATCTCGAACCATGACAGTGCCTCTAGGTTCTTTCGGGTTTTGGATAAGTACGCGACCATGTTCGGCTCTTTAGCGGCGTAGTCGCCCTTAACCTGGTTCACGATCAACTGCGAGTCGCACTGGATGCGCAGGTTTTGGGCGCCTAGCCTGTCCGCCAGCTCCAAGCCAACGATCAGAGCCTCGTACTCCCCCTCGTTGTTGGAAGCCTTGAACTCGAACCGCATGGCATATCTCAGTTTTTCCCTATCGGGATTTGTGAGCACAACGCCGGCGCCAGCCCCCCGGGCATTTGACGCACCATCTACGTGCAAGTCCCAGACCGGCCCTATCGGGCCGTTGGTCCTCTTCCTTGACAGCTCACCGTGGTCGTCCTCCTTGTCTTTCGTGCCCTTACTACTCTCGTCGCCCTCGTCGGTCGGGGGCGTTGTGAATTCGGCGATGAAGTCGGCGAGGGCCTGGCCCTTGATGGCGGTTCTTGGTTGGAACTCGACCCCATAATCGCCCAACTCTTGGGACCACATGGCCATTCGAGAGGAGGTCCTTTTTTGAAGGGCCTTCTCGATGGGATGTCCCGTGCGGACCACAATGGGGTACGCCTGAAAGTAGGGTCGGAGTTTTCTCGCGCTCATGACAAGGGCGAGGGACAATCTCTCGATTTCCGGGTATCGAGTCTTGGCGTCAAGGAGCGCCTTGCTAACATAGTAGACCGGCCATTGCACCTTGTCTTCTTCGCGTATGAGAACTGCGCTCACGGCCCTCTCGGAAACCGCGATGTAGATGTACAAGGTTTCACCATTCTTTGGCTTTGCAAGGAACGGGGGGGGGGGGGGGGGGGGGGAGGCGAAGTAGGATTTCATTTCGCGGAACGCTTCCTCGCACTTCTCCGTCCACACGAACCCGTCGGTCTTCTTTAGTGCCTTAAAAAACGGTTGACACTTGTCGGTGGCCTTGGACACGAATCGCGTTAGGGCGGTGATCCTTCCTGTCAGACTCTGAACTTCTTTCACTTTCTGCGGCGACCTCATTTCTAAGATCGCCCTAATCTTCTCAGGGTTAGCCTCGATCCCGCGGCGGCTAACCATGTAGCCCAAGAATTTTCCGGACTCGACCCCAAAAGCGCACTTGTTGGGGTTGAGCTTCATCTTGTAGCGTCGCAGGATTGCAAACATTTCTCCCAGGTCTCGAACGTGGTCGTGGGTCTTGAGGCTTTTGACGAGCATATCGTCAACGTAGACTTCCATGGTTTTGCCAATTTGATTGGCGAACATTCGGTTTACCAACCTTTGATACGTCGCTCCCGCGTTTTTGAGGCCAAATGGCATGACCTTGTAACAGTAGAGTCCGCGGTTCGTAACAAAGGTGGTCTTGATCTGGTCTGGCTCGTGCATGCGGATCTGGTTGTAGCCTGAATAGGCGTCCATGAAGCTCAACAACTCGTGGCCCGCCGTAGCGTCCACAAGCTGCTCGATCCTCGGGAAAAGGAAGCTATCTTTCGGGCAGGCCTTGTTGAGATCTTTATAGTCGATACAGATCCGCCATTTCTCGTTTGGCTTCTTGACCATCACCACGTTGGACACCCACTTGGGGTGTTCCGCCTCCCTGATGAAGTCGGCGGCGAGAAGTTTATCGACCTCTACACCGATGGCTTGGTATCTCTCCCCGCTGAACGTTCGCCGCGGTTGGACGCGTTCGGCCACTCTTTTGTCGTCGTTGAGACGGTGAACCATTATCTCAGGGTCGATCCCCGGCATGTCGGCGTGTGTCCACGCGAAGATGTCCTTGTGCTTGCGGAGGAAGGTGGCGAGCTGGTCTCGGACATCGGCCGGGAGCTGGGCGCCTACCCTGACCACCTGGTCGGGTTTGGCGTCGTCTAACACGACCGGAACAAGGTCATCCAGTGTCTCCACCTTTCGACGCTCGACATCGTCTCTCTGGTCCAGTTCTCCGAAGATTTCTCCTTTCCCTATTTCGCACGGGAACTTGTCCCCGAGTTGGAAGACGGTGCTCACCATTTTTCCCTTTTCTTTCCCGTCCACGCCTTGGATGTAGCCCATCCTCGCCATTGATTGGTCTCCCAACATTATGGCTATCTCTTTGTCCGTCGGGAACTTCATCATCAGGTGGTAAGTGGAAGTGATGGCCTTCAACCGGTTGAGGGTCGGGCGGCCAATTATGACGTTGTAGGCGGAGGGTTGGTCCACGACCAAGAACGGTACGATGTGGGTGACCTCGAGCCCCCCCGGTGTCCTGAAGGTCACCAGGAGGTCGATGGTTCCCTCCGTCATGACCTTCTCCCCGAAGAAGCCGAAGAGCGGAGTTGAGATCGGGGTCGGTCTCATCCCAGATAGCTTCATCCTGTCCAGCGCCGCCTTGAAGATTATATCGGCGGAGCTCCCATTGTCGATCAGGATTCTCCGGACGAGGTTGTTGGCGACCGGGGCTGAGACGACTATCGCGTCGTTGTGTGGGTGGAGGACTCGCGCCGCCTCTTGGCCAGTGAAGAACATGGACTCGAACGGGGCCGGAGGAGGAGCCTCGTATGTGTGGTTGATGTAGTGCGCTATTTTCCCTTGGGAAACTTCGCGCGCGTACTTCTTCCTTTGCGTGGACGAGTCCCCAAACTCCGGGGCCGCCCATGATTGAGCCCACGATGTGCAGTTGCGAGCTCTCCGGTTCTTCGATTACTGCTCGGTCCGTGACGGTCACCGTTGCCGGGCCCTTCCTTTCCTGCCGCGGATGCTCACCGTGCGCCGCGGCCGTCCCGATCGTTCTAAGGACATACTCTTTCAGTTTCCCGTCTTGAATCAGGGCCTCGATCTGACGCTTGAGTTGATAGCATTCGGATGTCAGATGCCCGTGATCTTGGT
Source organism: Urtica dioica subsp. dioica (assembly GCF_054948205.1). NCBI lineage: Eukaryota > Viridiplantae > Streptophyta > Magnoliopsida > Rosales > Urticaceae > Urtica > Urtica dioica. Next base: position 60,908,287 of record NC_142756.1, on the reverse strand, counting down.
GGTATTCGCAGAACTTCTTTCGATCCCTCTTTGCAGGATCCTTTGTGAGAGGAGTAGGGCTCCCTAGCTTGTCGCGGTGCAGAGCCAGGATCCGCTCCGGTGGGGTGTTCAAGGGGGTGAACGTCGAGAACTTTCGGAAGCTATCGACGTGTGCCGGTCTCAGCCCGGGGAGGGAGCGGCCATTAGGGGCCTGGCCTCCCTTGTTCCTCCTCTTTCGAGGGTCGGGACGATCTCCGTCTGGGTCGTCGCGGCGTCGACCGCCTTGTCCCCCTGACTTCCGGCCATCTCGGCCATCGAGATAGTCCTTGATTCCCATATACGTGCGGGCTCTTGTCATCAGCTCTGCCATGCTTCGCGGGACCTTCCCTACAATGGACTTGAGGAAGTCGCTCGTGTGAACTCCTTCGGTGATCGCCGTGATGGCGTCCTTGTCGTCAAAACCCTCGACTTTGTGAGACTCCTCGGTGAAGCGAGCGAGGTATTGCCTCAACGTCTCGTCTCTCCCTTGCCGAAGGGAGAGGAGGTGGGTCTTCAACTTCTTTTGCGCCACGAGCGTGGCGAAGCGGGCGAGGAAAGCCTCCTGCAAAGCCCGGAAGGACGGGATGCTCCCGGGTCTCAGGCTCCGGAACCACTCAAAGCCCGACCCCGTGAGGGTTAGGCTGAAGGCTTGGCATAGGGTCGCGTCCGGCTGCCCTTGCATTGTCATCCATGTCTCGTAGTGTTGGATGTGGAAGTTCGGGTCAGTCCGCCCATCATAGGGAGGGATTGATGGAAATTTGAAGTTCCCCACGCAAGGTTGCGCGAGGATTTGTGCGACGAAGGGAGAGTATGATTCATCGATCCCCCCATATGGCCTCTGCCTCACCGACTCCCTCATCTCGATGATTTGGTTTTGGAGGCTCTGAATCATCGTGACCATGTCAAGCCCGTTAGCAGGGTTGACCGCCGGGGCCACGGGAGTCGCTGGCTGGCGCTCGTTGGACGCTTGGTCCACGATATTGGCCTGAGGTTTGCCGAGAGTTACGGCGGGGAGCGCGTCCCTCCGAGAGTTGAGCCTTTGGCGGAGATCCTCCCCCCGGGAGTTTCTCTGCGCCGTCAAGCGCTCTCTAAGGTCCACGCTTGGCGCGTGGTGGGGCGAGTTCGCCCTTGGTCGGGCCGCGCGGCGAGCGCTTCGGCTATCGGCCCCATCATTGCCCAGAGTCGCTCTCTCCTCGGTGAGGGGCCGTGTCCGGCCGCCTCTTGAAACCGAAGTGGCGAGTCCCTGGGAACGCGACCGTGCCTGCCGTCGCGCCGGACGCGACGGGTCGGCCAAAGCGCCATTGGGCCTCTCGGACTGCGAATGGGCGAGGCTAGGAGTCGCCTCGTCGGTCCTCGACTCCCCCACATAGTCGGGGTCGGAGTCGTTATGGGCGGATCGATCCTCGACATCGTAGCCGAGGAGATCGGCAATGAGCGAACCGTCAACACCGGGACGGTCAAGGAGCTCCGCAAGCCGCCGGGCCGTGTCCTCTCGGAGCTCGGTCTCGGGGTCGTTCACCGGGTCTTGGGGCTGGCTCTCGCTATCGCGAGGGTGCCCTTCATGACGGTGTGCGAGGCGTCGGAGACCGTACCTCGAGGTCGTTGCCCGAGTACCCGCGGAGGTAGTGGGAATGTGACTCATCGTTCAAAAGCCATTTTCCGGACAACGATTTAGAAGCCACATGCGGTTAGACCCAAGGCCGGACCAAGTGGCCTCGCCTGGGTTCGAGCGTGTCGGACCTGGTTGCCCAGATCTTCCCTTGGCTGTCGATGGTGTATGAGCTCGCCGGGGTACCTGGAAAGGATGAGAGAACCGTGAGCTAAGAAAGGAAACCAGAGGGGGTGCCTATGTTTACCTCTCCGACGCTCAACATTAGTGGGATTGAGGTGGAGAATAGAGGATTTAAGTGTTTAGGGGCCGAGACTTGAGAGAAACGAGCGAAAGGTGAGTTCGGCAGCGTTTCAGTCCTCAAACTTGGATTACCTGGAGAAGGTGAGAGGCACCTGTATTTATAGGCAACCAAGGGGCCATTGGTGGGCCCCTTAGCCGAGGATAACATGGGTTCGGCCCTTGGCCGAGGATAGCATAGGCCCGGCCGAGGATAGCATAGGGTGGCGTCACTGGTGGGCCCCTCGGCTGGGGACAGCATGGGCTCGGCAGGGGATAACATAGGCTAGCGCTATTGACGTTCCCCTTGACCGAGGATAACATAGGCTGGCGTCATTGGCGTGCCCCTGGGCCGAGGACAACATGGGCTGGCGTCATTGGTGGGCCCCTTGGCCGAGGATAACATAGGCTCGGCCGAGGATAGGTCTGTGAGGCCGAGGTCGAGCTCGCGAGGCCGAGGTCGCTCGTGAGGCCGAGGTCTAGCTCGCGAGGCCGAGGTCGATGATGAGTGCGTATTTTACGTACGAATCCGCTCTCATTTGACTTGGATTTAGCGCGTTCTCAAGTGTTTTTGATGGTTTTAGTGTGGTTATAGTGAATTTCAGGTCAACATGGATGAAAAGTAACTGTCGGGTCACCTATCGATGGAACGGAAGTAAAAGCGATGAATTTGGAGTCAAAATGAAGAAATGAAGATTTGGAGTCTGGTGCGCAAGACCTCGCGGCGCGACCTCAGCGATCAAGAATTCTCGCGCCGCGACCAGAAGACCTCGCGCCGCGACCCCTGCATTTTCACGAACACAAAAAGTTCCATGAGCTTCTCGCGGTGCGCCTCGCGGTGATCGCGCGCCGCGACGATACGAAGAAGGAAGCCTCGCGCCGCGAGGATGGATGGCGCGCCGCGAGACGACGAATCCTGACGAAATAAAGTCGAATTTTGACTTAATCCTAGCCGTTGGATCGTTTTTTAAGGCCCAGATTAGTCCAAAATTGTACTTCGACCTATACCACTATAAAACACAACTCAGCCTCTTTTTTTTAGGTTACGCTTTATTTTATTATCGTTTTGGAGAGCTTTTGCAACGGAGAGAAAGCTTATCAACGGAATTGACAAAATCCGATCAGCCGGAACTCCATTAATAGTTTTTCTTCTTCCTTCTATTTATTTTCTGCTCTTAATTTACTATTGTGTTCTTGAATTCCTTTTTCGTTATAATCATGAGCTCTCTTCGTCATTCTATGCTAGTTTTATTGCTTTTAATCACTCTCCTTGTGTTGATCATGGTCATGAACACCGTTAGAGGCTAAGTCTTTAGCGGGGTTACGATGTAGTCGGGGTTAGATATAGCTTAGGGGTTTCATTAGGGTTTGATTAGTTATTAACTGTTTCATGAATATGTTTGCTTGTGTGGAAGTGTTCTTAATGCATTCTTTAGCTTGATCACCTTTAGAATTGTTTAATTAGAGTTTTTAGCTGCTCGAGAGAGAGTAAAAATTCGTGCCCTTTTTCACTCATCACATTGTTTTAGGTTGCTTAACGGCTTAGACGAGTGTGTAATTGTTAGAATTCTCGCGTTTAGTGCATGTGGTTGTTTTAATAGGATTAGAGGCCGAGAGGATAAGTAATCCGACAATTGCATAGGTTCGATAGATCACTCGAGAGAGGCTAGGGAATATTAATGAGAGAATGAGATTAGCTTACATAGGAATAGTGGTAATTGTTCGTTCCCGAAACCCCGATGCTGTGTTACCTGGTGAAATCGCAACCCCGTAGTTTTCTTTGCTTGTTATCTCGTGTTTGTTTCTCTTTTATTTTTACGTTAATTCATTTGCTAGTTTTATAAACACATCCATCAACAAATCTGTGAAATCAATTTGCTTTAGGTTGTTTAACGTCGCTATAGTAACTAGTCTATGTGGGATCAATATCCGTTACTTACGTAACACTATTACTTGTTCGATACGTCCACTTGCGTGCTAGTTATAAAAATATCGCAACAAGTTTTTGGCGCCGTTGCCGGGGACTTTTTACGATAGCGTCGAAAAATAATCTGCCTTGCCATTTGATTTTGTTACGCGTTTCCTAACTTTGCGTGTCATTTTCTTGGTCTTGAAGGTGCATGCGGAGTGAGGGAACATCAAACCTCGTTCCACTAAATCTTGAGATCGAAAAATTCTGCAAGACAAACAGAAAGCAGTCAAAGGAACGACCAATGGGAGATAGAGCGAACGACGCAGCGAACGAAGAGCCAAAGACCCTATTCCAATATGGGTTACCACTAGCCGACGCTGCGCAATCGGCAATCACTCTCCCGGCTCTTGCGGGTAACCAGAATTTCGAGATCAAGACCGACATAATTCACATGGTCCAAGCAAATCAATTCTCTGGATCACCTGCCGAAGACCCGCAAGACCATTTGACGAACTTCGTCGAGATCGCAAACACGTTCAAGCTCCACAACGTGTCCGACGAAGCCATTCGCCTCCGCCTCTTCCCGTTTTCACTACGGGACCGAGCCAAGACGTGGCTAAACTCCCTCCCGCCGGGTTCCATCACCTCGTGGGCCGACTTGCGCATCAAATTCATCTCAAAGTTCTTCCCGTTCGAGAAGATGCACAAGAGACGCAACGAGATCCATTCGTTCGCCCAATACGACGGGGAGTCACTGTTTGAAGCATGGGGGCGCTTCAAGGAGTTAGAGAGGAGGTGTCCCAATCATGGCATCCAGGGGTGGATGATGGTGCAGATTTTCTATGGCGGTCTCTCACCATCGTCTCGCACCCTAGTCAACACGGCCGCCGGAGGGTCGTTCTTTCAGAAGACAGAGGAGGAAGCTCACAACATTCTCGAGGAGCTGGCCTACAACAACGACCAATGCCCGTCCGAGCGGCGCATCTTGAAGAATATGCCAGTCACTCCCGAGATGGAGCTGATGAAGGCACTGGCAGCACAGGTGGCGGATCTCACAAAGTCAGTCCAGGGACAGAAGGCCTCTGTGCAAGTTGTGCACACTCCCGAAGTATGTTTCTGGTGCAACGGGCAGCACAACAGTGACGAGTGCGCCTATGGGGACAACGACCAACAAGCCAACTTCATCAACAACAGGCCGCCCCAGAACAACTACAATCAAGGCCCAAGGAACAACTACCAGAATGAGGGGTGGAGAGGTCCCCAAAACAACATGCATATGCAACCCGCGCCTCAAGCACAGCCTCGTCCACCACAGAATCAGCCCCGACCACCGCCATACCAGCCTCCTCCATTTCGGGCGTACAAGGGCGAGACCAACCTCGAGGAGCTCATCGCCAACTTGGCCACGTCAACAACCGCCTTCATCAACTCCACCACCGAGTTCATGCACGAAACGAAGACGTCTCTCTCGAACCAATCGGCGTAGATCCGAAATCTTGAGACGCAGATGGGGCAACTGTCGACAGCGGTTAACTCACGACCTCAGGGAACGCTTCCGAGCAACACCGACATCAACCCCAGGTCACAAGTCAATGCCATTACACTCAGAAGCGGACAGGTGATTGACAACTCCGGCAAGAAGAAAGAGAATGTGGAGAAAGACGAGCCCCCCGTATCGATGCCCCAAGCCACACCACCTCCGGCGAGCGCCCCAGCTCCAACAAGCCCGCCAAAGCTGCCGTTTCCTCAGAGGCAGAAAGAAGGGAAACTCGACCACCAATTCAGCAAGATCCTCGAGGTATTCAAGCAGCTTCAGATAAATATCCCGTTTGCTGACGCTCTTGAACAGATGCCGACGTACGCCAAGTTCCTGAAGGACATCCTCTCGAAAAAGAGGAAAATAGAGGACTGCAGCACGATCACCCTCACCGAAGACTGCTCCGCCATCATTCAGAGGAAGTTGCCGGTGAAGATGAAGGATCCAGGGAGTTTTACCGCCCCGTGTGCTATCGGGAACACCTTCTTTGAGCGAGCACTATGCGACCTGGGAGCGAGCATCAACCTGATGTCGTACTCTATTTTCAAGAAGCTCGGCATCGGCGAAGTGAAGCCGACCCGAATCACGCTACAGATGGCGGACAGGTCCATCGTATACCCACGAGGAGTGATCGAGGATCTCTTGGTCAAGGTTGACAAGTTCATCTTCCCCGCCGACTTCGTGGTGCTCAACATGGAGGAAGACCACGACGTCCCAATTATCCTAGGGCGGCCATTCCTTGCCACATGAGGAGCTCTCATCGACGTCCAGAAAGGAGAGCTAAAATTGAGGGTGCAAAACGAAGAAGTGGTGTTCAACGTGTTCCACGCCATAAAATACCCAAGGGCGAGCGACTATGTCTTTCGGATCGACGTATGTAACTCCATCATCGCCGACTTCTCTCACCGATCCGAGGACCCTCTCGAGGTAAGTTTGCTGAACTCTATCGATTTCACTAACGAGTTTGATGAATGTGAAGCTTTAGAGCACGTAGAGTACATGAACGCAGCCATGCCATATCGACGTAACTCGATCGAGAGTTTGGGGGAGAGCCAACCTCGAGTGCCCCCGTCCATTCAACAGCCCCCAAAACTCGAGTTGAAAGAATTACCGGCACATCTCCGCTACGCATACTTAGGCGCAGACTCAACCCTTCCGGTGATCATCTCGAATCACCTCACCAAGGGAGAAGAAGAAAAGCTGCTCGTGGCGCTACGCAAGCACAAGGGAGCGATCGGGTGGACACTCTCGGACATAAAAGGGATCAGCCCCTCCTATTGCGTGCACCGCATACTCTTGGAGGACGGGCATCGACCCTCGGTGGAGCACCAAAGACGCCTCAATCCGGCGATGAAGGAGGTCGTCAGGAAAGAGATCCTGAAATGGCTCGACGTCGGGGTCATCACCCGATCTCCGACAGCGCATGGGTAAGTCCGGTGCAATGCGTTCCAAAGAAAGGCGGAATGACGGTGGTGAGAAACGACAACAACGAGCTCATTTCCACTCGGACGGTGACCGGGTACAGAATCTGCATGGACTGCCGCAAGCTCAACAACGCCACGCGTAAAGACCACTTCCCACTCCCCTTCATCGATCAGATGCTCGACCGTCTCGCAGGGCACAGGTATTATTGTTTTCTTGATGGGTATTCAGGTTATAACCAGATCACGATCGCACCAGAGGATCAGGAAAAGACCACCTTTACATGCCCTTATGGCACTTTCGCCTTCAAGCGAATGCCGTTTGGGCTATGTAACGCACCAGCCACGTTCCAAAGATGCATGATGGCCATCTTCTCCGACATGGTGGAGAAAACAATTGAGGTTTTTATGGACGATTTTTCTGTATTTGGCCCTACATTTGATCAATGTTTGGAGAATTTGTCTCAGGTGCTTAACAGGTGTGAAGAAACTAACCTCGTGCCTAACTGGGAGAAGTGCCATTTCATGGTACAAGAAGGCATCGTGCTGGGTCATAGAGTCTCGAAGGACGGGTTAGAGGTGGACCGGGCGAAAATTTCCACAATCGAGAAGCTACCACCGCCAACTTCGGTCAAGGGAGTGAGAAGTTTCCTGGGGCATGCCGGCTTCTATAGGCGCTTCATCAAGGACTTCTCCAAAATAATGAAGCCACTATGCGGACTACTCGAGAAGGACACCAAGTTCTCTTTCTCCACCGAGTGCTTAGAGGCCTTCAACGCCCTCAAGCAGAGACTCAGCACCGCCCCGATCATCACCTCCCCAGACTGGAGTCTCCCGTTCGAGATCATGAGCGACGCTAGCGACCATGCGGTGGGTGCAGTCCTTGGGCAGCGTAAAGACAAGGCTTTCCATGCCATTTACTATGCAAGCCGGACTCTTAACGAAGCCCAAGTGAACTACACGACGACGGAGAAGGAGCTTCTGGCAGTGGTGTTCGCATTCAACAAGTTCAGACCCTACATCATCGGCAACAAGGTGATTGTCTACACCGACCACGCGGCCATCAGATACCTCATGGAGAAGAAGGACGCCAAACCCCGCCTAATCTGTTGGGTCCTTCTCCTCCAAGAGTTCGACATCGTGGTCAAAGATAAGAAGGGCACAGAGAACCTCGTAGCTGATCACTTATCGAGACTGGAGACACTCGAGCACGTTCCAGACAAGACGACACTCATCAACGATGACTTCCCCGACGAAAAGCTTTTGGCCATCCATCAAGCCGTCCTCCCATGGTATGCCGACATCGTGAATTACCTCGTAGGCAAGGTGGTGCCTACCGACCTCAAGACGTACCAGAAGCGGAAATTTCTCTCGGAGGTCCGGAGGTATTACTGGGAGGAGCCGATTCTCTATCGGCAATGGGCAGACCTAGTCGTGAGAAGATGTGTTCCTGAGGACGAAATGGAGTTAGTCCTACGACATTGTCATGGACTCGAGTGTGGAGGCCACTTCGGCCCAAACCGCATGGCAGCGAAAGTTCTTCAAAGCGGCTTCTATTGGCCGACGCTCTTCAAGAACAGCCGTGACTTCATCATTGCCTGTGATCGATGCCAACGAACAGGTAACATCTCTAACCGCAATGAGATGCCACTCACGAACATATTAGAGATCGAGCTGTTCGATGTTTGGGGGATTGACTTCATGGGCCCATTTCCGTCCTCCTACGGAAATCAATACATTCTCCTCGCGGTGGACTATGTATCGAAATGGGTCGAGGCAAAAGCTACACCGACGAGCGATAGCAAGGTGGTCCTGAAATTCTTGAAGAGCATTTTCACTCGATTCGGCACGCCACGGGCCATCATTAGTGACGGAGGTGCACACTTCTGCAACCGGCAATTCGACGCACTCCTTGCCAAATATAGCGTCAACCACCGGAGAACGTTGGCGTATCATCCCCAAGCCAACGGTCAAGCGGAGGTCCCCAATCGAGAAATCAAGCAAATCTTGGAGAAGACGGTGGGAGCCTCACTCAAGGACTGGTCAGCCAAGCTCGAAGATGCTCTCTGGGCCTATTGCACGGCCTTCTAGACACCCATTGGCATGTCTCCGTACCACCTCATCTATGGGAAAGCATGCCACTTGCCGGTCGAACTCGAGCACAAGGCATTATGGGCAATGCAGAAGCTTAATTTCGACTACAAGGCCTCGGGACAGCAACAATTGCTCCAACTGAATGCACTCGACGAGCTCCGTCGTGAAGCATACGAAAATGCCAAGATATACAAGGAGAAGACTAAGGCGTGGCACGACAAGCACATCGTCCGTAAAGAGCTAAATCCAGGTCAACAAGTCCTCCTTTACAATTCGAGACTGAAGCTCTTTCCAGGAAAACTGAAGTCGAGGTGGTCAGGGCCGTTCGAGATCGTCAGCGTATACCCACATGGGTGGGTAGAGTTAAAAAATCAGAAAGGAGAGCAATTCAAAGTCACCGGTCACAGGGTGAAACCATACTTTGGAGGTGTGTTCGAAAGGGAGAAGGCGGTCACCTTCATCACTACCATTCCATGACCATACGATATCCCGTCAAGCTATTGACGTAAACTAAAGCGCTTCTCGGGAGGCGACCCGTGTTTTTCTTTCGTTGCATTTTGTTTTGATTGATTTTTCGTAGTTAATTTTGTAGGGATTGTTTTCACGTGTCTTATGTTTTTGATTTCTCAGACTTTGTAAAAAAAAAAAAAGAGCCTCGCGCCGCGAGGACACCGCGACATAGACCGCGAGGAAAACCTGTGAAAATTCGGGTTGCACGCATTTGGGCACCTCGCGGCGCGAGGATCCGGGTCGCGCCGCGAGAACGGGTCAACCCGCGCAGGTAAGTCCTCTTAAAACCCCAAATTTCGTGTTTTCTAACCCTACAACTCCATTTTCTCTCTTTTCTCTCTATTTTTCTCCGAAAATTTCACCTCTCTAACACTCTCTTCTTCACAAAATCTACTATAATCGTGTGCAATCTCATATTGGTGTGAGGAATTTGGTTGAATTTTAATTGTTCTTCATCATTGTCTCAACATGAACAAGGTACACTCTCTTGTCTCCGAATTTATGCGTTTGATGATGATTTAATTACTTGTTTGGAGTTTATTAGAGTGTTGTTGTGATGAAAACAAAGTGGGTGTGTTCATGTGCGTTCATAATCATGATTTCCTTTGAAAATTTGGCACACCCACTACGTGTTCGATAAAAGGCCCGAGAGAGATGGGGTTTGTAAATGTCGGGTTTTGAAAGAAAATGAGTGATAATAAGAGTTGTTTTGAGTATGGGTCATGAAATTATATGCATATTGATAAGTTTGGGAGTTTAACTCAATCACGACACGGCTATGTGTGCACCGGAATTTTACTCATTACGTGTGTGTTTGGGTGTTTTTTTTAGGCGGTGTACTCCTCCCGGAAAACTTCGAAGCGCACCCGCGACGTTCCCCCAGCGCTTCCTCGCCCGGGCGGACTCATCGAAAGACGTGGGACTTGATTGCCAATGTGGGTTTCATACCCGAAAAGCGACTCGAAGTAGATGGACGATGTGGAAACATGCTCCGGCAAATCCAGAGCCGAAAATGGGAGAAGTTGGCGAATATCGAGACGCGAGCGGCAATGCGGCTCGTTCGAGAATTTTACGCTAACCTCTCGATGACAACCAATAACATCGTGAAGGTCCGAGGAAAGAATGTGGACATATCGTCGGCAGCGATCAACAAATTTCTTAGGGCGCTCGTCCCGGCAAAAGATCACTACTCCCCGATGTTATTGGAGCCAAAATGGGACGAGTGGAAAAACACACTTGCACGGCCGGGTACGAAATACGCTCGCAAGAAGTCCATTCGACTTCAGTGGGAGCCGGAGTACCTCTCAATCACCGCGCTCAACCGATATGCCAAGGCGTGGCAATACTTCATAAGCGCTACCATCCAACCGAATGCACGGCCGCACCAAGTGAATATGGAGCGCTTGGCCTTGCTCGATTGCATCGCACATAACCGATCAATCAACATCGGCAAGGTCATCCATGACCGCTTGGTGTTTTGTGCGAGCCGAACCACGAGCGTACTCCTTGGTCACGGTGGCCTCATCACCGCCATGTGCATGAAAGCGGGAGCCAAACTCACAGCCACCGAGGACTTACAACCTCTAGGGAAGGCGATCGTGGCCGACTACATCCTCGGTCTCGACCAATGGCATCACGGCGAAGCTCACCCGAGCGGAAGTGGGTTCATAAATATTCCCGAGCGCATAGTGGAGTTGGAATCCGATTACGACACCGATTGTGATCATGATGAGGTACCTCCACATCAAAACCAAGAGGAGCAAGGCGACGCTCATGGAGAAAGGGGTGAGTCATCTCAGGGTCGCCAAGGTTCATATGAGGAGATGATAACGATGATGACACGCCTCGACACTCATGTCTCGGACCTCCGGCGCGACTATCACAACCTCGACCACAATTATGAGGGCCTTCGTCGAGACTACCAAAGTCTTGACCAAAACTACGAAAGTCTCCGACATGAGGTCCAAAGTCTCCACCACGATGTGCAAGCCGTCGGAGTCGGGCACAATGCAATCGGAGGGTTCCTCAACGAGTTCGGCCAACGGAGCGTCAACTACGCCGGGTTTCAACGCGATGTGTACGACACGTGGACGGCTCGCCAAACCTATATGCCACCACCAGACGCGCCAGCCGAGTCCAGCCCCGACATGCCGATGTACCCGGCGTTTCCCCCGGAATTCATGACTCCATACGCTCAAATTCCGCCGTGGTACCCGTACAATTATCCACAACCACCGCCGGAAGGCGGAGACGAGTAGGGGCGTTCGGCCACCCCCGCGAGGTACGTTTATATTCTCCCTATGTATATGACGATCGACATTGGGGACCATGTCTGCTTTTAAGTTTGGGGGGGGTGTTGTCTTGCTTTGCGGGGGTATCATTTGTACATATTAGGGCTGTCTTAGTTAGAACTTGGTGTGTTTGAGTGCGTACATCAACATTGATATGTGCTTGCAATACCATATTCGGCCCGAATTTTGCATGTCTCGGAACTTAGGAGCCCTTAGGAAAGACCCAACCAATTGTTTGAAAAGGAACCCGACAACGCACTAGAACTTACTCCAATCCTTGGTCGAGGCGAAATTGAGTATAATACGATCTTGTCGAGATGACGTAGGCATTAGGATAAGCCATTCGAGCCAAAAAGTCGACCCGGAACATCTTTATCGTTTTAGAACCCGCTTACTAAAGGCCAAACACTATTCCATTCTCATGAAAGTCAGAAAAAAAGCCTAGCCGATGTTTCATAATACAAAAAAAAAAAAAAAAAAACCCCATCGATCTTTGCGACTCTTGAGTGTATATTTGAGCTTCAGGTTTGTATATTTGGGTTGGTTAGTCCCTTTTTGTTCGATGAATTAACTTCTCACCGCGCCAGTGTCCATTTATTTGCTTTACCTTGTGTTATTAAAAAAAAAATGAAAGGAAAAGACTAATAAAATCATATAAGCTTGAGTGTGCATAATTACAAGTGTTGGGGTGTGAAACACGGGAGATAAAGACTTGAGAGAGAGTAAAACGTTCTAAAAAGATGAAATCCTATATCAAGAACGTGAGTAGTGAGTGAGAAGAATATTTGAGGGTTGTGTGCTCATAAGTTTTGTGGCGAGGTAAAGAGTCGCGAAGGTTGATGTTTAGTCACAAAATTTTGTATCCATATCTCACCTTTGACCCTACCCGTGATGATACAAGCCTTAAAGCCCTACAGATCGACTCGAGATGAGGATTATACATTAGTGGAGACCAAAGGTAGGAGTGAGCATATGATTGCGTTGATCGAGCCAAACTGTTATATCCTCAAATTTTGGGTGACTTTGAAAGCAAGAGGGCGAATAAAGAATTTGGAGCCGAAAGTACACGAGATGGGTAAGCATTGTATAACGGTCGCGGTAAAGCTACTTGTTTGATTTCTTTTGTATTTAGTAGTCAGCGTGAATGTTAAAATCGTGAATATCCTAGTCAATAATAGGCGATGGACGATAGTGGAGATGAGCACATGTTGATTGACGTATTTCAAACACCAGAAGTTCTTAGAAGGGTTGTTAGGTCTATTTCTCTTGTTGGGTGTGTGTTCGTTTTTGTTTTGCTTGAGGACAAGCAATGTTCAAGTTTGGGGGGGTCTGATGAGTGCGTATTTTACGTACGAATCCGCTCTCATTTGACTTGGATTTAGCGCGTTCTCAAGTGTTTTTGATGGTTTTAGTGTGGTTATAGTGAATTTCAGGTCAACATGGATGAAAAGTAACTTTCGGGTCACCTATCGATGGAACGGAAGTAAAAGCGATGAATTTGGAGTCAAAATGAAGAAAATGATTTGGAGTCTGGTGCGCAAGACCTCGCGGCGCGACCTCAGCGATCAAGAATTCTCGCGCCGCGACCCCTGCATTTTCACGAACACAAAACGTTCCAAGAGCTTCTCGCGGTGCGCCTCGCGGTGATCGCGCACCGCGACGATACGAAGAAGGATGCCTCGCGCCGCGAGGATGGATGGCGCGCCGCGAGACGACGAATCCTGATGAAAACAAAGTCGAATTTTGACTTAATCCTAGCCGTTGGATAGTTTTTTAAGGCCCAGATTAGTCCAAAATTGTACTTCGACCTAAACCACTATAAAACACAACTCAGCCTCTTTTTTTTAGGTTACGCTTTATTTTATTATTGTTTTGGAGAGCTTTTGCTACGGAGAGAAAGCTTATCAACGGAATTGACAAAATCCGATCAGCCGGAACTCCATTAATAGTTTTTCTTCTTCCTTCTATTTATTTTCTGCTCTTAATTTACTATTGTGTTCTTGAATTCCTTTTTCGTTATAATCATGAGCTCTCTTCGTCATTCTATGCTAGTTTTATTGCTTTTAATCACTCTCCTTGTGTTGATCATGGTCATGAACACCGTTAGAGGCTAAGTCTTTAGCGGGGTTACGATGTAGTCGGGGTTAGATATAGCTTAGGGGTTTCGTTAGGGTTTGATTAGTTATTAACTGTTTCATGAATATGTTTGCTTGTGTGGAAGTGTTCTTAATGCATTCTTTAGCTTGATCACCTTTAGAATTGTTTAATTAGAGTTTTTAGCTGCTCGAGAGAGAGTAAAAATTCGTGCCCTTTTTCACTCATGACATTGTTTTAGGTTGCTTGACGGCTTAGACGAGTGTGTAATCGTTAGAATTCTCGCGTTTAGTGCATGTGGTTGTTTTAATAGGATTAGAGGCCGAGAGGATAAGTAATCCGACAATTGCATAGGTTCGCTAGATCACTCGAGAGAGGCTAGGGAATATTAATGAGAGAATGAGATTAGCTTACATAGGAATAGTGGTAATTGTTCGTTCCCGAAACCCCGATGATGTGTTACCTGGTGAAATCGCAACCCCGTAGTTTTCTTTGCTTGTTATCTCGTGTTTGTTTCTCTTTTATTTTTACGTTAATTCATTTGCTAGTTTTATAAACACATCCATCAACAAATCTGTGAAATCAATTTGCTTTAGGTTGTTTAACGTCGCTATAGTAACTAGTCTCTGTGGGATCGATATCCGTTACTTACGTAACACTATTACTTGTTCGATACGTCCACTTGCCTGCTAGTTATAAAAATATCGCAACAGTCGAGCTCGTGAGGCCGAGGGCGAGCTCGTGAGGCCGGGGTCGAGCTCGCGAGGCCGAGGTCGCTCGCGAGGCCGAGGTCGCTCGTGAGGCCGAGGTCGAGCTCGGTCTTGGGCCGAGGCCACCGGGCAGGCCCTTGGCCGAATCGGCCCAAGGGCCGATTAATGGTCAGGGCAAGTCTGATTGCTTTTTTTGCCTTTGAATAGCTTCGATCGGGGTCGGGCCGATAACAAAGGTTATGAGATAACCAATTCTAAGAGTTAGAATCAATCTAAATACATGAGATGTAAAGAGATTAAAGCCGAAATCTTTGGAAGAAGTTAACTAATATAAACAAGGATTAATAAAGGAAATATTATGAAACAAGATTGAATTGAGAATTCTAACTTCAAATTAAAATATTGACAATCGAAGAGTTCTTTTATCAACAGACCTCCAGTAAAGAAATCTAAATTTTAATTAATTCATAATAAGGAGCAAATGTAAAAGGGTTTTGCACTTAGATGAGATGCAAATAGAAATTTGATCCAGTATTCGAAAAGTCAAGTTACGATTACAAATATTAATTTTGAAAAGAATTAAGGTGGTTTTATACAATATACTTGAAATAGTCTTACCGATAATTAAGACTAATATATATTGGATATATAAAGTAAAGTATATGATTGACTTGAAAATTCTAAATGTGATTTAGAATATTTAAGTAAATGTTTCTAGTGTTCGCAAGGACAAATGAAACAATCCATTAGTGAGATCTCAAAAATTTCTTATGAGAAAAAAAAATTATTTCAAAAGTTGAAATAATAATTTGATAATAGAATAAAAGCCTTTTTCTATTTATGAAATTTTATTCTCTAATAACATTTGGTTATTTTGAGAATATGAGATATATGCCCTAAGCATTAAAGTGGAACTCATAATTCGAATGAATGACGGGAGATAACTTTTATGCAGTGGGAGTAGTGAATTGGATAACAATAAAGATATTGATGAGATCAACAAAAGCACGTACAGAAACTTTTGAGTATAGAATGCGTAAATCTTAATTGATTTGTACAAATATTTATAGATATCCTTAGTACTTAGCATATAACTTAGTAGTGTATTCACATGAGATGTGAGATACCGACTTCAGTCTAAGTCACAAAAACATAAGTGGTCAGTGATTTATCGAGTTCTAAGATAGCTCGGTGGAAATCATATAGATTCGGCATTCGCATGAGATGACAATGGGAGTATTCACTATAAAGAGTTTAGACACGACCTTGACCGTATTTGACATTGATGAGAAGTCAAATATCCGTTATATCTCACTTGTCGAAGACACAACGATAGCCATATGAGATTTGATCTTAATCCTGACGCTATCATAGACTCTGCGGTGGTGTTCTCGGGTTCTTTGATTTGCTCGTTAAAGGGGGATCGAATATGCCAACCCGAATACTTACATTTTGGGAATTCGAGACATTTCCAAAGGGGAATGGGATAGACAGATATGAAATCTAGCTCTTAATAAATTGAGTTAATATAGGTTCCCTTGTCATGTCAATTCTGGTACCGAAAGATTGTATGCACTTTTATGATACGATCATAATTGGATCTTCGCTAGTGAATTGATGGTATGCAAGGAATATTTAAGAGGTGAATCGAAAGGTCTGACGGGTTAAACCTATTGGAGACACAAACCAATCTGGAGGGTCGAACTCATGTAGTGGCACTTATCAATGGACAACACTGATCGTGTAAACGCGTAACAGCTATATCTGATAATTTGTTGAGTGCAACTTTGTGTCTATAGTGGAGTCACGCAAAGTTAACAAGTCGTTAAATATTTCGAGAGAGTCTGGGAATATATTTATAATATTTGTTGTGTAAAATAATAAGTATGTAAATAAAAATAAAAATTTCTACCACTTTTTATGACGCTCTCTATAATAACTTAGAGTTTAAACGCTTTTGTTTTACGACTGTCCTATGCAAGTGTGTATGCTTCGTCCTTTTCCGCAAATAACATATTTTGGACAAACTTAGGTGGTAATCTACATCACAACTATTTTATAATAAAATGACGGTTTGATAAAAGTAATAGTTCTTTGGTAACACGTAAGCATGAGCCAACTCATGTAAGCAACATTGTCACGGCGGTGCCAGTGCGAGTCTATAGTCGGTGGGTCGTGACATGTGGGCCACCACTCGGCCTTCTACAGAAACAACACCGAGAATCGGCACTAGCGTTCACCGCCTCTTGCGGCTACTTTCGCCGGCTGTCGACGGCTTATTCTGAGTCCGAGATGTTCGCGGGTCTCATCGTTGTCTCGTACTTCGTATCAATACTCAGAATTCTCGGTGACGATTACAAACAAAGAATAAAACTTACAAAATTCTTATGCCTTAGAAACGGCTTACAAAATTAATGTAAGTGCGCAAAAAACTAAATTACAACACATTAATTGAAAACGAACATAATAATACAATTAAAACCTAGAGCCATAGTATCCGGATCCAGTCATTCATAAATAAATAAATAACTAAAAACAAAATTCATATCAAACACGTAGAGTGTCATAATATAACATATTCAAATAATGCAAACAACATCAATAAAGTCATAATAATCATGCATGAAAATATCACAGTTGTGACACCAATTGAAGGGAAAATAGATAACGTGAAATGGTGTACATGGCGGAATTTAAAAAACTTTAGGTGAGCAATGAATTAATATAATAAATATTACAATAAACAGATCTAATATATTATATCATAAACTATTAATTATGAATTTATTTAATTTAAAGAAGAGGAAAAAATATGTTACCTTGTTGATGATTAATAAACGGAATAGAGTCATCCGGTCGACTCGACTATCACATCGTCCTGCAACGAATAGAGATCGAGCCGACTTGTTTAATTAGTCGAACTCTTTGAATACCAATTCACTACTACAAATGTTGGATTACACAACGGAAATTCCACAACGGAACACAGTACCGTTGTGGAATCTATATGCTTCCACAACAGTACAGTCGTACCGTTGTGGAATGTCCATGATTCAACAACGGGTCACCGTACCGTTGTGGAATGTCCAGGATTCCACAACGGTACCACAGTACCGTTGTGGAATCATAAAGATTCCACAACGGTACTGTGGTACCGTTGTGGAATCCTGGACATTCCACAACGGTACGGTGACCCGTTGTTGGATCTCGCCGCGGCCAAGGCACAAACTCGCCGCGGCCAAACTTTTCCACAACGGTACAGTGTACCGTTGTGGGAAAGGTATGAAGTCAGAAATCTCGCCGCGGCGAAACTTATGCGTCGCTGCGGCGAATTGATTCCACAACGGGACAATAACCCGTTGTTGAAATTTTTTACGATATTTCGCCGCGGCCAAGGCTTAAACTCGCCGCGGCGAAATGTCGTAAAAAATTTTAGGGCTTCACTATAAAAGCCTCATTTCGATTTCTTTTTTCATTTTTTACACTTTCTCTCGCCTCAGACCTTCATTTCGGCCGATTCTGTGCCATTTCTCCTCCCAAACCAACCTTGAAACTTCGCCGCCATTTCGCCGCCGCCAAATCTCGCCGCCCTCCTCGCCGAAGCAAAATCTCGCCGTGCTCTTCTTTCTTTCTCTCGGTGTCGCCTCCCTTGCTCTCTCTCCCACCAAATTCTTTTATCAAGGTATGTTTTTATCTCAATTTCATATCAAAATCCTAATTTTCATGCACTACAAGAAATAACGCATCGTCGCTAATAGTGTCGTCGCTAATAACCCTTTTAGCGACGATATTATCGTCGCTAATTCTTTGGTGCGAGAAATATTAAAGTTTGGCGGCAAAGATAATTAGCGACGTCTTTATCGTCGCTAATTCTTTTTTGTCGTCGCTAAGTTCGCGGGAAAATAATTAGCGACGATAAATTAGTCGCTAATTATTTCAAAATACATTTAGCGACGATATTTTCGTCGCTAAAAACGTTGAATTAATTTCGAATTTTAAAGAGGGAAAAATACCTCCAATGTAATTAAGACGAAAACATTTAGCGACGATTTTATCGTCGCTAAAGATTGTTTTATCGTCGCTATACAATTAGCGACGAAATAATCGTCGCTAAATGTTATCAAATTTTGACGAATTTTAAAGAGGGAAAAATCCCTCCCATTAAATTAAAACGAAATGATTTAGCGACGATTTAATCGTCGCTAAATGTGTGAAATTTACTAATAGCGACGATTTAATCGTCGCTAAATGTCTGGTTAACGTAAGTTCATTTAGCGACGAACTGAAATCATTTAGCGACGATAAAATCGTCGGTAAATGTCTTTAAATACCAGAACGCGACCCAGCTTCCCCATTCGCTCAGAAACCCTAACTTCCATTTCTCTCTCTACTTTCTCCCTCCTCCGCTGTGTGCCTCGTCCGCCGTGTGCCGCCGACGCTCCTCCGCCGTGTGCCTCGCCGGTAAGTCTCTCTCCTCACTACTTCTCTCTCTCTCTCCTCACATCTCTCTCCTAAATTCTCTCTCTCTCCCATTACAGCTCATCCTCCGCCGCTCCTCCGCCGCTCCGCCGCCGACGCCGACGCCGCTCCACCACCGACGCCGACGCCGCTCCCCTTCTCTGGCTGCGCGCGCTCTTCCTCTTTGTCCGATCGGTAAGTTTTTTTTTTTTTTAAACTATATATATATATATATATATATATATATATATATATTAGTTAGTTATAGGATTAATATATATTAGTTATAAATTTATGTATATATTAGTTATATATTAGTTATATATGATTAATATATATAGGATTATAAACTTTAGTTATATATTTGTTATAAATTAGTTATAAATGAATTATATAATTTTAGTTATAAATGTTTGTTATATATAACTAATATAATTTATTTAGTTATATAAGTATAAATTAGTTATAAATGAATTATATATTTTTAGTTTATAAATTTGTTATAATTTATATTTTTAGAATTATATATTTGTTATACCAAATATAAATTTTATAAATTATAAATGAATTATAAATATTTGTTATAAATTTTATAAATTATAAATGAATTATATATTTGTTATAAATTTTATATTTGGTAAAATTATGTAAAAACAATTAGTTAGTTTATGTAAATTAAATGGAATTGTATTTAATTGTTGTTAGAAATGATTAAAAATGTGATGGATTATGAATTTTAATAATCGAACCACTGAGGTTGGATTTATTGTTAGTTTTAGGATGTTTCTATGTAGGTTTTAAAGTTAAAGGCTTGATGCCGGGTTGTTAAGTTTATAGGGGAGGTTCTGCCGAAATTTCGGTAGGATCGATCGTGAAATTATAAAATAAAATCCGAAAACTACTAAATTTTGAAATGTTCAATCTATAGGTAAAATGAGTTATCCAAATAGGAATTGGATAATCGAGGACCAACGTTTAAGCGTTGAGTTTGCGGCTGGCATGACAGAGTTCATGACAATGGCCCGACAACACGTAAATGTCGAAGGACGAGTTAAGTGTCCATGCAAGAGGTGTAACAACGTGTTGATGCAAAAAATTCCTGATTATATAGAGAATCATCTCTTTATCAGAGGATTTAAGAGGAATTACACGAGGTGGAACTTTCACGGGGAGGAAGAAGATGACGTAATGCAGTATCAGACGGAGTACAGAGGAGGAGGGATGTTTGATGTTGTACACGATATCTTAGATCATAACGACGTAGATGGTGACGATGACAGTATTGACCCGCCTGATTTCTTCACAATCATGGTTCATTTGGTAATGCATCTACCGGAGGAGGCAATTAACGGAGGTCCAGTTCATATGCGGTGGATGTACCCATTTGAGAGATACCTTGGAACGCTCAAGAACTTTGTGCGTAATCGAGCTAGACCAGAGGGTTCAATTGCCGAAGCCTATGTTGTAGATGAAGCATTGACATTCTGCTCAAGGTATCTAGAAGGCGTTGAGAATCGTTTCAACGTGCCCCAACGAACAGACGTCGCGTCTAACTTCGAAGGTGTCGAACGAGAGTTATCGGTGTTTCAGTCATCAAGTTGTCGGCCTTACGGGAAGATGACCACGATACGCTTAGATGAGAATATACGATTGCTCGCTGAGTGGTACATTTTACGAAATTGTCCCGAAATTGACGATTTTCATGAGGTAAATGAGTGAAATAAATGAACTTGAATTATATTTATACGAAGTGATGTATTAAATGAACATGAATTTTATTTCAGTGAACACATAGATCTCATGGAATTAGAAGGTCGGCCAGATGTTGAAGAAGCGCATCGACTTGAGTTCCCAAAGTGGTTTTGGGAAAAGGTATTTCACTACCAAACTCAAAGAATATGAGATAATTAATAACCGACTCGTTAATGGTTGTATGTAGGTATTTCGCATGAGCCAAGACGGATTATCCGTTACCTCCGAATTATATGCATTGGCATTGGGACCACATTT
Source organism: Urtica dioica subsp. dioica (assembly GCF_054948205.1). NCBI lineage: Eukaryota > Viridiplantae > Streptophyta > Magnoliopsida > Rosales > Urticaceae > Urtica > Urtica dioica. The sequence goes on along the minus strand of NC_142756.1, from coordinate 60,887,344 downwards.
CGTACCACAGACGTATCCGTGTTGTGTAGTGAACGGGGTTAAATTTATCTCCCGTCAACGTGATAGCAGAAGAACGACTCAGAATAGCGGGGTATGTGTACCAAGTGAAGGAGGTCACGACTTCTACGGTCAAGTAGAAAACGTCATTGTCTTGACGTATCAGAACAATTGTCGCGTCGTCTTATTTCAATGTTGTTGGTTCGGTGATCAAGATCCGAGGAAAAGGACACGCAACGACAATAACTTGACAAGCGTGTATGTGGCAAAAGAATGGTACAAAGACGAGCCATTTATTTTGGCAACTCAAGCGAAACAAGTTTTCTACTTGGAAGATAACTTGAATGGTCCTGATTGGCGAATCGTCGAAGAGTGTAATCATCGAAATGTGTGGGATCTTCCTGATATTGACCTCATTCTTGGTCAATCTTCGTCTTCAGTTCGGTTGTCAGTAGAACCGTTAGATTTAGATTCACTGTCAACGCGTCATCAGTCTGCGATACCAGAGCCCGTGAGCAACGACGCAGTGAACGTGTTGGAAAATATTGAAGAAGAAGAGTTTATCGATGATGAAGAAACTGAGGACGAAGATTTGATGGAAGAAGATGATTTGTCAGACGACGATGATTGATAGTATATAACGTTTTTCATTTACTTACTAAATTAACTGATTTAAATCATTAAGAATGCATAACTAAATAATTTTTTTTTTTGAATTTCAGATGGCTGCGGCTATAGGAGCTGGAGGCAACGGAGGCGGGGATGACTTCTTAGCCCGTCTCCCGAATTATTGCCAGTCGGCGCCCGTACGTGATGGCGTCGAAGAAGAAGACGAGGATATCGAACCGGCCGTGCGTGGGCCGACGGTCGGGCTTCGATCTGAGCGTGCACGGTGCCCCGGGGTGAAGGAAGTCGTTATTTATAACGAGGACTTTCAGTCGTTCTTACAGCCAGAGCGCGAGATGGATCCGGATCTCGCGACGTTCGCGAACACGCTCGGGTTGGTCGTCCGAGACAAGATCTCGCCTACGGTCCCAAGGTGGACGAATGCGAACGTGGGGCCGGCGAAGGAGGCCGAGATCCGAGCAGCGATTCGAGACAAGTACGACATTCGAGTCGATGGTGATGCAACCGGGAAGAAGAAGGCGATTGTCGATGCGGCAATCATTCGAGACGCGAAGACTCGTCTTCGCGATTGGAGGCATACATTGCGGTCGTGGTTCGACATCGACTGCAAGAGCAGCGTACAGCGTACAGGTGGTACGTAACCGGATTTTATATAGTTGTTGATTTGGATAATATAATTTAGTTTTTATTTGATTTTTCATTTTAGAATTTCACAACCAAAAAACCGTAAAAAATAAATAATTAACGACGAAAAAAAAAATTATAATAATAATAATTAGCGACGATAAAATCGTCGCTAAATATTATTCCACACAACGTTTTAGCGACGACTTTGTCGTCGCTAATTGGCGCGGGAAAAATTCCCGCGTGAATTAGTGACGACAAAGTCGTCGCTAAAACTCTGTTTCACAACGACAAAAACTTCTCGTCACAACATTTAGCGACGACTTTGTCGTCGCTAATTGACGCGGTATTTTTTCCCGCGGTAATTAGCGACGACAAATTCGTCGCTAATTGTCTGTTTCAAAATGAAAAAAAACTTCTGGTCACAACATTTAGGGACGATTTTATCGTCGCTAATATCGTCGCTAAATATTTACCGACGATTAAATCGTCGCTAAATATATTTAGGCACGGCGAATTAGCGACGATTTTTATCGTCGCTAAATACATTTAGCGACGATTTTAGGGTTATTACCGACGAAAAAAATCGTCGGTAAATGTTGTAAATGTTGTAGTGATGAATATTTTGTGTGATTTATAAACTAATTTATGATTTTGGTTGATTTTGGTTGTAATTTATGATATTGGGGGTGTAGATTTGGCCGAAATTAGGGTTTTTTATTTTGGGTTTTTTGTTCTAATTTATGATTTTGGGTATAATGTTATTTTAGATTTAAAATGAGTTGTATTTTGATATTGTAGTTAAATTGAGTTCGGATTTGAGTTTGAATTTGTGTTTGTGATGAGTTTTATGTTTTATTTATTTGAATATAATGTGTTTTTATATGTATTTAGTGTTGAATTGAGTTTAATTTTGTGTTGAAGATGATTTATTGTTTGAAAATGTTGTTGAATTTGAGTTTGAAATGATTTGTTCAATTAGGTGAAAATGGGCCGTTCAAAGACCACCGCCGGTCACAAGGAAGCCGCCCCTAGCTCTTCTAGGCCCCCCACAAAAAAAAATAAGAGGTCTCGTCAAGCCGAACCCGAACCCGTAGTGGATTATAATAGTCGGGTATTCACTAGCAAGGCCGCAGAAGAACGCTACGACATCCTCGTTCAACGAACTCCGATCTTTGAACGAGGGTTGAAAGTGAGCTCAACCACGCCTATAGGGTCTCAAATCAACAATACCATCGAAGGTTTCTCTTGGAGAAAATTTTGTGCCACACCCGAGCACAAAGCAAACGTCACTCTCATGTACGAATTCTACGCGAACTTACCAGATCACGAGGATGATGTGGTGACGGTTCGTGGTGTAGACGTCGATTGTAGTGTCGGAGCCATCAACGCATTGCTAGGAACCCCGGACATCGAATTCGAGAATGAGGGTTACCGACAATGGTTGAGAAATCCTAATCTCGATGAAATGTTGAGTTTGTTGACTACTCCAGGAGAGAATTGGGTCATGGACAAAGGAGTTAGAAAGCTTTTCCGTAAATCATTGACGAGGTTAGACTTTTCTTCTTTTTTTGTGTGTATTATTTTATCTATTGTATGTTTTAAATAGAACGGTGTTTATTTTTTCTATTAATTGCATGTTTTAAATATAAAGGTGTTTAATTTACAGGCTCGCAAAAACTTGGATTTATTTCATTTGCTCCCGTCTCTTTCCGATAAAGCACTTCACCCGTCTCGACGAGGAACATGTCCATCTTTTGTTTTGTATCATTCGTGGTAACACCATCAACGTCGGTCGATTCATCTACAATTGGATGAAGAGAATCGACTACAAGAATATCAAAAATGGGTTGCCGTATCCGTCAATCATCTACGGCTTGAGTCTGAATGCCGGTGTTGGAGGCGCAAAACACGACACAACCAAGAAGTGTGGGGCGCCTATTAATGACAAGACGATCGAGAGATACATTGTCAAAGAGCCGGAAGAGGAGGAAGAGGATGAAGAAGATGAGGATGAACCGTCACCCAACGAGCCACTGTTGTGTTTCCAACCACCTCCGGGGTATGATCCCGCCACCCAAGAGTACATTGCTCGGTGTAGCCACTATCTCGTTGGCGGGTATCAACACACCCAAGATTACATGTACCAACAAGGACAATATGGCGCCGCGGCTTTCGAAGGATTGAACGAGCTGATAGGTCGATGGGACATCAATCAGGAGAATCAATACCCGTTTCCTCCATATCCTCAATAGACATACTATCAGGCGCAAGCACCGCAATGGCCACCGCATATGGCACCTCCTCAGTACCCGGGGCCACCACCACCACCACCACAACCACCTACGAATGACAACGACGACAACGAGTAAATTTTTTTTTATGTGTTTTTTGAAACCTTCTAAGTTTAATAATTGTTTTCATCTTTTTTTTTTATGGGTGTGAGACTTAAATATTTATGTCTTTATGTGTGTTTGATACTTGTTTCAGTTTTTAATTTGTGTTTGAGACTCGTTATGGTATTGTATGAATTTCTGTTTGAGACTTGTTATGGTATTGTTATGGTATTGAATGGATGATTTGAGTATTTAAAATTTATGTATTGATTGTGTTTGATATTACTTCAGATTAAAAAGTAATAACTAGATTCTCCCCGATGAAGAAGAAATTAGCCGCGGCCACATATTGTTTTGGCTGCGGCGAATCATCTTCGCCGCGGCGTGTTTATAAATGGCCGCGGCGAATTGGGTTCCTAAAAAAACATAGTATCTGGAACTTATTTTGCCGCGGCCATGTATTCTGTTGGCCACGGCGAGATATCTTCGCCGCGGCGTGTTTTGTACATGGCCGCGGCGAAGTGGGTTCCTAAAAAAACATCGACTCTGGAACTTATTTCGCCGCGGCCATGTGTTCTCTTGGCCGCGGCGAGATATCATCGCCGCGGCGTGTTTTATACATGGCCGCGGCGAAGTGGGTTCCTAAAAAAACATAGTATCTGGAACTTATTTCGCCGCGTCCATGTATTCTGTTGGCCGCGGCGAGATATCTTGGCCGCGGCGTGTTTTGTACATGGCCAAAATAAATGAATCATTCTCGTAACTTGTACGTCAAAAGTCGACAATCGTAACTCCGTCTTTATCAACTTTAACATGATTGTTGTCTGCCCATTTGCACTTAAACAAAGCTATTCGTAGCCCACAATAATCAAGTTCCCAAATGTCTTCAATGTACCCATAATAGTTCAGAAAAGCTTTTTTTGGATTTTTATCCTTTGCCGAATAAACGTGTAATGCTTCAGCAAGTAATGTAACACCACTATTTTGAACGGGATGCTTGTTGTCTCTTTCTTTGGTGTAAAAAGTAAAACCATTAACAGACCAAGCAGTGTACCTTGTAACCATTGACGAAGGACCGCCAGATATTTTGCTCAACGTTTCTGAATGTCCTGATTCTTGAAATAATCGTTTTCCAAGCCACTTCTGAAACAAACGATTGTGCTCTTCTTGTAACCATTTTTCATTTTTAGCTCTTTTTGGATCATTTGCCTTCAATTCTTTCAAATGAATATCCACAAACGGCGTGACCTCGGAAACGTTATGCAAGACATGGAGACTGGCTTGCTCCCACTCTTTCCGGTTGACGATAGAATAAGTACCTATACATAACCACTCATATAAGTAGTGGTCCTCTCATGAATAAGTTAAATACACAAAAGAAAGTGTCAGAAAACATACCTGTAGATAAAGCTTTTGATTCATGACTTGTGATCTTTGGCAACCCAATCGCGTCTGCATTAGTTAAATACTCCGAACAAAATTCAACGGACTCCTCAGCTATATAGTTTTCTACTATGCTCCCTTCCGGTCTATTGTAGTTCTTCACATAACTCTTCAACACTTTCATGTAACGTTCGATTGGATACATCCAACGTAAAAATACGGGCCCACATAATTTCACTTCACGTACCAAGTAAACAGTTAAGTGAATCATGATGTCAAAAAACGAAGGTGGGAAAAACTTCTCTAGCATGCATAGAGTTTTTACCAACTCCGATTGCATGGAATCCAACCGAGTAGGATCAATAACCTTCGAGCAAATCGAGTTGAAGAATACACATATCTTGGATATTGCAAATCTCACATCGGGTGACAAAATTCCACGCAAGGAGAGAGGTAACATTTGTTGTAGAAGCACATGACAATCGTGAATCTTCATTCCAATAAGTCTCAAATCTTTCATAGATACAAATCTCGTATAGTTTGAAGAATGACCATCGGGAACTTTGATAGACGCAAACCATTTACACAACTTCTTCTTCTCCTTCCAATCTAGAGTATACTTAGCCGCTGGAAATTTTGTTTTTTGTCCGACCTCCTCCTCGGCGTGCAAACTACTTCTTATATTCAGCTCCTTGAGATCCCTTCTAGATTTTATTCCGTCTTTCGATTTATGTGGATCATCAAGAAGAGTACCGATAACGGATTCGCAAACATTTTTCTCGATATGCATAACATCCAGACAATTCCGAACGTAGTGCGTCTTCCAATACGGAAAGTCATAAAATATCGATTTCTTCTTCCAAGGATTCTCTTGAAACGACTCTTTAGTACTAGCACGACGCTTTCTTTTTCCAAGGACTTCATTGACGTTTTTTACCATCTCGTAGACATCTTCACCAGACAAAATTCGAGGAGGGAGCCGTTCTTCTGTGTTGCCATCAAATGCTTGTTTTAACCTTCTAAATGGGTGGTCTCTTGGTAAAAATCTTCTATGCCCGAGAAAAACAGTCTTCTTACCTTGCTTCAACCGGATGGAAGATGTGTCTTTCATACAAATAGGACAACCAATCGAGCATTTCACAGAATATCCTGACAAATTTCCATAGGCCGAAAAGTCGTTAATAGTCCACAATAACATTGCCCGTAAGTTGAAAGAATCTCGACGATAAGCGTCTTTAACCTCATAGCCCTTATCCCATAACATCTTCAAATCATCAACAAGCGGTGCCAAATAAACATCGATATCATTACCTGGTTGACTCGGTCCTGATATCAGAAGCGTTAACATCAAGAACTTTCTCTTCATACAGAGTTTTGGAGGGAGATTGTAGTTCAGCAATATAACCGGCCAAACACTGTATTTACTGCTCATCATGCTAAACGGGTTCATACCATCAGTTGCTAAACCAAGATGAAGATTTCGGGGATCAGCACTGAAATCCTTGTACTCAAAATCAAAGGATTTCCATTGGGCAGCATCGGCAGGATGTCTGAGAACACCATCATTGACACGTTTTTCGGAGTGCCAAACCATGTTCTTCGCGTGTTTGGCACTATTAAACATTCGTCGGAAGCGTGGCATTGGAGGAATGTACCATAATGACTGTAATCATAAAAAAAAACTATAAGAAGCATACCATTATAGGCTATACATGTATTTGATAATCGAGTAGTGAAAACATACCTTAACTGGAACTCCTTTGACTCCATCACGTGGCATTTTACCCTTCTTCCACCTCGACTCTTTGCAGATCGGACATTCATCTAGATTTTCATGCTCGTGTCTGTATAAAATACAATCATTCGGGCACGCATGGAACTTCTCGTACTTCATACCTAATGTGCCCAAAGTCTTCTTCGCCTCATACATACTTAAAGGAACTTTATTGTCTTTCGGAAAGGCTTCTTTAAGTGTTTCCAACAATTTTGTAAAGCTAGTGTTCGTCCAACCACCCGACGCCTTCAAATGAAACAACGTAACTAAAAACGACAACTTCGAAAAGCTTGTACACCCTTCGTATAATGGTGTCTCCGCATCAATCATCATCGACTCAAACAACTCCGGCCGGTCAACAAAATCGTCCTCCAAATCATTCATCATTCCGGGCATATCATCAACATCATTTTCAATATCATCAACGCTATTGTTTATCGTCGAACGAAAAACCTCACCATGATAGTACCATCTTTGATAGGAGGTCATTATTCCATACGCAAACAAATGGGTTCGAACAACATCAAGCGAAAAATGCCTATGATTTCCACATCGAACACAAGGGCAACGAATAGATTTCACGTCGTCCATATTATGTCTAGCGAATTTACAAAACTCATGTACACCTTCTTGATATATCTCAGTTAATCTATTCTCCCACATCCATTTTTTCATCTTCAATGATAGAAAATCCTAGATTTTACAACAAATACCCATTCTAATTACCAAGTTATAAAAAACTAGCATATTCAAAGCAAGTAGGAGAATAACTTACAAGATTTGGACGTATAGTTGAGAGTGATAACCAAGAATGGCGCAGAACAGGTCGGAATTAGGTTTGGAGTGGGTTTTCGAATGAGGTTTTGAGATTAGAAAGTGAAAATGACGAGAAATTTTAATTTATAGATCCAGTGCGCGATGTTTCGCCGCGGCGAACACTATACATAGCCACGGCCATTAGATTCCACAACGGGACGCTCGTCCCGTTGTGGAATACACTCGCCGCGGCGAAAGATATACATTGCCGCGGTGAAACGAGTTTCAGTAAATCTGAGAACTGTTTCGCCGCGGCTATACTATACTTTGGCTGCGGCCAGGTCGATCACGCCGCGGCGAACTGCATACGTGGCCGCGGCGAAAATAGTTCCAGGGCTATGTAAATCTGAGAACTATTTCGCCGCGGCTATACTATAATTTGGCTGCGGCCAGGAAGGTCACGCCGCGGCGAAATAGGTACATGGCCGCGGCGAAATGAGTTCCAGGGGCTATGTAAATCTGTGAACTATTTCGCCGCGGCCACGTATGAAGATCGCCGCGGCCAGAATGTTTCGCCGCGGCCAATCAGATACGTGGCCGCGGCGAAATATTCCACAACGGGACGGTCATACCGTTGTGGAATACACTCGCCGCGGCGACGTTGGACCTTGGCCGAGGCAAAATATCGCGGTCAGACCCTAAAACAGTTTTCCCACCCGATTTTTTTCAAAATTTTCAGAAATTTCATTTTTCTTCTTCTTCTCTCTTTCTCTCCGACCCACCCTCTTCTTCTCTCTTTCTCTCCGACCCACCCTCTTCTTCTCTCTTTCTCTCCGACCCACACCCACTCCGTCGCCGTCGTCCCTCTCTTCTTCCTCTGCCGCCGTCTCTCTCTCTCCTCTCTTCTTCCTCGGCCGCCGTCCCTCTCTCTCCTCTCTTCTTCCTCCGCCCATCTCTTCTTCCTCCGCCCCTCATCTCCTCCCCCGCGGCCTTTTTTTCTTCCTCCGCCCCTCATCTCCTTCTTCCCCGCTTCTTCTTCTTCTTCTTCTTCACAAACCCCTCTCCACAAGCTCACCAAACCCACTCTCCACAAATTTCTAAGTCCACAAAACCTTGCCTCCGACCACAACCCTCCGACCACAAGTCCCGACAACGTCATTGACGTTTTATCTCTCCACCACGCCTCCGTGCTCGTTGTCTTCACTCCGGGTAAGTGTTTTTTCTATGTAATTTGTATTTTTATGTTGAAATTAGGTTATGGGTAAGTGTTTTTTTTTATGTAATTTGTATTTTTATGTTGAAATTAGGTTAGAATTGTGTATTTGTGTTTAAGTTATATAGAAATTGAATATGAAATTTGATATTTATGTAGAAAATTAGTGTGGAATCGAATTTCGATTTGAGTTTATATTGAAATTGGTTTGAATTGAAATTGAATTTAAGTTTGAGTTTGTGTTGGAATTGGTTTGAATTGAGATTATGTTGAATTTTGTTTTTTCATAGATTATGTCTAATACTTCCACTACTACCGTTAGCGGTAAACGGAGATCCACCAATATCGATGGTCCCGGGAAAAGAAGAAATACTCTTATGCCCAAGATTAATAAGGTTAAAACTCTTGGTAAAAAGATAAACGTCAAATTTAATGATAGAGATGAACCATTGGATAAGGAGGGTGATGAGTTATCGAGTTATTTTGGCGTGTTAGCTAGAGAACACGTTCCAATTTCGATGATCGATTGGAGACTAAAAGAGCATAAACAGCTAAAAGAAAGGATTTGGAACGAAATATGTGAAGCATTTACGGTCCCTATCGAACTTAAGAATAATTGTCTTATGAGAGTTGGAGAAGCGGCGAGGTTATTCCGTCACGAGCTATACAACGATCTAGTCAAAGACAACCTCAATGATCCAAGCGTCTTGAAGAGGCCGGAATACGTTTTAAAACGCTATGGAAATATCACCGAAGAAGATTGGATAAAATTTGTTGAGTATAGACGTTCCGATGTGTTCAAAAAATCATCGGACAATGGGAAAGAAATAGCGAGGAAGAACGTGTACAAATCTAGAACCGGCCGCAATGGATATCGAAAACTTGATCAACAAAAGGTTAGATTTACATGTTTTATTTTGTTGTCCATGTTTCATAATATTTATTAATTAATTTGTGGTATTGCTTGATAATAGTACGAGGAAACGGGTGAATGGCCTACAAAAGAGGTATTATGGGTTGAGTCGAGAATGAAGGGAAAATCATCTCAAGAAGTTACGGATGAGTCTATGGAAAGTGTCTTGCAATCTAAGGAACATCCCGGTCGTGTTCGTGGGCAATCTAAATACTCGTCAAGTTGCAATTCCGTATCTCGTCGGTCAAACTCGAGTGACGAGGTAACTAAGTTACGTCGAGAAATGTGTGAGTTAAAATCTTTCATTATGAAAGCCTTAACTCAAAATGGTTTGAGTCTCAAAGATGCTAATGACGAGTTGCCTAGTGTCCTACGTCCCACAAATGCAGAGGAAAATATTGGTGTTGATGAAGAGATGCCTAAGGGTGATGATGAAGAGATGGCTAAGGGCGGTGATGAAGACATGGCTAAAGATGGTGATGAAGACAAGACTAATGAAGTAAAGTCTTTAGGTAATTTTTAATTTTTTAATACAAGTAAAAAAGTCAAATATTTTTATATATATTTTTTAATAACATTAGTGAATTTATTAGATAAACAATCTCAACATGAAGTTGCCGACAAACCCGATAGTGTTCGAGCAAGTTGCTCAATGAATCCAACCACGTCGGTGACACCGTGTTCGGATGAAAGCATAGAATGCATTCTCTTCCTTGATGATTTCATGAATGGAGGCACGATTCATGTAGCAAACGGGCGAGCGTACATGAAAGTCGAACACGTTCATTTTTCATCTTTGGAGGATGTAAACGTTCGAGTGAGCATTGCGACGGCTTTGATTAAGAAAGCTTTTTTGCCGATTCCCACCGATGAAGCCAAGACTATTGAAGAAGCCGTAGGGGGCTTCGTTAAGTGGCCAAAGAGATTAGTAGAAACTGAAATTGCAAAAGAGAGTCGCGGCCCGGTGGTCACACAAGTGTTGAAGGTCGGTGGTGGTAGTGAACCTAGCGCCGATGACGATAAGAAGATTTCATATAAGTTGTTTAATCCAAAGTTTCGATTGCTCGCCCAACATGCCAACCGAGTAATGTTACCGAAATGGGATGCAATCAATGTCAAAGTTTGTGCAAGTATCGCCGTAGAGCGTATTCCGGTGATGTTTGACGATGTTAAAGAATTCCTTACATACGAGGAAATAGGCGCGTCATGCATAACGGTTTACATGGGGTAAATATTTCTTTTATATTCTTTTTCTTATATCAATATACAATATTTCATTTTATTAACTAATCCAATAATTGTTTTTCGTAGTTATCTACAATCCATATTAGACAAAAATAAGCGGAGTGAAGTAATGTGTTTTGTTGAAGCGGGTTTGAGTTGCTACCTCCAAACCAACAACGATGAGGCCCATTTATCCGAACGCGTCAAGCAAATCGGGAAAATAGTACGAAATTGCAAACCAAAACAACTAGTTTTGATGCCGTACAATTTAAATGAACATTGGATGCTTGTTGTCTTCGATCTTTGGAAAGATCAAGCGATGTTCTTCGATCCGTTGAAAAATAAAATCCCATTGGATTTAAGGATGTTGATAAAAAGGTAAATTAATTACATGTTATTTGAAATATTTCATTTCCACTAATGCTTCTTTTCTAATTTTTTTTTTGGGCGTATAAGGATTTTTTCGGATTTCAAGCTTCACAATCAAGAAACCCGAAGTAACGGTCAATCAACCTTAATCACAAATGCCTCGGCTCCCAAACAAATCGGAAACACGGAATGCGGGTATTATGTTTTAAGTTATATGCGTGATATTGTTGGAGTTGGTATAGATAAATTACAAATGAAGAAGTCATATACACCGGATAACTTAGAGAGAGTTCGAGAAGAGTGGGTGTTATACGTACAAACTTTTATAGAATGTGAATATTAGTTTGATTTTGGATATAGATATTTATTTTTGGATTTTTTGGATATACATTTGGTTTTGGATGTTATGTATATATTTTGGATGTTATGGATGTATTTGGATTTTTTGGATACATATTTGGTTTTGGATATATTTAATTTTCAGGTTTTTAATTGGAAAACAAAAAAATAGCTCTCATGTACAATTTGGCCGCGGCGTGTAATAATTACGCCGTGGCAAAGTTTCCTGGGAATTCATCTCGCCGTAGCCAAAGGTATACCTTGCCGCGGCGAGAATTTTTAAAACAACATAATTCTTGTTCGCCGCGGCCATGTATGTCATTGGCCGCGGCGAACTATTCCACAACGGTACGGCTGTACCGTTGTGGAAGATCACGCCGCGACGAGTACGTAACGTTGCCGCGGCGAGAAACTGAAAACAACATAATTCTTGTTCGCCGCGGCCATGTATGTCATTGGCCGCGGCGAACTATTCCACAACGGTACGGCTGTACCGTTGTGGAAGATCACGCCGCGGCGAGAAACAGAAAACAACATAATTCTTGTTCTCCGCGGCCATGTATGTCATTGGCCGCGGCGAACACTTCCACAACGGTACGGCCGTACCGTTGTGGAAGTGTTCGCCGCGGCGAAATCAATACGTGGCCGCGGCAAGTGTTTAAAAAAATTGATCCCTTTTTCACAACGGGACTGTCCCATTGTGGAAAATGGATGTTTCCACAACGGTACTGTACCGTTGTGGAATCATTACACAACGGAGGATTCCACAACGGTACAAAACCGTTGTGGAATCATTCCACAACGGTACTGTACCGTTGTGGAATCCACTGTTTGTAGTAGTGATTAAACCTAGATCATCTAATCTATATATAATATCACTCATATTTTAACAATCCATAATGTGGGGGCATTTTCTTTGTTTTTCTCACAAACCCTAAAACCTGAATGTAATCGAAAACCGGAGAACTTACCGGGAGAAGAATTCGACCACTATAGCAAAAGGGGGGATTGTAATTATGATACCTAGTAATATTGTTGTGATTTTATGAGCTAAGAATTCTTCATTTAAAGAGAAAAAATCCTATCCTAGTACAATTCAAAAAGGCAAAATAAATAAAATTTAAATTTTACTTATCGTAATCTTACTAGAATTATGATTGATTATTTTCTTATGATTTTAATTAACTCAATTAATTAAACATTAACTAAAATAAATAATAACACGTATCCTATCAAAAAGGTAATTTATTTATGTAACTCATTAGGATATAATCATGTGAATCACAGCTTATAATAAGTTACGTACACCTAAACTAATTTTAAGTCACTCAATATAAATTTGGATTGCGATCCGTTTGAAGTGTTAGAATGAGAAAACAATTTTCTATGTATTAAATGACATTTAAGCTAGATTAGGGACCAGATGGAACCACTCATTTTAAGCTCTATTTTAATCAATTACGTTTTTATCCTTAAGACCATAAAAGAATAAATTTAATATCAAATGACTCCGCTAAATATTTGATATTGAAAAATCATGATGTGAATGTCGCATATATACTTGAGTAGCATTAAAATAGTGTTAGATCCATTTCATTATGAATACATGCAAATTACGCTTCATGAATATCATTAATTTTAATGTAAATTATTGGTTTACCCTTGAACTTATCTTCTTCAACTCCCTTGTTTCTTCATGAATAAGTTAGACATCAATATTGTTTGAGTTCCATAACCCTTACAAAATTTCAAATTTAATGATCACAATCATTTAAATATCAGGCCCGATTCATTTACTCATGGAATGTTGACAAAGCATGAAGTGATATTCTCACCATGTTAACGGAGTCACGAATCCCGTATCTGTGAACCTAATTACTCTCCACCTTAAGTCGCATCCCCAATAGCGGAGCTTCATACATAAATATTAGAATTACTCTTTTGACATATTAAAGAACACGAACCACAAATGGCAAGCGATTAATTTATCTCAGGATTAAGGTAACCATGCAAATTGTATGAGATTGTGAAATCTACTAACTTGAATGAAACGGTTGACACTTTCATTGATCTTCATGAGTCTTATTTAGTATATTCATAATATACTCATATTCACATATTAATTCTATGTCCATGACACTGACATGTTTATGTGCAACATGACGATCTTATTTGAACTAAGTGTCCTACTCTATTCTTCGATCGTGAATAACATTAATCATTATCTCTGAAAAGTCTATCTTGCGTTATTACATGAATTACTATACTAATTTTTAGTTTATAATAATCAAAGGACTATACAAACAAATATTAACAATTAAATAATAGGAATAATGCGTGCAATAAATAATAATTTATTGATTTAAATAACAATAACAAATGTTTTTATTGGTATAATAAATAATACTTTAAAAAAAATTCTACTTTTATGCATTATTCCCAACAGAAGTCATTCCGAATTAGGAGCGACCTGAAAGAGAAGGCCTCAATATGGACTTCAATAATGGCTAACCACAGGGATGATTGATGTTTCTCTGAGCTTAAAGTAATGATCAGCCGCATTCCCAGAATGCCCTTTCCTGTCCGAGAAACCCAGGAAAACAACTTTGCTGACTCACCCTTTGTCGATACGATCGGCCTCCTCGATATGCCTTGGAAGTTCACCCTTCTGTATATGAATTTGTACGATGACACGACGATCATGTGGCACAGTACAAGCAGAGAATGTTCACCGTCGCCATCTCGATGCACCTCCACAAAGCATGCATAAGTAAAGGGTTTGGCTTGATTCTAATAGGGCCAACCCTTAAGTGGTACACCATCTTCATAGTTTTTCTTAGCTTAACAATATTTTTGTAGACCAATTCGCAAGCAATCAAAAGATTGAGAGGCACTCAAACGATCTCTATATCGTGGTCCAACGGCCAGGGGAATAATTTATAGGATTCATGGCTAGATTCAACAAGGAGAAGGTGTTGATCCCACATTGCAACATCGACATCACTTTTTCCGCCTTTTAGAAGGGCCTCCAACACGATTTTGAACTGTATAAGGAGCTAACGAAGTATCCATGTAAATCCATGGAGGACGTCGGCTTGAGCTCAAATTAAGTAGGAAGATAGGGAGAGCAACATCGCATACTAAGACCGGCAGTGTACGGAGGCGAGGAGGCCAAGTCAATCAGACCAATATCGACTGATCTTTATCCTCAAATAGAGATATCTCGCAGAACAAGCCCAGATCGAAGGCGACCTTTCTCTCGATCCTCGGGGCCAGAAACATACGAAAGAAATGTACCTGAATATAATTTGAGTATCACCCTATCTGAAATTGTGCAGTTCATGAGGAACCTTGGGCAGAACGTCAAATCGCCTTGGAAGCCTAAGGTAAAAAATGCTTTAAAAAATTGGACAAAGTTCTGCGACATCCACAATGATCATAACACAAGACCGAAGATTGCATTGCCCTCCTCCTCGAGATGTTGAACTTGCTAAAGAAAGGGCTTCTCATCGACCTTTTCACCACTAAAGGAGTTGAGATGTTGCATCAACAAAACTAACCACGAGTAGCGGCCCCGGTCTCCCTACCCTGCCTCGCGTGTAAAAAATGCTCAATTGCGTCATAGGAAGATCGGACATAACCGGACTTAGTCTATCAAAAGCTCGAAGATACACCCATAGTGACAAGCACAACAAGTGCGACAACCCTCGTAAGCTTGATCCAAAGCCATAGTTACTGATGTTCAATAGCTCAGAAGTGTCAGAACTCTTATTCCCTCATCGCGATGCTTAAACTATTACTCTTATGATTGTGAACTGCCTAGCGAAGAGAATTATCGTAGATAATGGGAGTTCAACTAACGTTATTTTTCTGGATGTATTGAAAGTAATGCATATTCCATAATCCAGCATTAAGAAGAAGATCACAATCGTGATAGGGTTCAGCGGCGAGCACAAGTCCACACTCGGGGAGATCTCGTTACCCGTGTACGCGGAAGGAATCAATCTTTATGCCAAGTTTGCGGTGATGGACTGCTTATCGGCTTATAACATGATCCTTAATCGCCCATGGATCCACGAGATGAAGTTCATTGCATCCCCCTACCATCAGCTCATCTGATTCCCACACCATAGGGGATCAAAGAAATCAAAGGGAGATCAACTTATTTCTAGAACTTGTTATCAAACAACTTTTCGTCCTAACTCTCAACATGTACACAAAGTGACTCAGATGTTTACCCTCGGAGAATACGAGGTCAAATTCGAGAACCTCGATGACGTACAAATCCATTCCAAGTACCCCGATCCCTTAGTGCCCATCGGGGCACAGTTGATGTAGCCAATGCAAGGGTTGCTGATCGAGTTTTCGAAGTAGGTGAACAATTAATTTTCCTGGAGTAATGACAATATAATTGGAGTCGATCCAAACATTATTATGCACCAGCTTGTGGCGGAACCTGAGGTATGGCGTATTAGACAAAAGAAGAGAGAGTTTGCTCCCAAGAGAGACCAGGTTACCAACGGGGCAAGATTGTTGTCAATGGTGCCCACAAGAAGAGTAGTAGTGTCTATTTGTGTACATTTGATGTAATATAGTCTCATGAAGACTCTTGCTTGTAATTGCTTATTCTTTAATAATAAAGTTGAAACGTTCATTCATTCTTTCTTTGTTTGAAGCTTTATGATAAAACCTTAGTCTTTTAGTCCATAAACAAACTTAACAACTTACGAAGAGACAAATGTAGATTTGCATGAACAAAATCTTCGTAGTTTGCTTAAAATGATATATTCGCAATCTTATGGTCAAATGACTATTGACCTCAGTACGATTGTTAGAAGAATCTATGATGTCTGGTTATGAGGCATTGAGAGTTGGAGACTCTATAGTTCTTCTAGGTATCTTCCGAAGGTACTGAATTGACCAGTGCACTTCTAGAGACAAGATAAGAACAAACCATTTAACCTCTTATGTCTCGAAGTCACTACGTATGAATTGCATCATGTTTACCTTAATCCTGAAATGAGACATGCCATTTCACAGCTTAGTATTCTCATTTGAGAAAGTCAGAGTTCGGACTCATTATGTGATTCCGAACATGGCCTATTGGTGAAGTACTAAGTTGTGAGAATGTCATGAGTAACTTTGTGAAGTTCTCATAGATATGGAATTCATGTACAAGATTGCTGAAATGCAATGTATGTCACCTCATGCTTTGTTCCTTGGAGTGTGAATAAATGAACTGGCCAGTGTCCAAATTGAGTCCTGACTCTTTTGGATGAAACAATGTGACTTGTTAGCTCCTCGTCAATACATTGTTTCTAACTTATTCACAAGAGACAAAGGAGTTGAGGAAATAACAGCTAGAAGGGTAAAATGGTAATTTAGTAAATCCCGACTAGCTGATGACATTCATGAAGGGTAAACATAGATAATATTCAGTGGATCCGCTCATCATAATTAGGTTGAATTCTTGAGTAGAAAATAAATACATTTGAACCGAGAGATTTTCAGTGTCAACTCTTTAGTGGAGTCAGTTGACATTAAGCTAAACTTGGAAAAGGTTTGTGAACTTTTGAATCCAAGTGTTTAGCTCAAGCTTTGTTCATTTGGGTCCATGAGGTCACTGTCACGAATCACATCGTAGGAATAGTTAAACTGGAAGCTAAGTCAAGACAAGAACGAAAATTGTCAAAAGGGTATTTTTGTCTTTTGAGACATAGGATGAAATGAATGTCAATAATTTTTTTTTGACATGGTCATTTGATGACAAGTAACACTCGGCCATAATAAGATTAATTGGGCCTTGTGGACTAATTTCATTTCATAAGAATTTTATTGAAAATTCTTAATGGGCCTTTTTCATGTTGTCATGAACAAGTGGAAAAGCTTCTAGAAGACCTTTCTAGTGTTAGAATAGGCGCCCACCACCCAAGAGGAAAGAGAGAATATTTTGTGCATAAATGTATCAAGATACTTGCCAAAAGAAAAAGAGGAAACAAATTTGCATATGGGATGCATAGGGGAATCGGCCAAGTGAGAAAAAGGCAAGCCAAGGAACAAAGAAGGAAACAAATCCAAGCCTCTAGGAGGCTACCTTGGGCGCCCAATATGGAATGGGAAATAAGGGAATTTTGCTCATGAATATGTGATATTCTATAAATAGGAAACTACCTTATTGAAGGTAAAACCTCTCCTATAAATAGGAGTCCCATTCCTCACATTTCATTCATCCAAGTTTAAGAGATTTGAGAGACTCTCTCTCTAGAACTTGGCCGAACTCCTCTCTCTCTCTCTTTCTAGTTTATTTTCGATTTTTCTTGTTTTGGCACCTAGGTCCTCACTCGACCTAGTGTTTAGCTCTGCGACTTCAAGACTTGTTCTTAAGTCGTCGTGTTTAAAAGTACCCACTCACTAATTCCTTTATTTCGAGTGATTTAGTGATAGAAACTTTCGTGGTTGCTCGAGGTGCCGAGGAAAGGAAGAGAGACGTGCTGCGAGGGGAGACGAGCGTTGCAACTTTCTAAGAGCTTCTCAAAGATCAAGCTTCAAGAAAGGTTAGTAAACTTCTTAGCTCATATTAGTTTTTAATTACATGTACTTGCACTTGTCTAGGTTAGTAAAAACCGTTTTTACTTGTAAAAGAAAATTTTTAAAATTCCGCCGCTTCCTGAAGCGTTAATTATTTTCTTAAACCCTAGATCGATTCCAACAAAGATCAAGAAGCTGCTTAACAACGGGATCATTCAAGAGGTACAATATCTGGACTGGCTCTCAAACTCTGCCATAACAACGAAAAAGAATGGCATTCTTACTTCTACGTAGACTTCCCCGACTTGAACACTACAACAAATAGGACATTTAGCGACGAATTTTTCGTTGCTAATTTATCGTCGCTATTTGGACATTTAGCGAAGAATTATTCGTTGCTAAGTAGTGTAATAAATTGGCTCCAAAATATGGCGGGGAAGAGCTTTAGTGACGAATAATTTGTCGCTAAATGTGTACATTCGTGGCTATTTTCACGGGAAACATAATAGCGACGAATTAATCGTCGTTATTTATTATGTAATTCAACTAGCGACGAATTATTCGTTGCTATTTGTTCTTTAATTCAAATAGCGACGAATAACTCGTCGCTACTTGTCACGAATAAAATGGAGGGAAAAATCCCTCCATTTTTATTTTATCAAACAGGAATTAGCAACGATTTTTTCGTCGCTAATTCATTTGAATGTAATTAGCGACGAAAAATTCGTCACTAATTTGCACGAACAAATTGGAGGGAAAAATCCCGCCAATATATATTTATTCGTGACTTTTACCGACAAATAATTCGTCGCTAATTACATTCTAAAATATTTGAGAGTGATTTAGCGACGAATTATTCGTCGCAATTTCTATTAATATGACACGTGTTTAAAGGATTTATCAACGAATAATTCGTCGCTAAATCCTTTAAATACCCTAAAACGAATCAGACTCTTCCTCTTCGCCGAAAACCATTTTCTCCCCATCTCTCTCCGCCTCTCCCCTCCGCCGACCCAATCCGACCCAATCGTATATCTCCGCCTCTCCCCTCCGCCCAACCCAACTCGACCTACGAGCCCACGAGCCGCCGTTCCCCTTCACCGTCCCCCTCCGCTGATTGTCCTCGAGCCCAGTCCTCCACCGATCATCCTCAAGCCCGGTCCTCCGCCGATCGTCCTCGAGCCCGGTCCTCCGCCGCCTCAGTCTCGGTCCTCCGCCGTCCCTATCCCGGTCCTCCGCCGAAAGCCCCTGTCTCCCAATCGGCCGGCCAAAGGTAAGTTATAATATATATTTTTAATTATATTATATATATATATATATATATATATATACGTTTGTTTTTGTTTCGAAATTATATACGTTTATATATATATATATATATATATATATATATATATATATATATATAAACCGAGTATATATATTTATATACGTTTAGTTTTTTTTTCGAAATTATATACGTTTATGTATATATATATACTCGGTATATATACCGAGTATATGTATATATTATATATATTTATATATATATATATATATATTCAAATGTATAAATGTATATATATATATTTATATGTATATGAATACGTATATAAATACTATATTATATATATTTATATACCAAAGTGTATATTATATGATTAATAAAAAAATGTTTATGTATATATTTATATGTAGCATTTATATTTATCTATGTGTATATATATATATATTTAAATCTTAATTAAATCTTATATGTACAGGTAGTAGTCCCGACGTCGACCCTCGAGTTGTCTTGTGTCCCGACGCCAACCTTCGAACCTCGAGTTGTCTCCGAGCCCCGACGCCGACCTCGACCCATTCACCATCGTCAGTATAGGTAATTAGTTTTACCGTTTATAAATTAATTTAGCTATTTTGTTAATTAGTTCAGTTGAAAAATTGAAATAAAAATTAAATAAATTTTAAATATTTAAGACGTAATTAATTTTAATCTTTCTAACTTTTAAATATTCGAGACGTTATTAAATAAATTCATTATTAGTATGAAATTGTTGTGATAGTTTTAGAATTGTCTGTTGTGATAGTTTCAGGACTGTTGTGATAGTTTTAGGACTGCTATATATTGGAAATATGTTTTTATTGCAGGTACAAATTTTGGTTAGTCTATATTATAGGGGAAACTCTGCCGAAATTTCGGTAGAATTTATTAATAATACATATAATTAAATAAATTTGTAACAATAAATATTTACCAATTAAATCAAATAGGTAAAATGACAGATCCAAATAGAAATTGGATAATTGAGGACCAACGGCTAAGCGCTGAGTTTGCCGCTGGCATGGTTGAGTCTATGTCAATGGCTCGACAACATGTCAATGATGAAGGACGGGTGAAGTGTCCATGCAAGAAGTGTTTTAACGTGTTGATGCAGAAAATCTCTGTATAGGATCATCTCTTTATAAGAGGATTTAAGATAAATTATACGAGGTGGATCTTTCACGGCAAGGAAGAAGCTGACGTGATGCTGGAACAAACGATTGATGAAAGAGGCAGCAGCATGTTTGATGCTCTACATGATATCTTCGATCACGATGATTTAGACGACGGCGATGCTATCGACCCGAGTGCAGAGTATCAAAGTGGGCAACTCGATGATCTATTTAGCGACCAGGATGCAGAATTATGGCCGTGTTTTAAGGAGTATTCATCTCTGTCATTTGTTGTCACATTGATGCATCTTAAGGTGATGAACAAATGGACGAACAATTCGTTTGATCAGTTGTTAAAAGTGTTGAAGAAGTCTCATCCTGTTGGTAACAAAATTCTTGAATCACACTACGAGGCAAAGGCGAAACTATGGCGATTTGGAATGGGTTACGAGTCGATTCACGTGTGCAAGCACGATTGCGCATTGTTTTGGAAGGATCATTCAAGTAAAGACTCTTGTCCTGTTTGTCACGTGTACCGCACAAAGTGTTGCGATATTTTCCTCTAAAGGATCGGCTTAAGCAATTGTACAGGTGTCGGCACACAGCTGTGGAGATGCAGTGGCTCGAGAAGGAACGGATTAGGGAAGAAGGTGTATTGCAACATCCTGCTTACGGAGCAGCGTGGAAGGAGGTGGACAAAAATTTTCTACTATTTGCGGCTGAACCGAGGAACGTCTAGCTTGGACTTGCTGCCGATGGGTTCAACCCGTTTGGAAACATGAGCTTATCGTACAATATGTGGCCAGTCGTCTTGATTGTGTATAACTTACCGCCTTGGTTGTGCATGAAAACATTATACTTGATGTTAACATTTCTTATACCTGGTCGTAGTGCACCGGGAAAAGACATGGACGTTTTTTTGCAACCGCTAATTGAAGAGCTAAAAGAGCTGTGGGAAACTGGTGTTGTGTTGAGAGATGGTTCGACTGATGAGTTGTTTAGATTGTTTTTTGTTTTACTATGGACGGTGAATGATTTTCCGGCAAGAAGCAGTTTATCAGGGTGGAGTGGACAAGGGTACCTTGCGTGTCCGACGTGCAACAATGAAACACCATCTTTCAAGGCTCAGAACAAGATTGTCTACTGCGATCATCGCCGGTTCTTGCCACTATTGCACCCAATGAGGAAGAGCAATTTTTATAGACTAAAGAATGAGATGTAACAAATATTTGACTTCTCGTCAATGTCAAATATGGTCTAGGTCGTGTATAATCCCTTATACACAATACTCCCATCGTCATCTCATGCCAACGCTGAATATATATGATTTCCATCGAGCTATCTGTAATCATAGTATTATTACGTATTATTCCTCTGGTAACTCTATTAAGCATAAACAATACTTTTGCATGACTAATAAGAATTATTTGTAAATATTTAAGTCCAATAAACCTTAGAATATACATTCAAAATTCTAAGTTGGATATTTTGGGATAATTACAAAATGGTTCCCAGAAATGCTAAATATTTACAAATAGGTCCCTGTCTCGGGAAAAATATTTCTAGACTTGAGAAAAATAAATAAAAATTATGAAATTTTTTATTTTATTCATATAAGCTCGCTCCTAAAGTTTTAGCTCATTCCGAGTCTTTTTGAAAATTTTCACGGTTTTACTAGCTGGTAAACACCGAAATTTTCGTAAACGATCTCCAAAATTACGAAACTTGGCACAAGGTCTAGTTATATGTAATTGAGATATAATATAAAATAAAATTGAGGAAACCAATTTGATTTCTCAAGTCATAATTATTTGGCCGTAAAATATTTTTGTTGGGATTTATGCCCTAAAAATCAGATCTTTATGTGCGATGAATTATTGGATAATTAATATAAGAAGTAGAAATTTGAATTTAACTATGTACATTGATCACATGTTTCATTACATGATTCATTTGAATACAAACGTCTGTAAAATCCAGAACCTATCAGTTTTACATTATAGTGACAGTTTCAAAGAGGATAATAATGTAACTGTATGTTCAAAATTATTATTGTCCATGATTAGACAGTGCATAGGGTTTTCAGTGATGGGTAATCATTGATAAGGTCTACTTACTAATTAGTATGATACTTTATCCATAGTATCAGTTCAAGTATGAACTAAGTAGATTTGATCGGATGTGCAATCGGGTACATCGGACAAGGACTGGCACAAATAGATATTAGATTGATAAGAGCCGTTACAATCGAATTCAGTTTATATCACAACAATGATTATAGGTTATATCGATCTCAATCCTGAGTGATTATATCCCTTTTCAGTTATGTTATACAGGTCTTTTGACTTGCTCATTACGACACGTCTCATTAGCACGTGTCAATACTTACATCTTGATGATTTGGCCATATGACATTATTAGGATATTTATCATAGATATGGAATCTGTAGCTTCCGCAAAGAAATTAAAAGATAACTCTCTTAAATAGCTATTTCGCGTGAAGTAAATGGTAGAGATCTCATTTGCGACTAACGTTGCAAATAATCATTTACGGGAATTAGTAGTATTTTAGGTCCATATATAATTGAGGGGTAAAACAGTAATTACACCTATCTCGATTATGAGTTATCGATAGAAGATTGACTAGCGGAATTGATTATATTAATGGATCGCGCATTTATTTCGGATAAATACGCTCTTTGAAAATCAAGAGAGTTCAATTTCGAGTCTTTAGTGGAGTCACTCAAAACTAATAAGATTGGAATATTATTAATTTGTTGAATAAGGTTCCTATAACTTATTATAGCTTGATTTCATAGATCCATGGTCCCCGCGGCATCTCAGGTCAAACTTACTAAGACATTCTCGGCGATCGGTGTCACAATCGATCGTTTTAGAATAACACGTCGATAACTAGGTTATTAAAAGTAAATACTGTTGGATCGATCGAGTAGATGGAAAACAAAAAATTTCCATCAATCCGAAATGTGATAATCAAATCGCGGATGCTCTACGCGGAATATTAATTTACTAAATAAATAAACAAAGGTTATGACCGTTCTCTAATTTACTTTACTAGTAAACAAGGGTTATGATCCTTTTAAATAAATTAGAATAATTCTAATAACAGATTTATATCTCATATAAACTAGAGCATGACATATAATTATGCCTTGAATAATTGACCTAACATGCAATTCTAAACATATAACAAAGTGCGGATACAAAAATACAAACTTACTTTGATTTCTTGTAACTCCTTCTTTTCTCTAAACCACTGTGCGTTTCAAGTCGCCAAGTCTGGGCTAGAGGAACACTCGAGAACGAACTTATCGGTCACATATGGCTGAGTCTTGCAACGATCTTATCGGACTCGCTGTTGATCGATACCCTGCTCTTCTGAACCGTGCCTCCGAGCTAGTAGAGACTTTTGGGTGGGCAAACTCGTTTCTCACAAGTTTCTTCACTCACAGATTCTAGGTTTAGAAAACCGTAAAACCACGGTTTTTCTAGATGAAATCCGTGTCGTATTCACTTGTGTTGGACGTGAATTGAGTTGGAACGGTCTTCAAAAATAGAAACCCTTGGGTCTTTATTTATAGCCCTCCTGAAGCCTAAAATTTCTCAACCATATGTGGTTGAGATTTTTCATCTTTGACTGACAAGTGGTGTGATCTTATCTGATAAGATCTTAACCAACTTGAGAGAATATCTCAGTTAGTTGGTGCCACCTTTATTATAGCAAGGAGGTTGAGATTTTTCCTCTCTCGTCGACACGTGGCAATAGCTCAACTAATTAGCTATTTTTCCTCAACTAATTAGAGAAAAAATCTCTTGATAAATATCTAATATTTATCAGAAGTTGGGGCAACATTTAATTCCCAAAATTAATTTTTCATCCAATGAAAATTCGACACGTCATCGAAGATAAAATCTACGTAATTTTTAGATTCCTTATTTATAGTGACTAGGCGCCTATCTCATATCACCACGTGTCACTGTGTGAGCGGTTGACATAATTAAATGTCTTAAATTAATTAACTATTGATTAACTTCTTACGGTAAAACTATTTTACCGTGTGGTAAAATTATTTTACCGTGAAAATTAAAATTTGATTAACTTTTAATCAAATATAATTGTGTAAGGTAATTAATCCAATTAATTACGAGTATATCTAAAAGCTTTATCGAAGTCTGAACGGGGAACATGGACCCGATAACTAATGCTCCAACAAGTACATTCGATATCCGCAAACTCTCTCGGAATATCAAACGACTTGTTAACTTTGCATGACTCTACTATAGACACAAAGTTGCACTCAACAGATTATCAGATATAGCTGTTACGCGTTTACACGATCAATGTTGTCCATTTATAAGTGCCACTACATGAGTCAGACCTTTCGATTCACCTCTTAAATATTCCTTGCATACCATCAGTTCACTAGCTTAGATCCAATTATGATCGTATCATAAAAGTGCGCGCAATCTTTGGGTACCAGAATTGACATGACAAGGGAACCAATATTAACTCCCTTTATTGAGAGCTGGATTCCGTATCTGTCTATCCCATTCCCATATGGCAATGTCTCAAATTCCCAAAATGAAAGTTTTCGGGTTGGAATATTCGATCCCCCCTTAATGAGCCAATCAAAGAACCTGAGAACACCACCGCAAAGTCTAGGATAGCGTCAGGATTAAGATCAAATCTCATATGGCTATCGTTGTGTGTTCGACACGTGAGATGTAATGGATATTTCACTTCTCATCACTGTCGAATACGGTCCAGGTCATGTATAAACTCTTTATACAGAATACTCCCATTGTCATCGCATGCCAATGCCGAGTATATATGATTTCCACCAAGCTATCCTATAACTTGATAAATCACTGACCACTTATGTTTTAGTGACTTAGCCCAAAGTCGGTATCTCACATCTCATGTTAATACACTACTAAGGTATATGCTAAGTACTAAGTATATCTGTAAATATTTGTACAAATCAATTAAGATTTACGCATTCTATACTCAATCAGTTAATACACTATCATTATCATAATTAGTATATGTCAGATAAATACCATAATCATCTTTTCATGGGCATCACTCTAACAAATACTGAAATTGGTGATTATTTATGGTTAGTTATTCAATAAATACAAAAGGAATTATGAGAATTTAATGATTAATTCATAGAGAGAAAAATGTTGTTTTTCTAGCTATTTCGAGTAAGAATTGAGTTTTTTGGTTTAATCGGTAACCGAATATTAAATTAAGGAAATTCAGATTATAAGTAGTTAATTTGAATTAATTATTTTAAAGTTATTGATTATTTGAGAAATATTTAATTATAAATATTTCACGTTTGGAGATCAGGTGGGAAAACCCTAAACTCCCTTTAGGGAGGTCTACATATGCATCAGAATATTATCTGAAGCAAGGAAATCTAGTTTTAATTAAAGTCCGCGACTTTTTATTAATATTTTGATTATTTTCCATTATTATCTATGATATAAAATCAAATAAATAAATAAAAATATTTTTGGAGATTTTTTTGTCACTTTAAAATCCTAATCCTACCCCTTTAAGGATTATATAAATAAAAATCCTAATCAGACTAGAAAAATAACCTAAGGAAGCTATAATTCATGGTTATCACGACCAAAGCTAAGTATTCTCTCTATTAGTTAATGCCAATTAGGGTTTTTAATTAATTCTTTTAGTTATTAACGAGAGGTACCCACATTCGCGTCCGACTAGGTCCCGTTATAGCTAAGAAAGATCGTGGTGCCGGAAAGCTTTACGTCGAAGATGGAAAAGCTTCAAGACTTCATCAAAAACTCTTTGATTATTCACTATTCTCTGCAATGAAAGTGAGATAGATAATCGAGAGCCGACGGATTCGAAATTCCACTTCGAATTTGTAAGTTAAAGTGTTTAATATCAACACGTAAAATAAATCGATCAAATTAAATGTTAAGGGTTTGATTTAATTGGTAATCACGGTATAATTCCCTACAACTAGTATCAGAGCTGTTCGTTTATGTTTATTTATGCTTTATATTAATTTTGACATTTTTTTTTTTGCTAAGTTGGATGGATTTGCATGTTCTGGCTCGGTTATATTTTTTTTTTTTTGCTTATTTTTTGCCATAATTTAATTATTTAATTTAATTTACTAAGTTGTTTTAGTTATTTTTAATTAAAATATAATTTTATATTTAAATTTACAAATATTTTGCAATTAAAATCGTCAAAATCAGATTTTATTTGGCCAGAATCCGAAAATCATGCAATCTGACCTGAAAATCATGCAATCTGTCCAGTCTAGCCCCACTGCAGCCCCAACAGCAGCCCAACCCGGCCTAGCAGTAGTCCAACGCAGCAACAGCCCAGCCCAGCCTCGCCGGATCTGCCCTGCACCGCCCTGCCGGTGGCTGCCGCCCATCATACAGCTATCAAGTCGCTGGAAACAACCGCAGGTCGCCGAAATAGTCGCCTGAAAATGTTTTTTTGATGAAAATTAATTATTTTTAAGTTAAAATATGTTTTAAAACCATTTTAAT
This sequence comes from Urtica dioica subsp. dioica, assembly GCF_054948205.1. Classification (NCBI taxonomy): domain Eukaryota; kingdom Viridiplantae; phylum Streptophyta; class Magnoliopsida; order Rosales; family Urticaceae; genus Urtica; species Urtica dioica. The sequence continues at coordinate 60,860,282 of NC_142756.1, read as the reverse complement.
TCATATTTTTTAAGTAAAAATATTATAATAATTCATTTAAATTATAAGTTGACTTTTAATTAATTTAAATGGACTTATAATTATTTTTTCTAAATGGATAATAATTAAATTAAATAATTATTTATTTGTATTGGGCTTTAAAATACTAAGTAGATCGATTAATAAATTTTCATTTTAAGATAATTTTATATGTTTTTGGCTTTTATTTATGTAAGTATAAAACTATCATAAAATGGGCTTTATGGAAAAATAAAATAATAAATAATTATTTATTTGTATTGTGCTTTAAATATTATGTAACCCCACTAATCTAATAAATTATTATTTTAACCTTATTGATATGTTTTGGGATTTAAATTATTAAGTAAGCCCGATAGGATTATAAAATAGGTTTTATGGCAAAATATAGTAATTAATTAAATAATTTTTTATTTGTGTTGTGCTTTAAAATATTAATTTGGCCCGATAGACTTTTAAAATTGATATTCAGCATATTATTTAGGGACATTTCCTTAACTAGGACTAAATTAAGTCCAATTTCCATTTTCCTACTTTTTTTCAAAAATTTACCAAACTAGGACTTGTAAAAAAAAAAATTCTTTTTCTCGATGGGCTGAGCGGGGAAATAGAAAGAAAGAGAAAAAATAAGAGATTTTATTGGGGAAGATTGTAGGTTGGTAATTAGTATGATGGTATAATAGGTAGAATTTTGTGTATCTCTCATTTGACTTTTTTTTGACCGGTTCTAGTTTGGTAAATTTTTAAAAAAAGTAGGAAAATGGAAATTTGACTTAATTTAGTCCTAGTTTTGACAATTTTCCTATTAATAATTTATTTGTGTTGGCTTTAAAATATTATGTAGGCCCGATAGTCGTATAAAATTAAAATGTGGGTCATATTTAATAATTTTGGGCTTTTATTTTGTGTAAGCCCAATAGGATAAAAAAAATTAGACCTTAATTACATCGTATTTATTTATTTTGGTCTTTAAATTTATGTAGGCCCAATAAGATAATAAAATGGGCTTTATTGCATTTTATTTTTTATTTTTTATGAGTAACTGTTTAATGCTTTATAATGCCATGTCATATAGAATTGTAAAGATCCATCCATAAGTGCATTATAACATATCATGGATCTATTATCGTTCTTTTTGCAATTGGGCTTTTAGGATGATATAGATTACCCATTATATTTTGGTTAGTGGGAGAATTCAAATAAAATTTCATAATTGGTTTGAAATTTATTAGAATTCAGAATAATTGATAAATACTTTTGTGAAACTACTTAAGGTTATTGAACTCCTTTTGGATAGCAATTCTCCGATGGAAAATAGGATCAAGTGGGAACGACATATTGATCTCAACCTATCTTTCCCACGAGCCTGTCTGTTTTAAGGACGATTTACCTTTTGTTGAATCTATTAAGTATTACCTAAGTTAAACAACTAGTCAAACTTAATAATCGATTATCACGCGGTTAATTCTAAATTATTTAAATGGGTACATTGGAGTTAATCATAGAAACTTTATGCTAAGGTTTATATAACTTAGAGTTTTCAGTAATCTCGGTAAAGATAAGTTTCTTATAAATAAAATACTTTAACCATTTAAATAATGAGCTTTATTAGATAAGTTCGATCTCCACGATTTGTTCAATACCGTGAGGGTCTTAGTAGAGCCTTTAGGCGCTTTGATTTCGTCTCTCTAGAGATGGTGTTCACTAATATTTCTTTATCAGCTTGAATTTCCAAAGAAGTTTCCTTATATGTATTTCTCGTAGACTCTCGCCTACAGTAAATATGTAGAGTTAAGTGTAGGATTATGATGGATAGTTTTTGAAGTTGTATTTCCCGTAGACTCTCCCATACGGTGACTACGTAGAGTTAATTCTGAAATTACGAAATCGTGGGTCTAGCTCATGAAATTATGAATCAACTGAGATTTATTTTTTCGATCAAACGGTAAGGTAGTTAATATAAGTCTTGGACTTTTATTAATTGAGGAAGGGTTATTCTCTATTTAACTAAGTGAAATTGTGTGATTCTCACTTCCCGGGACACATGTTCATGGTTAGTTAAAATACCTTGGAATATGAGATTAGTCTTTTGAGTATTTTACTCATCTCAAAATACGTGTTCATCACGTGTTGTTCTGTTCCTAAATTCTTAAAGAATTGAACAGATGTTTGTTGAGCAATGTATTTGTTGAGATTTTGACCTCTTCAGTCGAGCTAGTCGAGCTCGTCTCTTCTGGTTTGAGCAATGTATTTGTTGAGATTTTGACCTCTTCAGTCGAGCTAGTCGAGCTCGTCTCTTCTGGTCGAGCTCGACCGGTGTTGAGATTTTGACCTCTTCAGTCGAGCTAGTCGAGCTCGTCTCTTCTGGTCGAGCTCGTCACTTTGCTGATCGAGCTCGTCACTTCGCCGGTCGAGCTCGTCACTTCGTCAGTCGAGCTCGATCACTTCGTCCAGTCGAGCTGGAATGAGTTCGTCAGTTCGCAGCTCGTCAGTTCGTCCAGTCGAGCTGGAATGAGTTCGTCAGTTCGCAGCTCGTCAGTTCGCCCAAACCGTCTTGGGCTAACTTTGTCAAAACTCTCTCTCTCAGCGGAACAGAAAACGGAAAAAAAAAATAATAAAGAAGGGACACAAGATTTATAGTGGTTCACTCTCAAAGAGAAAGCTACGTCCACTTTTGCCGCTGCACTATAAACCCAATTTGGGAAAGGTTACAAGTGTACAAGTGTTTCTATTTTTGGGTGCAATAAATGCAACGCACATGGTACTTTATATACTCTAAGGAAAAGTGAAAAGTTGCTACCCCTAACCGATGTGGGACCTTTTTCCTATTCCTTAGATTTGGCTCCACACTTGACATCCACCATTTAACAATCTCCCACTTGGAGACTAATCTCATCACGCGTCTCCTTGCAGCGGCGACTCAACTCTTCAGACGAGGAGTCCAACTGAGGTCGAGCATAACCTCAGCTTGTCATACGGCACAGACTTCGTAAACATGTCGGCGGAATTCTGACTCCCAGCGATCTTCTCAAGCACTAATATACCATCTTCCAAAGCCGACCTGATGAAGTGGTATCTCAGCTGTATATGCTTCGTCCTCGCATGATACACTGGATTCTTCGCCAACTGAATGGCGCTCTGGCTGTCACTGTATAGCGCACTCCCTCCATGGTCTTGATCCAGCTCGCCCAGAAAAGTCTGTAGCCATATCATCTCCTTTGTGGCCTTGGTGATGGCCACGTACTCCGCCTCGCAGCTCGACAAGGCAACAATCTTCTGCAACCTCGACACCCAACTGATTGCCGTCCCTCCGAGTGTGTAAACATAACCGGACGTGCTCTTTCTGCTGTCGAGGTCGCCACCATTGTCGGCATCAACATAGCTTTGGAGTCCCAGTTCGGACTTCCTAAATACCAAGGCCGAGGTCGAGCTGCCTCTCAGATATCGGAGGATCCACTTCACCGCCTCCCAGTGCTCTCTCCCCGGGTTACTCATGAACCTGCTCACAACTCCCACTGCATGAGCAATGTCCCGCCTCGTACACACCATTGCGTACATCAAACTTCCAATGGCCGAAGCGTAGGGGATCTTGTCCATGTACGCCAGCTCATCCTCCGTCACTGGCGACTGTTGCTTGGACAATTTGAAGTGGCTGGCCAGCGGCCAGCTGACCGACTTCGCGTCCTCCATGTTGAAGCGTTGGAGTACCTTCTTCACGTACTCCTCCTGTGAGAGCTCGATGCTCTCTCTCGTCCTCTTGATCCTCATCCCGAGAATCTGCTCCGCGGCTGCTAGATCCTTCATTGCGAACTCTTCGGACAATCTTTTCTTCAGCTCGTCGATCTCGTGTAGGTCGGCACCTATGATCAGCATGTCGTCGACGTAGAGCAGAAGAATCACATAGGAGTCTTCAAGTCTCTTGAAGTAGCAGCAGTGGTCGGCCTCACACCTGCCGAACTCAGCTCGCTTCATGAAGTTGTCGAACTTCTTGTACCACTGTTGTGGGGCTTGCTTCAGCCCGTAGAGACTCTTCTGGAGCTTGCACACGAGCTCCTATCTTCCTTTCACCTCGAAGCCTTCGGGCTGCCTCATGTAGATCTCTTCGTCGAGATCGCCGTGAAGAAATGCCGTCTTCACATCCATCTGTTGCACGGTTCTGATCGTCACGAGCTTGACGACCGGAGAGAAGATTTCTGTGAAATCGATTCCCTCCTTCTGCTGGAAACCTTTCACCACCAGCCTCGCCTTGAACCGTTGGCTTCCATTGGTCTCCTCCTTGATCCGGTACACCCACTTGTTGTGCAGTGCTTTCTTCCCAGCTGGTTACTTCGCCAGCTCTCAAGTGTGATTCGTGATCAGTGAATACATCTCGTCCTTCATGGCGAGCTCCCACTTGGTCGAGGTGTCGACCTCCATAGCCTCTTCATAGCACTCCGGCTCTCCTCTGTCGGTAAGGAGGATGTAGTTGAGAGACGGGGAAAACGTGTGTACCGGTTTCCTGACTCTTGTCGATCTCCGCAGCTCGGTGATCGGAGTCCACTGATTCACCTCGAGCTCGGTGTTGTCATCAGCTCGGCCGTCATTAGCTCGGCCGTCATGAGCTCGGCCTTCATGAGCTCGGCCTTCATCAGCTCGGCCTTCATCAGCTCGCCTTGAGCTCGCCTCGGTCATCGAGGTGTCTTCTTCCAGCTCGGTTGTCGAGAAGTCTTTCAGGTCGACCATTGACTTCTCGCTCTCAGGAGCTTTCTTCGTCGAGCTCCCCTTCAGCTCGTCCCCGTACGTTGTCTGCTCGTTGAAGACGACATTCCTGCTCCGGACTATCTTTCTCGCGTGAGCATCCCAGAAACGATAGCCTAGCTCAGTGTCACCATAACCAATGAAATAACACTTTTTAGATTTTGGGTCGAGCTTACTTCGAACGGAATCATCAATATGAACTTATGATAAACAACCAAACACTTTCACATAAGAAAGGTTTACCTTCTTCCCTTTCCACGCTTCTTCTGGAATTCTGAAATTCAGAGGAACGCTCGGTCCTCGATTTATCAAGAAGGCTGCCGTGTTGATTGCATCGGCCCAAAAGGTCTTGGGTAGGCCGGAGTGAATCCGCATACTCCGAGCTCGTTCATTCAGCATGCGATTCATTCGCTCCGCCACTCCGTTCTGTTGGGGAGTTCCTGGGATCGTTCTCATCATCTTGATCCCATGCTCAGCACAATACCGCTTGAAGTCGGAGTCGACGTACTCCCCTCCGTTGTCAGACTTCAAGCACTTCACTTTCGAGCTCGTCTCCAGCTCGACCATCGCCTTCCACGTTTTGAAGGTAGCGAACACGTCATATTTATTTTTCAGAAAATAAACCCACACCTTCCTCGTGGAATCGTCTATGAACGTCACATAGTAGTGAGATCCCCCAAGTGAAGGAACTGGAGCTGGTCCCCATACGTCGGTATGTACCAGCTCGAGCTTCTCCGCCTTCAGCTCTCTGCTCGCATTCGAGAAGCTAACTCGCTTCTGCTTCCCGAGAATGCAGCTCTCGCACTGGTGATGTTCCACCGTCTTCAGCTCTGGGATCATGCCGTCTTTTACCAGCATCTTCATCCCCTTCTCGCTCATGTGCCCGAGCCTGCGGTGCCACAGCTCAGTCTTCGCGGTGTTGTCGACCACGGCCACCATGTCTCTGCAGCTCGACGTCATGTAGAGCGTGCCTGTCTTCTATCCGCGAGCTACCACCATAGCTCCCTTCGAGACTTTCCACGAGTTATTCCCGAACATCGTGGTGTAACCTTCATCGTCGAGCTGACCCATCGAGATGAGGTTCCTCATCAACTTCGGCACGTGTCTGACCTTGTTGATCTTCCAGACTTGGCCGTTGCTCATCTTCATCCTGACGTCACCGACACCAACAATGTCTAGTGACTCGCCATCAGCCACGTAGACCTTCCCGTGATTCCCTGCGACATAATTCTCCAGAATGTCGCTGTCAGGGGTGGTGTGGAAAGACGCTCCTGAGTCGAGCACCCAAGAGTCTATCGAGTTGTCCACCGCTAGCAGTAACGCATCTGTTAAATCTTCAGTGACGGCATGGACACCGCCTTTCTCCTTGGCGGGCTTCTTGCAGTACTTCCTGATGTGGCCGGACTCGCCACAGTTCCAGCATGCAACAGGTCGCCCCGACTTCGACTGACCTCGCCCACTCCGTGACTTCGACCTGTCCTTCCATCGGTTCTGATTCCGGTTGTAGTTTCTTCCCCTGTTCTCCACATTCAAGGCCGAACTCGTCGAGGCCTCGCCAGAATCAATTCGTCGCACCTCTTCGGCGAGGATGCGATCTCGTACGTCGTTGAAGTTTAACTTCGCACTTCAAACCGAGTTGCTGACCGCGGCCCTCATGGGCTCCCAGCTATTCGGCAAGGAGGCGAGCAGAATGAGAGCTCGCACTTCATCGTTGAACTCGATCTTAACCGATGACAGTTGGTTGACGATCGTGTTGAACTCGTTCACGTGAGTTGCTACCCCGGCTCCTTCACCCATCTTCCAATGGAAGAGCCTCTTCATCAGAAACACCTTGTTGTTTGCCGAGGGTTTCTCGTACATGTCCGTTAGGACCTTCATCATTCCCGCCGTGGTCTTCTCCTTCGTCACGTTGTGAGCCATGTTCTTCGACAGCGTCAGTCGAATAACTCCCAGAACCTGCCTGTCGAGGAGATTCCATTCTGCCTCGTCCATCTTTTCTGGTTTCTCGCTCAACGGTTGATGAAGCTTTTTCCCGTACAGATAATCCTCGATCTGCATTCTCCAGAATGCATAGTCCGACCCGTCGAACTTCCCGATCCCATACACCGTGCCTTCTTCGCTTCCCATCATTTTCTACTTTGCTTCTTCTCCACAGGTCGCACTCCGTTTCACCAAGAAAGTTCAAACCTAGAAGCTCTGATACCAGTTGTTGAGATTTTGACGTCTTCAGTCGAGCTAGTCTCTTCTGGTCGAGCTCGTCACTTCGCCGGTCGAGCTCGTCACTTCGCCAATCGAGCTCGTCACTTCGCCAGTCGAGCTCGATCACTTCGTCCAGTCGAGCTGGAATGAGTTCGTCAGTTCGCAGCTCGTCAGCTCGCAGCTCGTCAGTTCTCCCAAACCTTCTTGGGCTAACTTTGTCAAAACTCTCTCTCTCAGCGGAACAGAAAACGGAAAAATAAAATAATAAAGAAGGAACACAAGATTTATCGTGGTTCACTCTCAAAGAGAAAGCTACGTCCACTTTTGCCGCTGCACTATAAACCCAATTTGGGAAAGGTTACAAGTGTACAAGTGTTTCTATTTTTTGGTGCAATAAATGCAACGCACATGGTACTTTATATACACTAAGGAAAAGTGAAAAGTTGCTACCCCTAACCGATGTGGGACCTTTTTCATATTCTTTAGATTTGGCTCCACACTTGACATCCACCATTTAACAGTATTAATTTCTACTATTATTAATTGTGGCTCTATGCCTCAACCATATCCTCTATTTCATCGGTATTTCTGCTACTGAAAGTGAAGACTTTTGTAAGACGGAGTCCAAGAAGCCTAGTTCGGAGCAAAAAGATATACATCCAAGTCAAGATGAAGCAAGGGATTCACGTCCGAGAGCGATTCATCAGGAAGACGAATACGAAGCTAGGAAATAAGAAGACCGAGTCAACGGAACAAGTCAACAAGATGGAACACGAAGGGACTCAACCTCTACCGGTGCTTCAGACGTTCGAGGCCAACGATGGAAGTATGAAGAATGCAACGAAGTCTACCAGAGATGCCAAGTCGAACGTGGATAAACATCGAAAGAATAAAAGGATGACACAGAAGTTGACAAATGACGTACCAATGAAGAAAGAACCCGCTACAATGACGAAGGTTGTATAGATGCTAATTGTCAAGGAACCTGGAAACCATAAACATGATCTTTTATTACGCGGAGAAGGGCATTGGAAAAAATTGCTCTAAGCTCAAGGTGAAGAATAATTGAATTGTTTTAAGAACTGGGAATACGTAGTGAAAGAGGAGCTAAAGCTTAGAATCGGGAATAGAGCATTCACTTCGATCAAGGCTATAGGACAAGCTTATTTAAGTATCGGAAATAAATTACTTTTTTCTGAAACTTAGCAGAAATTTATGTATTCTCAAATACATAAAATGCACTATGTGATTTCATTTCATTATAAGGTTTTTCACCTTTAAAATGAATGTTATTTATGCTAAAGTTGTATAAGAAAATAAGTTATATCTTATGAGACCGAATAAATCCTCTAGTTTCATTAATATGTTGTTTTGAATAACAGAACGTAGGACTGTAATGTGATAAGAGGTTCATAACAAAAATATGACGTAGCTTTGGCATATTTGATTATCTCATATTAGTTGTGATAGATACAAAGACTAACAAAGGCCGCACTAGTAGAAAAAAGGCCTTTAATGGGGTTCAAAATGCGCCATTAAATATATTTAATGGCACTTTATAAACGCCATTAAAAGAGGCGACATTAAAAGTCTACGATGGCGCTTAAATGAAAAAACGCCATTAAATGTGACGACGTGGACTAGGACATTTAATGGCCTTCATTTTTTAAACGTCATTAAAAGTTCTGCCATGTCAGCAGCCACGTGAACACTGGGACATTTAATGGCCTTTATTCTTTAAACGCCATTAAAAGTTCTGCCAATGTCAGCATCCGCACGAACATGATCTAGACCTTTTCCTGGTAGCTGTTAAAATAAAATAAAAACACAAAACACAAAACTGTAATGAGCTGATATTTTAGTAACATTTATAAGGAAGGAATTACAAAATGATGGAAATCAAGACACTCATATCTTATAACTTCTAACTTTTCTATAGCAAACTATTATCAAAATATCACAACATCTAAGTATATTCATTTATACCTCTCTAATTCGTCTTTTGCTTTAAACACAATCTCGAAAATACAATAATTACTTTTAATGGCGTTTTTTTTCACTAACGCCATTAAAGAGGCGCCATTAACAGTCATTTTTCTACTAGTGAGGCTAGGACTTTGAAGACACTCATTTATGAGAATCCTATGTGTCTTTAAATCTTGTCTATTAGCTAAGAGTTACGGTAGTTTCAAATTTTGCATGTTTTTCGTGTATTAATCCATTTGGCTTTGAAGATGATTTGTGAAATTTTTATAGGGATCAAAACCTAATGACACGCTACACATTCTTGAAAATATGGTAACCATCAACCAAAAGAGACAAGAATCCTAGAAATCTCACACCATTTGAAAGAGTTATGGTAGTTTCAAATTTTGGAAGTTTTTCGTGTACTAACCACTTTGGCTTTGAAGAGGATTTGTGAAATTTTTATAGGGATCAAAAACTAATGATACGCTTACAAATTCTCGAAAATATGGAAACCATCAAACTAAAGAGATAAGAATCTTCAAAATCTCACATCATTTGAAATAGTTATGGTAGTTTCAAATTTCACAATTTTTTTTGTGTACTATATCCCCTTTGCCTTTGAAGAGGATTTGTGAAATTTTTATAGGCAACGAAAACGAATGATACGCCTACATATTCTCGAAAATATGGTAACCATCAACCAAAAGAGACAAGAATCTTCTAAATTTCGTGTGCTAACCCCTTTGGCTTTGAAGATGATTTGTTAAATTTTTATAGGGATCGAAAACTAATGATACGCCTAGAAATTCTCGAAAATATGGTAACCATCAACCAAAAGAGACAAGAATCTGAAAAATCTCACACCATTTGAAAGAGGTATGGTAGTTTCAAATTTTGCAATTTTTTTGTGTACTAACCCCATTGGATTTGAAGATGATATTTGAAATTTTTATAGGGATTGAAAATTGATGATACGCTTACACATTCTCGAAAATGGTGTGTGATTTTGATGATTCTTGACTCTTTTGGTTCTTTCTTACCATATTTTTTAGAATATGTAGGCGTATCATTAGTTTTCGATCCCTATAAAAATTTCACAAATCCTCTTCAAAGCCAAGAGCTTAGTACACGAAAAACTTGCAAAATTTGAAACTACCATAACTCTTTCAAATGGTGTGAGATTTTGAAGATTCTTGTCTCTTTTTTGTTGATGCTTACCATATTTTCGAGAATTTGTAGGCGTATAATTAGTTTTCGATCCCTATAAAAATTTCACAAATCCTATTCAAAGCCAAAGGGGTTAGTACACGAAAAACTTGCAAAATTTGAAACTACCATAACTCTTTTAAATGGTGTGAGATTTTGAATATTTTCATTTCTATTAGTGGATGGTTACCATATTTTCGGGAATTTGTAGGCGTATCATTAGTTTTCGATCCGTATAAAAATTTCACAAATCCTATTCAAAACCAAAGGGGTTAGTACACGAAAAAATTGCAAAATTTGAAACTACCATAACTATTTCAAATGGTGTGTGATTTTGATGATTCTTGACTCTTTTGGTTCTTTGTTACCATATTTTTTAGAATATGTAGGCGTATCATTAGTTTTTGATCCCTATAAAAATTTCACAAATCCTCTTCAAAGCCAAGAGCTTAGTACACGAAAAACTTGCAAAATTTGAAACTACCATAACTCTTTCAAATGGTGTGAGATTTTGAAAACTCTTGTCTCTTTTTGTTGATGGTTACCATATTTTCAAGAATTTGTAGGCGCATCATTAGTTTTCGATCCCTATAAAAATTTCACAAATCCTCTTCAAATCTAAAGAGGTTAGTAAAAGAAAAACTTGCAAAATATGAAACTACCATAACTCTTTTAAATGGTGTGAGATTTTGAATATTTTCATCTCCTTTGGTTGATGTTTACCATATTTTCGAGAATATGTAGGCATATCATTAGTTTTCGATCCGTATAAAAATTTCACAAATCCTCTTCTAATCCAAAAGGGGTTAGTACACGAAAAAATTGCAAAATTTGAAACTACCATAACTCTTTCAAATGGTATGAGATTTTGAAGATTCTTGTCACTTTTTGTTGATGGTTACCATATTTTCGAGAATTTGTACGCGTATCATTAGTTTTCGATCCCTATAAAAATTTCACAAATCCTCTTCAAAGCGTAGAAGTTAGTACACGAAAAACTTGCAAAATTTGAAACTACCATAACTCTTTCAAATGGTGTGTGATTTTGATGATTCTTGACTCTTTTGGTTCTTTGTTACCATATTTGTTAGAATATGTAGGCGTATCATTAGTTTTCGATCCCTATAAAAATTTCACAAATCCTCTTCAAAGCCAAGAGCTTAGTACACGAAAAAATTGCAAAATTTGAAACTACCATACCTCGTTCAAATGGTGTGAGATTTTGAAGATTCTTGCCACTTTTGGTTGATGGTTACCATATTTTCGGGAATTTGTAGGCGTATAATTAGTTTTTGATCCGTATAAAAATTTCACAAATCCTCTTCAAAGCCAAAGGGGTTAGTACACGAAAAACTTGCAAAATTTGAAACTATCATAACTCTTTTAAATGGTGTGAGATTTTGAATATTTTCATCTCTTTTGGTTGATGTTTACCAGATTTTCGAGAATATATAGGCATATCATTAGTTTTTGATCCGTATATAAATTTCACAAATCCTCTTCAAATCCAAAAGGCGTTAGTACACGAAAAAATTGCAAAGTTTGAAACTACAATAACTCTTTCAAATGGTGTGTGATTCTGATGATTCTTGACTCTTTTGGTTCTTTGTTACCATATTTTTTAGAATATGTAGGCGTATCATTAGTTTTCGATCCCTATAAAAATTTCAGAAATCCTCTTCAAAGCCAAGAGCTCTTAGTACACGAAAAACTTGGAAAATTTGAAACTACCATAACTCTTTCAAATGGTGTGAGATTTTGAAGATTCTTGTCTCTTTTTGTTGATGCTTACCATATTTTCGAGAATTTGTAGGCGTATAATTATTTTTCGAACCCTATAAAAATTTCACAAATCCTCTTCAAAGCAAAAGGGGTTAGTACACGAAAAACTTTCAAAATTTGAAACTACCATAACTTTTTTAAATGGTGTGAGATTTTGAATATTTTCATTTATTTTGGTTGATGGTTACCATATTTTCGGGAATTCGTAGGCGTATCATTAGTTTTTGATCCGTATAAAAATTTCACAAATCCTATTCAAAGCCAAATGGGTTAGTACACGAAAAAATTGCAAAATTTGAAACTACCATAACTCTTTCAAATGGTGTCTGATTTTGATGATTCTTGACTCTTTTGGTTTTTTGTTACCACATTTTTTAGAATATGTAGGCGTAACATTTGTTTTCGATCCCTATAAAAAATTCAGAAATCCTCTTCAAAGCCAAGAGGTTAGTACACGAAAAACTTGCAAAATTTGAAACTATCATAACTCTTTCAAATGGTGTGAGATTTAGAAGATTATTGTCTCTTTTGGTTGATGGTTACCATAGTTTCGAGAATTTGTAGGCGTATCATCAGTTTTTGATCCCTATAAAAATTTCACAAATCATCTTCAAAGCCAAAGGGATTAGAACAAGAAAAACATGCAAACTTTGAAACTACCATAACTCTTTCAAATGGTGTGTGATTTTTAAGATTCTTGTCTCTTTTGGTTTTTTGTTACCATATTTTCGATAATGTGTAAGCGTATCATTAGTTTTCAATCCCAATAAAAATTTCAAATATCCTCTTCAAATACAAAGGGGTTAGTACACGAAAAAATTGCAAAATTTGAAACTACCATACGTCTTTCAAATGGTGTGAGATTTTGAAGATTTTTGTCACTTTTGGTTGATAGTTACCATATTTTTGAGAATTTGTAGGCGTATCATTAGTTTTCGATCCGTATAAAAATTTCACAAATCCTCTTCAAAGCCAAAGGGGTTAGTACACGAAAAACTTGCAAAATTTGAAACTACCATAACTCTTTCAAATGGTGTGTGATTTTGATGATTCTTGACTCTTTTGGTTTTTTGTTACCATATTTTTGAGAATACGTAGGCGTATCATTTGTTTTCGATCCCTATAAAAATTTCAGAAATCCTCTTCAAAGCCAAGAGCTCTTAGTACACGAAAAACTTGCAAAATTTGAAACTACCATAACTCTTTCAAATGGTGTGAGATTTAGAAGATTATTGTCTCTTTTGGTTGATGGTTACCATAGTTTCGAGAATTTGTAGGCGTATCATTAGTTTTTGATCCCTATAAAAATTTCACAAATCATCTTCAAAGCCAAAGGGATTAGAACAAGAAAAAGATGCAAACTTTGAAACTACCATAACTCTTTCAAATGGTGTGTGATTTTTAAGATTCTTGTCTCTTTTGGTTTTTTGTTACCATATTTTCGATAATGTGTGAGCGTATCATCAGTTTTCAATCCCAATAAATATTTCAAATATCCTCTTCAAATACAAAGGGGTTAGTACACGAAAAAATTGCAAAATTTGAAACTACCATAACTCTTTCAAATGGTGTTAGATTTTGAAGATTCTTGTCTCTTTTGGTTGATGGTTACCATATTTTTGGGAATTTGTAGGCGTATCATTAGTTTTCGATCCGTATAAAAATTTCACAAATCCTATTCAAAGCCAAAGGGGTTAGTACACGAAAAACTTGCAAAATTTGAAACTATCATAACTCTTTTAAATGGTGTGAGATTTTGAATATTTTCATCTCTTTTGGTTGATGTTTACCATATTTTCAAGAATATAAAGGCATATCATTAGTTTTCGATCCGTATATAAATTTCACAAATCCTCTTCAAATCCAAAAGGCGTTAGTACACGAACAAATTGCAAAATTTGAAACTACCATAACTCTTTCAGATGGTGTGTGATTTTGATGATTCCTGACTCTTTTGGTTTTTTGTTACCATATTTTTTAGAATATGTAGGCGTATCATTAGTTTTCGATCCCTATAAAAATTTCACAAATCCTCTTCAAAGCCAAGAGGTTAGTACACGAAAAACTTGCAAAATTTGAGACTACCATAACTCTTTCAAATGGTGTAAGATTTAGAAGATTCTTGTCTCTTTTTGTTGATGGTTACCATATTTTCGAGAATGTGTAGGTGTATCATTAGTTTTCGATCCCTATAAAAATTTCACAACTCCTCTTCAAAGCCAAAGGGATTAGTACACGAAAAACATGCAAACTTTGAAACTACCATAACTCTTTCAAATCGTGTGTAATTTTTAAAATTCTTGTCTCTTTTGGTTTTTGGTTACCATATTTTAGAGAATGTGTAAGCGTATCATCAGTTTTCAATCCCTATAAAAATTTCAAATATCCTCTTCAAATCCAAAGGGGTTAGTACACGAAAAAATTACAAAATTTGAAACTACCATACCTCTTTCAAATGGTGCGAGATTTTGAAGATTATTGTCTCTATTGGTTGATGGTTACCATATTTTCGAGTATTTGTAGGCGTATCATTAGTTTTCGATCTGTATAAAAATTTCACAAATCCTATTCAAAGCCAAAGGGGTTAGTACACGAAAAAATTGCAAAATTTGAAACTACCATAACTCTTTCAAATGGTGTGTAATTTTGATGATTCCTGACTCTTTTGGTTTTTTGTTACCATATTTTTGAGAATATGTAGGCGTATCATTAGTTTTCGATCCCTATAAAAATTTCAGAAATCCTCTTCAAAGCCAAGAGGTTAGTACACGAAAAACTTGCAAAATTTGAGACTACCATAACTCTTTCAAATGGTGTAAGATTTAGAAGATTCTTGTCTCTTTTTGTTGATGGTTACCATATTTTCGAGAATGTGTAGGTGTAACATTAGTTTTTGATCCCTATAAAAATTTCACAAATCATCTTCAAAGCCAAAGGGATTAGAACAAGAAAAAGATGCAAACTTTGAAACTACCATAACTCTTTCAAATGGTGTGTGATTTTTAAGATTCTTGTCTCTTTTGGTTTTTTGTTACCATATTTTCGATAATGTGTGAGCGTATCATCAGTTTTCAATCCCAATAAATATTTCAAATATCCTCTTCAAATACAAAGGGGTTAGTACACGAAAAAATTGCAAAATTTGAAACTACCATACCTCTTTCAAATGGTGTTAGATTTTGAAGATTCTTGTCTCTTTTGGTTGATGGTTACCATATTTTCGGGAATTTGTAGGCGTATCATTAGTTTTCGATCCGTATAAAAATTTCACAAATCCTATTCAAAGCCAAAGGGGTTAGTACACGAAAAACTTGCAAAATTTGAAACTATCATAACTCTTTTAAATGGTGTGAGATTTTGAATATTTTCATCTCTTTTGGTTGATGTTTACCATATTTTCAAGAATATAAAGGCATATCATTAGTTTTCGATCCGTATATAAATTTCACAAATCCTCTTCAAATCCAAAAGGCGTTAGTACACGAACAAATTGCAAAATTTGAAACTACCATAACTCTTTCAAATGGTGTGTGATTTTGATGATTCCTGACTCTTTTGGTTTTTTGTTACCATATTTTTTAGAATATGTAGGCGTATCATTAGTTTTCGATCCCTATAAAAATTTCACAAATCCTCTTCAAAGCCAAGAGGTTAGTACAATAAAAACTTGCAAAATTTGAGACTACCATAACTCTTTCAAATGGTGTAAGATTTAGAAGATTCTTGTCTCTTTTTGTTGATGGTTACCATATTTTCGAGAATGTGTAGGTGTATCATTAGTTTTCGATCCCTATAAAAATTTCACAACTCCTCTTCAAAGCCAAAGGGATTAGTACACGAAAAACATGCAAACTTTGAAACTACCATAACTCTTTCAAATCGTGTGTAATTTTTAAAATTCTTGTCTCTTTTGGTTTTTAGTTACCATATTTTAGAGAATGTGTAAGCGTATCATCAGTTTTCAATCCCTATAAAAATTTCAAATATCCTCTTCAAATCCAAAGGGGTTAGTACACGAAAAAATTACAAAATTTGAAACTACCATACCTCTTTCAAATGGTGCGAGATTTTGAAGATTATTGTCGCTATTGGTTGATGGTTACCATATTTTCGAGTATTTGTAGGCGTATCATTAGTTTTCGATCTGTATAAAAATTTCACAAATCCTATTCAAAGCCAAAGGGGTTAGTACACGAAAAAATTGCAAAATTTGAAACTACCATAACTCTTTCAAATGGAGTGTAATTTTGATGATTCCTGAGTCTTTTGGTTTTTTGTTACCATATTTTTGAGAATATGTAGGCGTATCATTAGTTTTCGATCCCTATAAAAATTTCACAAATCCTCTTCAAAGCCAAGAGGTTAGTACACGAAAAACTTGCAAAATTTGAGACTACCATAACTCTTTCAAATGGTGTAAGATTTAGAAGATTCTTGTCTCTTTTTGTTGATGGTTACCATATTTTCGAGAATGTGTAGGTGTAACATTAGTTTTTGATCCCTATAAAAATTTCACAACTCCTCTTCAAAGCCAAAGGGATTAGTACACGAAAAACATGCAAACTTTGAAACTACCATAACTCTTTCAAATCGTGTGTGATTTTTAAAATTCTTCTCTTTTGGTTTTTGGTTACCATATTTTAGAGAATGTGTAAGCGTATCATCAGTTTTCAATCCCTATAAAAATTTCAAATATCCTCTTCAAATCCAAAGGGGTTAGTACATGAAAAAATTGCAAAATTTGAAACTACCATACCTCTTTCAAATGGTGCGAGATTTTGAAGATTATTGTCTCTATTGGTTGATGGTTACCATATTTTCGAGTATTTGTAGGCGTATCATTAGTTTTCGATCCCTATAAAAATTTCACAAATTCTATTCAAAGCCAAGAGGTTAGTACACGAAAAACTTGCAAAATTTGAAACTACCATAACTCTTTCAAATGGTTTGAGATTTTGAAGATTCTTGTCTCTTTTTGTTGATGGTTTCCATATTTTCGAGAATTTGTAGGCGTATCATTTGTTTTCGATCCCTATAAAAATTTCACAAATCCTCTTCAAAGCCAAAGGGGTTGTTAGTACACGAAAAACTTGCAAAATTAGAAACTACCATAACTCTTTTAAATGGTGTGAGATTTTGAATATTTTAATCTCTTTTGGTTGATGTTTACCATATATTCGAGAATATGTAGGCATATCATTAGTTTTCGATCCGTATTAAAATTTCACGTATATCGTCTTCAAATCCAAAAGGGGTTAGCTCATGAAAAAATTACAAAATTTGAAACTACCATAACTCTTTCAAATGGTATGAGATTTTGAAGATTCTTGTCTCTTTTTGTTGATGGTTACCATATTATCGAGAATTTGTTGGCGTATCTTTCAAATGGTGTGTGATTTTGATGATTCTTGACTCTTTTGGTTCTTTGTTACCATATTTTTTAGAATATGTAGGCGTATCATTAGTTTTCGATCCCTATAAAAATTTCACAAATCCTCTTCAAAGCCAAGAGCTTAGTAAACGAAAAACTTGCAAAATTTGAAACTACCATAACTCTTTCAAATGGTGTGAGATTATGAATATTTTCAACTCTTTTGGTTGATGTTTACCATTTTTGAAGAATATAAAGGGATATCATTAGTTTTCGATCCGTATATAAATTTCACAAATCCTCTTGAAATCCAAAAGGCGTTAGTACACGAAAAAATAGCAAAATTTGAAACTACCATAACTCTTTCAAATGGTGTGTGATTTTGATGATTCTTGACTCTTTTGGTTTTTTGTTACCATATTTTTGAGAATATGTAGGCGTATCATTAGTTTTCGATCCTTATAAAAATTTCACAAATCCTCTTCAAAGCCAAGAGGTTAGTACACGAAAAACTTCCAAAATTTGAAACTACCATAATTCTTTCAAATGGTGTGTGATTTTGATGATTCTTCACTCTTTTGTTTTTTTTACCATATTTTTTAGAATATGTAGGCGTATCATTAGTTTTCGATCCCTATAAAAATTTCACAAATCCTTTTCAAAGCCAAGAGGATGAGTACACGAAAAACATGCAAACTTTGAAACTACCATAACTCTTTCAAATGTTGTGTGATTTTTAAAATTCTTGTCTCTTTTGGTTTTTGGTTACCATATTTTCGAGAATATGTAGGCATATCATTAGTTTTTGATCCCTATAAAAATTTCAAATATCCTCTTCAAAGCCAAAGGGGTTAATACACGAAAAACTTGCAAATTTTGAAACTACCATAACTCTTTCAAATGGTGTGTAATTTTTAAAATTCTTGTCTCTTTTGGTTTTTGGTTACCATATTTTCAAGAATTTGTAGGCGTATCATTAGTTTTCGATCCCTATAAAAATTTCACAAATCCTTTATAAATTCAAAGGGGTTAGTACACGAAAAACTTGCAAAATTTGAAACTACCATAAATCTTTTAAATGGTGTGAGATTTTAAATATTTTCATATCTTTTGGTTGTTGCTTACCATATTTTCAAGAATATAAAGGCATATCATTAGTCTTCGATCCGTATATAAATTTCACAAATCCTCTTCAAATCCAAAAGGTGTTAGTAAACGAAAAAATTGCAAAATTTGAAACTACCATAACTCTTTCAAATGGTGTGTGATTTTGATGATTCTTGAATCTTTTGGTTTTTTGTTACCATATTTTTTAGAATATGTAGGCGTATTATTAGTTTTCGATTCCTATAAAAATTTCACAAATCCACTTCAAAGCCAAGAGGTTAGTACACGAAAAACTTGCAAAATTTGAAACTATCATAACTCTTTCAAATGGTGTGAGATTTTTAATATTTTCATCTCTTTTGGTTGATGGTTGACATATTTTCGAGAATGTGTAGGCGTATCATTAGTTTTCGATCGCTATAAAAATTTCACAAATCCTCTTCAAAGCCAAAGAGAATAGTACACGAAAAACATGCAAACTTTGAAACTACCATAACTCTTTCAAATGGTGTGTGATTTTTAAAATTCTTGTCTCTTTTGGTTTTTCGTTACCATATTTTTTAGATTATGTAAGCGTATCATTAGTTTTCAATCCCTATAAAAATATCAAATATCCTCTTCAAATCCAAAGGGGTTAGTACACGAAATAATTACAAAATTTGAAACTACCATACCTCTTTCAAATGGTGTAAGATTTTAAAGATTATTGTGTCTTTTGGTTGATGGTTAACATATTTTCGAGAATTTGTAGGCGTATCATTAGTTTTCGATCCCTATAAAAATTTCACAAATCCTCTTCAAATCCAAAGGGGTTAGTACACGAAAAACTTGCAAAATATGAAACTACCATAACTCTTTTTAATGGTGTGAGATTTTGAATATTTTCATCTCTTTTGGTTGATGTTTACCATATTTTCGAGAATATGTAGGCATATCATTAGTTTTCGATCCCTATAAAAATTTAAAATATCCTCTTCAAATCCAAAGGGGTTAGTACACGAAAAAATTGCAAAATTTGAAACTACCATAACTCTTTTAAATGGTGTGAGATTTTGAATATTTTCATCTATTTTGGTTGATGTTTACCGTTTTTTCGAGAATATGTAGGCATATCATTAGTTTTCGATCCCAATAAAAATTTCAAACATCCTCTTCAAATCCAAAGGGGTTAGTACACGAAAAAATTACAAAATTTGAAACTACCATACCTCTTTCAAATGGTGTGAGATTTTTAAGATTCTTGTCTCTTTTGGTTGATGGTTACCATATTTTCGAGAATTTGTAGGTGTATCATTAGTTTTCGATCCCTATAAAAATTTCACAATTCCTCTTCAAATCCAAAGGGGTTAGTACACGAAAAAGTTGCAAAATATGAAACTACCATAACTCTTTTAAATGGTGTAAGATTTTGAATATTTTTTTCTCTTTTGGTTAATGTTTACCATATTTTCCAGAATATGTAGGCATATCATTAGTTTTTGATCCCTATAAAAATTTCAAATATCCTCTTCAAATCCAAAGGGGTTAGTACACGAAAAAATTGCAAAATTTGAAACTACCATACCTCTTTCAAATGGTGTGAGATTTTGTAGATTCTTGTCTCTTTTGGTTGATGTTTACCATATTTTCCAGAATATGTAGGCATATCATTAGTTTTCGATCCCTAAAAAAATTTCACAAATCCACTTCAAAGCCAAAGGGGTTAGTACACGAAAAACTTGCAAAATTTGAAACTACCATAACTCTTTAAAATGGTGTGAGATTTTGAATATTTTCATCTCTTTTGGTTGATGTTTACCATATTTTCGAGAATATGTAGGCATATCATTAGTTTTCGATCCCTATAAAAATTTCAAATATCCTCTTCAAATCCAAAGGGGTTAGTACACGAAAAAATTGCAAAATTTGAAACTACCATAACTCTTTCAAATGGTGTGTGATTTTGATGATTCTTGACTCTTTTGGTTCTTTGTTACCATATTTTTTAGAATATGTAGGCGTATCATTAGTTTTCGATCCCTATAAAAATTTCACAAATCCTCTTCAAAGCCAAGAGGTTAGTCCACGAAAAACTTGTAAAATTTGAAACTACCATAACTCTTTCAAATGGTGTGAGATTTAGAAGATTCTTCTATCTTTTTGTTGATGGTTACCATATTTTCGAGAATTTATAGGCGTATCATTAGTTTTCGATCTCTATAAAAAGGAGTTAATACACGAAAAAGTTGCAAAATTTGAAACTACAATAACTCTTTTAAATGGTGTGAGATTTTGAATATTTTCATCTATTTTGGTTGATGTTTACCGTTTTTTCGAGAATATGTAGGCATATCATTAGTTTTCGATCCCTATAAAAATTTCAAACATCCTCTTCAAATCCAAAGGGGTTAGTACACGAAAAAATTACAAAATTTGAAACTACCATACCTCTTTCAAATGGTGTGAGATTTTGAAGATTATTGTCTCTTTTGGTTGATGGTTACCATATTTTCGAGAATTTGTAGGCGTATCATTAGTTTTCGATCCCTATAAAAATTTCACAAATCCTCTTCAAATCCAAAGGGGTTAGTACACGAAAAACTTGCAAAATATGAAACTACCATAACTCTTTTAAATGGTGTAAAATATTGAATATTTTTTTCTCTTTTGGTTTGTGTTTACTATATTTTCCAGAATATGTATGCATATCATTAGTTTTCGATCCCTATAAAAATTTCAAATATCCTCTTCAAATCCAAAGGGGTTAGTACACGAAAAAATTGTAAAATTTGAAACTACCATAACTCTTTCAAATGGTGTGAGATTTTGAAGATTCTTCTCTCTTTTTGTTGATGGTTACCATATTTTCGAGAATTTGTAGGCGTATCATTAGTTTTCGATCCATATAAAAATATCACAAATCCTCTTCAAAGCCAAATGGTAAGTACACGAAAAACGTGCAAAATTTGAAACTACCATAACTCTTTCAAATGGTGTGAGATTTTGAAGATTCTTGACTCTTTTGGTTCTTTGTTACCATATTTTGTAGAATATGTAGGTGTATTATTATTTTCGATCCCTATAAAAATTTCACAAATCCTCTTCAAAGACAAGAGCTTAGTACACGAAAAACTTGCAAAATTTGAATCTACCATAACTCTTTCAAATGGTGTGAGATTTTGAAGATTCTTGTCTCTTTTTGTTGATGGTTACCATATTTTCGAGAATTTGTAGGCGTATCATTAGTCTTCGATCCCTATAAAAATTTCACAAATCCTCTTCAAAGCCAAAGGGATTAGTACACGAAAAACATGCAAACTTTGAAACTACCATAACTCTTTTAAATGGTGTGAGATTTTGAATATTTTCATCTCTTTTGGTTGATATTTACCATATTTTCGAGAATATGTAGGCATATCATTATTTTTCGATCCGTATAAAAATTTCACAAATCCTCTTCAAATCCAAAAGGGGTTAGTACACGAAAAACTTGCAAAATTTGAAACTACCATAACTCTTTCAAATGGTGTGTGATTTTGATGATTCTTGACTCTTTTTGTTCTTTGTTACCATATTTTTTTAGAATATGTAGGCGTATCATTAGTTTTCGATCCCTATAAAAATTTCACAAATCCTCTTCAAAGCCAAGAGGTTAGTACACGAAAAACTTGCAAAATTTGAAACTACCATAACTCTTTCAAATGGTGTGAGATTTAGAAGATTCTTCTCTCTTTTTGTTGATGGTTACCATATTTTCGAGAATATGTAGGCGTATCATTAGTTTTCGATCCCTATAAAAATTTCACAAATCCTCTTCAAAGTCAAAGGGGTTAATACACGAAAAAGTTGCAAAATTTGAAACTACCATAACTCTTTTGGTTGATGTTTACCATATTTTCAAAAATATAAAGGCATATAATTAGTTTTCGATCCGTATATAAATTTCACAAATCCTCTTCAAATCCAAAAGGCGTTAGTACACGAAAAAATTGCAAAATTTGAAACTACTATAACTCTTTCAAATGGTGTGTGATTTTGATGATTCTTGACTCTTTTGGTTTTTTGTTACCATATTTTTCAGAATATGTAGGCGTATCATTAGTTTTCGATCCCTATAAAAATTTCACAAATCCTCTTCAAAGCGAAGAGGTTAGTACACGAAAAACTTGCAAAATTTGAAACTACCATAACTCTTTCAATTGGTGTGAGATTTAGAAGATTCTTGTCTCTTTTGGTTGATAGTTACCATATTTTCGAGAATGTGTAGGCGTATCATTTGTTTTCGATCCCTAAAAAAATTTCACAAATCCTCTTCAAAGCAAAAGGGATTAGTACACGAAAAACATGCAAACTTTGAAACTACCATAACTCTTTCAAATGGTGTGAGATTTTTAAAATTCTTGTCTCTTTTGGTTTATGGTTACCATATTTTCGAGAATGTGTAAGCGTATCATCAGTTTTCAATCCCTATAAAAATTTCAAATATCCTCTTCAAATCCAAAGGGGTTAGTACACGAAAAAATTGCAAAATTTAAAACTACCATATCTCTTTCAAATGGTGTGAGATTTTGAAGATTCTTGTCTCTTTTGGTTTATGGTTACCATATTTTCGAGAATTTGTAGGCGTATCATTAGTTTTCAATCCCTATAAAAATTTCACAAATCCTCTTCAAAGCCAAATGGGTTAGTACACGAAAAACTTGTAAAATTTGAAACTACCAGAACTCTTTCAAATGGTGTGTAATTTTTAAGATTCTTGTCTCTTTTTGTTTTTGGTTACCATATTTTCGAGAATTTGTAGGCGTATCATTAGTTTTCGATCCCCATAAAAATTTCACAAATCCTCTTCAAATTCAAAGGGGTTAGTACACGAAAAACTTGCAACATTTGAAACTACCATAACTCTTTTAAATGCTGTGAGATTTTACATATTTTCATCTCTTTTGGTTGTTGTTTACCATATTTTCAAGAACATATAGGTATATCATTAGTTTTCGATCCGTATATAAATTTCACAAATCCTCTTCAAATCCAAAAGGCGTTAGTACACGAAAAAATTGCAAAATTTGAAACTACCATAACTCTTTCAAATGGTGTGTGATTTTGATGATTCTTGACTCTTTTGGTTTTTTGTTACCATATATTTTAGAATATGTAGGCGTATCATTAGTTTTCGATCCCTATAAAAATATCACAAATACTCTTCAAAGCCAAGAAGTTAGTACACGAAAAACTTGCAAAATTTAAAACTACCATAACTCTTTCAAATGCTGTGAGATTTAGAAGATTCTTGTCTCTTTTGGTTGATAGTTACCATATTTTCGAGAATGTGTAGGCGTATCATTAGTTTTCGATCATTATAAAAATTTCTGAAATCCTCTTCAAAGCCAAAGGGATTAGTACACGAAAAACATGCAAAATTTGAAACTACCATAACTCTTTCAAATGGTGTGTAATTATTAAAATTCTTGTCTCTTTTGGTTGATGTTTACCATTTTTTCGAGAATATGTAGGCATATCATTAGTTTTCGATCCCTAAAAAAATTTCAAATATCCTCTTCAAATCCAAAGAGGTTAATACACGAAAAAATTGCAAAATATGAAACTACCATACCTCTTTCAAATGGTGTGAGATTTTGAAGATTTCTGTCTCTTTTGGTTGATGGTTACCATAATTTCGAGAATTTGTAGGCGTATCATTAGTTTTTCAATCCCTATAAAAACTTCAAATATCCTCTTCAAATCCAAAGGGGTTAGTACACGAAAAAATTGTAAAATTTGAAACTACCATACATCTTTCAAATGGTGTGAGATTTTGAAGATTATTGTCTCTTTTGGTTGATGGTTACCATATTTTCGAGAATTTGTAGGCGTATCATTAGTTTTCGATCCCTATAAAAATTTCACAAATCATCTTCAAATCCAAAGGGGTTAATCACAAAAAACTTGCAAAATATGAAACTACCATAACTCTTTTAAATGGTGTGAGATTTTGAATATTTTCATCTCTTTTGGTTGATGTTTACCATATTTTCGAGAATATGTAGGCATATCATTAGTTTTCGATACCTATAAAAATTTAAAATATCCTCTTCAAATCCAAAGGGTTTAGTACACGAAAAAATTGCAAAATTTGAAACTACCATACCTCTTTCAAATGGTGTGAGGTTTTGAAGATTCTTGTCTCTTATGGTTGATGGTTACCATATTTTCGAGAATTTGTAGGCGTATCATTAGTTTTCGATCCCCATAAAAATTTCACAAATCCTCTTCAAATTCAAAGGGGTTAGTATACGAAAAACTTGCAACATTTGAAACTACCATAACTCTTTTAAATGCTGTGAGATTTTACATATTTTCATCTCTTTTGGTTGTTGTTTACCATATTTTCAAGAACATATAGGTATATCATTAGATTTCGATCCGTATATAAATTTCACAAATCCTCTTCAAATCCAAAAGGCGTTAGTACACGAAAAAATTGCAAAATTTGAAACTACCATACCTCTTTCAAATGGTGTGAGATTTTGAAGATTCTTGTCTGTTTTGGTTGATGGTTACCATATTTTCGAGAATTCGTAGGCGTATCATTAGTTTTCGATCCCTATAAAAATTTCACAAAGCCTCTTCCAAGCCAAATGGGTTAGTACACGAAAAACTTGTAAAATTTGAAACTACCAGAACTCTTTCAAATGGTGTGTAATTTTTAAGATTCTTGTCTCTTTTTGTTTTTGGTTACCATATATTCGAGAATTTGTAGGCGTATCATTAGTTTTCGATCATCATAAAAATTTCACAAATCCTCTTCAAATTCAAAGGGGTTAGTACACGAAAAACTTGCAACATTTGAAACTACCATAACTCTTTTAAATGCTGTGAGATTTTACATATTTTCATCTCTTTTGGTTGTTGTTTACCATATTTTCAAGAACATATAGGTATATCATTAGATTTCGATCCGTATATAAATTTCACAAATCCTCTTCAAATCCAAAAGGCGTTAGTACACGAAAAAATTGCAAAATTTGAAACTACCATAACTCTTTCAAATGGTGTGTGATTTTGATGATTCTTGACTCTTTTGGTTTTTTGTTACCCTATATTTTAGAATATGTAGGCGTATCATTAGTTTTCGATCCCTATAAAAATATCACAAATCCTGTTCAAAGCCAAGAAGTTAGTACACGAAAAACTTGCAAAATTTAAAACTACCATAACTCTTTCAAATGCTGTGAGATTTAGAAGATTCTTGTCTCTTTTGGTTGATAGTTACCATATTTTCGAGAATGTGTAGGCGTATCATTAGTTTTCGATCATTATAAAAATTTCTGAAATCCTCTTCAAAGCCAAAGGGATTAATTAGTACACGAAAAACATGCAAAATTTGAAACTACCATAACTCTTTCAAATGGCGTGTAATTATTAAAATTCTTGTCTCTTTTGGTTTATGGTTACCATATTTTCGAGAATGTGTAAGCGTATCATCAGTTTTCAATCCCTATAAAAATTTAACAAGTCCTCTTCAAAGCCAAAGGGATTAGTACACGAAAAACATGCAAACTTTGAAACTACCATAACTCTTTTAAATGGTGTGAGATTTTGAATATTTTTATCTCTTTTGGTTGATGTTTACCATATTTTCGAGAATATGTAGGCATATCATTAGTTTTCGATCCGTATAAAAATTTCAAATATCCTCTTCAAATCCAAAGAGGTTAGTACACGAAAAAACTGCAAAATTTGAAACTACCATACCTCTTTCAAATGGTGTAAGATTTTGAAGATTCTTGTCTCTTTCGGTTGATGGTTACCATATTTTCGAGAATTTGTAGGCGTATCATTAGTTTTCGATCCCTATAAAAATTTCACAAATTCTCTTCAAAGCCAAGAGGTTAGTACACGAAAAACTTGTAAAATTTGAAACTACCATAACTCTTTCAAATGGTGTGAGATTTAGAAGATTCTTGTCTCTTTTGGTTGATAGTTACCATATTTTCGAGAATGTGTAGGCGTAATATTAGTTTTCGATCCCTATAAAAATTTCACAAATCCTCTTCAAAGCTAAAGGGATTAGTACACGAAAAACATGCAAACTTTGAAACTACCATAACTCTTTCAAATGGTGTGTGATTTTTAAAATTCTTGTCTCTTTTTGTTTTTGGTTACCATATTTTCGAGAATTTGTAGGCGTATCATTAGTTTTCTATCCCCATAAAAATTTCACAAATCCTCTTCAAATTCAAAGGGGTTAGTATACGAAAAACTTGCAACATTTGAAACTACCATAACTCTTTTAAATGCTGTGAGATTTTACATATTTTCATCTCTTTTGGTTGTTGTTTACCATATTTTCAAGAACATATAGGTATATCATTAGATTTCGATCCGTATATAAATTTCACAAATCCTCTTCAAATCCAAAAGGCGTTAGTACACGAAAAAATTGCAAAATTTGAAACTACCATAACTCTTTCAAATGGTGTGTGATTTTGATGATTCTTGACTCTTTTGGTTTTTTGTTACCATATATTTTAGAATATGTAGGCGTATCATTAGTTTTCGATCCCTATAAAAATATCACAAATCCTGTTCAAAGCCAAGAAGTTAGTACACGAAAAACTTGCAAAATTTAAAACTACCATAACTCTTTCAAATGCTGTGAGATTTAGAAGATTCTTGTCTCTTTTGGTTAATAGTTACCATATTTTCGAGAATGTGTAGGCGTATCATTAGTTTTCGATCATTATAAAAATTTCTGAAATCCTCTTCAAAGCCAAAGGGATTAATTAGTACACGAAAAACATGCAAAATTTGAAACTACCATAACTCTTTCAAATGGCGTGTAATTATTAAAATTCTTGTCTCTTTTGGTTTATGGTTACCATATTTTCGAGAATGTGTAAGCGTATCATCAGTTTTCAATCCCTATAAAAATTTAACAAGTCCTCTTCAAAGCCAAAGGGATTAGTACACGAAAAACATGCAAACTTTGAAACTACCATAACTCTTTTAAATGGTGTGAGATTTTGAATATTTTTATCTCTTTTGGTTGATGTTTACCATATTTTCGAGAATATGTAGGCATATCATTAGTTTTCGATCCGTATAAAAATTTCAAATATCCTCTTCAAATCCAAAGAGGTTAGTACACGAAAAAACTGCAAAATTTGAAACTACCATACCTCTTTCAAATGGTGTAAGATTTTGAAGATTCTTGTCTCTTTCGGTTGATGGTTACCATATTTTCGAGAATTTGTAGGCGTATCATTAGTTTTCGATCCCTATAAAAATTTCACAAATTCTCATCAAAGCCAAGAGGTTAGTACACGAAAAACTTGTAAAATTTGAAACTACCATAACTCTTTCAAATGGTGTGAGATTTAGAAGATTCTTGTCTCTTTTGGTTGATAGTTACCATATTTTCGAGAATGTGTAGGCGTAATATTAGTTTTCGATCCCTATAAAAATTTCACAAATCCTCTTCAAAGCCAAAGGGATTAGTACACGAAAAACATGCAAACTTTGAAACTACCATAACTCTTTCAAATGGTGTGTGATTTTTAAAATTCTTGTCTCTTTTTGTTTTTGGTTACCATATTTTCGAGAATTTGTAGGCGTATCATTAGTTTTCTATCCCCATAAAAATTTCACATATCCTCTTCAAATTCAACGGGGTTAGTACACGAAAAACTTGCAACATTTGAAACTACCATAACTCTTTTAAATGCTGTGAGATTTTACATATTTTCATCTCTTTTGGTTGTTGTTTACCATATTTTCAAGAATATATAGGCATATCATTAGTTTTCGATCCGTATATAAATTTCACAAATCCTCTTCAAATCCAAAAGGCGTTAGTACACGAAAAAATTGCAAAATTTGAAACTACCATAACTCTTTCAAATGGTGTGTGATTTTGATGATTCTTGACTCTTTTGGTTTTTTGTTACCATATATTTTAGAATATGTAGGCGTATCATTAGTTTTCGATCCCTATAAAAATATCACAAATCCTGTTCAAAGCCAAGAAGTTAGTACACGAAAAACTTGCAAAATTTAAAACTACCATAACTCTTTCAAATGCTGTGAGATTTAGAAGATTCTTGTCTCTTTTGGTTGATAGTTACCATATTTTCGAGAATGTGTAGGCGTATCATTAGTTTTCGATCATTATAAAAATTTCTGAAATCCTCTTCAAAGCCAAAGGGATTAATTAGTACACGAAAAACATGCAAAATTTGAAACTACCATAACTCTTTCAAATGGCGTGTAATTATTAAAATTCTTGTCTCTTTTGGTTTATGGTTACCATATTTTCGAGAATGTGTAAGCGTATCATCAGTTTTCAATCCCTATAAAAATTTAACAAGTCCTCTTCAAAGCCAAAGGGATTAGTACACGAAAAACATGCAAACTTTGAAACTACCATAACTCTTTTAAATGGTGTGAGATTTTGAATATTTTTATCTCTTTTGGTTGATGTTTACCATATTTTCGAGAATATGTAGGCATATCATTAGTTTTCGATCCGTATAAAAATTTCAAATATCCTCTTCAAATCCAAAGAGGTTAGTACACGAAAAAACTGCAAAATTTGAAACTACCATACCTCTTTCAAATGGTGTAAGATTTTGAAGATTCTTGTCTCTTTCGGTTGATGGTTACCATATTTTCGAGAATTTGTAGGCGTATCATTAGTTTTCGATCCCTATAAAAATTTCACAAATTCTCTTCAAAGCCAAGAGGTTAGTACACGAAAAACTTGTAAAATTTGAAACTACCATAACTCTTTCAAATGGTGTGAGATTTAGAAGATTCTTGTCTCTTTTGGTTGATAGTTACCATATTTTCGAGAATGTGTAGGCGTAATATTAGTTTTCGATCCCTATAAAAATTTCACAAATCCTCTTCAAAGCCAAAGGGATTAGTACACGAAAAACATGCAAACTTTGAAACTACCATAACTCTTTCAAATGGTGTGTGATTTTTAAAATTCTTGTCTCTTTTTGTTTTTGGTTACCATATTTTCGAGAATTTGTAGGCGTATCATTAGTTTTCTATCCCCATAAAAATTTCACATATCCTCTTCAAATTCAACGGGGTTAGTACACGAAAAACTTGCAACATTTGAAACTACCATAACTCTTTTAAATGCTGTGAGATTTTACATATTTTCATCTCTTTTGGTTGTTGTTTACCATATTTTCAAGAATATATAGGCATATCATTAGTTTTCGATCCGTATATAAATTTCACAAATCCTCTTCAAATCCAAAAGGCGTTAGTACACGAAAAAATTGCAAAATTTGAAACTATCATAACTCGTTCAAATGGTGTGTGATTTTGATGATTCTTGACTCTTTTTGTTTTTTGTTACCATATTTTTTAGAATATGTAAGCGTATCATTAGTTTTCGATCATTATAAAAATTTCAGAAATCCTCTTCAAGGCCAAAGGGATTAGTACACGAAAAACATGCAAAATTTGAAACTACCATAACTCTTTCAAATGGTGTGTATTTATTAAAATTCTTGTCTCTTTTGGTTGATGGTTACCATATTTTCGAGAATTTGTAGGCGTATCATTAGTTATCGATCCCTATAAAAATTTCACTAATCCTCTTCAAATCCAAAGGGGTTAATCACGAAAAACTTGCAAAATATGAAACTACCATAACTCTTTTAAATGGTGTGAGATTTTGAATATTTTCATCTCTTTTGGTTGATGTTTACCATATTTTCGAAAATATGTAGGCATATCATTAGTTTTCGATCCTTATAAAAATTTCAAATATCCTCTTCAAATCCAAATGGGTTAGTACACTAAAAAATTGCAAAATTTGAAACTACCATACCTCTTTCAAATGGTGTGAGATTTTGAAGATTTCTATCTCTTTTGGTTGATGGTTACCATATTTTCGAGAATTTGTAGGCGTATCATTAGTTTTCGATCCCTATAAAAATTTCACAAATCCTCTTCAAAGCCAAAGGGGTTAGTACACGAAAAACTTGTAAAATTTGAAACTACCAGAACTCTTTATAATGGTGTGTAATTTTTAAGATTCTTGTCTCTTTTTGTTTTTGGTTACCATATTTTCGAGAATTTGTAGGCGTATCATTAGTTTTCGATCCCCATAAAAATTTCACAAATCTTATTCAAATTCAAAGGGGTTAGTACACGAAAAACTTGCAATATTTGAAACTACCATAACTCTTTTAAATGCTGTGAGATTTTACATATTTTCATCTCTTTTGGTTGTTGTTTACCATATTTTCAAGAATATATAGGCATATCATTAGTTTTCGATCCGTATATAAATTTCACAAATCCTCTTCAAATCCAAAAGGCGTTAGTACATGAAAAAATTGCAAAATTTGAAACTACCATAACTCGTTCAAATGGTGTGTGATTTTGATGATTATTGTCTCTTTTGGTTTTTTGTTACCATATTTTTTAGAATATGTAGGCGTATCATTAGTTTTCGATCCCTATAAAAATTTCACAAATCCTCTTCAAAGCCAAAGGGGTTAATCACGAAAAACTTGCAAAATATGAAACTACTATAACTCTTTTAAATGGTGTTAGATTTTGAATATTTTCATCTCTTTTGGTTGATGTTTACCATATTTTCTAGAATATATAGGCATATCATTAGTTTTCGATCCCTATAAAAATTTCAAATATCCTCTTCAAATTCAAAGGGGTTAGTACACGAAAAAATTGCAAAATTTGAAACTACCATACCTCTTTCAAATGGTGTGAGATTTTGAAGTTTCTTGTCTCTTTTGGTTGATGGTTACCATATTTTCGAGAATTTGTAGGCGTATCATTAGTTTTCGATCCCTATAAAAATTTCACAAATCCTCTTCAAAGCCAAAGGGGTTAGTACACGAAAAACTTGTAAAATTTGAAACTACCAGAACTCTTTATAATGGTGTGTAATTTTTAAGATTCTTGTCTCTTTTTGTTTTTGGTTACCATATTTTCGAGAATTTGTAGGCGTATCATTAGTTTTCGATCCCCATAAAAATTTCACAAATCTTCTTCAAATTCAAAGGGTGTACACAAAAAACTTGCAACATTTGAAACTACCATAACTCTTTTAAATGCTGTGAGATTTTACATATTTTCATCTCTTTTGGTTGTTGTTAACCATATTTTCAAGAATATATAGGCATATCATTAGTTTTCGATCCGTATATAAATTTCACAAATCCTCTTCAAATCCAAAAGGCGTTAGTACACGAAAAAATTGCAAAATTTGAAACTACCATAACTCATTCAAATGGTGTGTGATTTTGATGATTCTTGACTCTTTGGTTTTTTGTTACCATATTTTTTAGAATATGTAGGCGTATCATTAGTTTTCGATCCCTATAAAAATTTCACAAATCCTCTTCAAAGCCAAGAGGTTAGTACACGAAAAACTTGCAAAAATTTGAAACTACCATAACTCTTTCAAATGGTGTGAGATTTAGAAGATTCTTGTCTCTTTTGGTTGATAGTTACCATATTTTCGAGAATGTGTAGGCGTATCATTAGTTTTCGATCCCTATAAAAATTTCACAATTCCTCTTCAAAGCCAAAGGGATTAGTTCACGAAAAACATGCAAACTTTGAAACTACCATAACTCTTTCAAATGGTGTGTGATTTTTAAAATTTTTGTCTCTTTTGGTTTATGGTTACCATATTTTCGAGAATGTGTAAGCGTATCATCAGATTTCAATCCCTATAAAAACTTCAAATATCCTCTTCAAATCCAAATGGGTTAGTACACGAAAAAATTGTAAAATTTGAAACTACCATACATCTTTCAAATGGTGTGAGATTTTTAAGATTATTGTCTCTTTTGGCTGATGGTTACCATATTTTCGAGAATTGGTAGGCGTATCATTAGTTTTCGATCCCTATAAAAATTTCACAAATCCTCTTCAAATCCAAAGGGGTTAATCACGAAAAACTTGTAAAATATGAAACTACCATAACTCTTTTAAATGGTGTGAGAGTTTGAATATTTTCATCTCTTTTGGTTGATCTTTACCATATTTTCGAGAATATGTAGGCATATCATTAGTTTTCGATCCCTATAAAAATTTCAAATATCCTCTTCAAATCCAAAGGGGTTAGTACACGAAAAAATTGCAAAATTTGAAACTACCATACCTCTTTCAAATGGTGTGAGATTTTGAAGATTCTTGTCTCTTTTGGTTGATGGTTACCATATTTTCCAGAATTTGTAGGCGTATCATTAGTTTTCGATCCCTATAAAAATTTCACAAATCCTCTTCAAAGCCAAAGGGGTTAGTACACGAAAAACTTGTAAAATTTGAAACTACCAGAACTCTTTATAATGGTGTGTAATTTTTAAGATGCTTTTCTCTTTTTGTTTTTGGTTACCATATTTTCGAGAATATGTAAGCGTATCATCAGTTTTCAATCGCCTTAAAAATTTCAAATATCCTCTTCAAATCCAAAGGGGTTAGTACACGAAAAACTTGCAAAATTTGAAACTACAATAACTCTTTTAAATGCTGTGAGATTTTACATATTTTCATCTCTTTTGGTTGTTGTTTACCATATTTTCAAGAATATATAGGCATATAATTAGTTTTCGATCCGTATACAGTACTACAAAATACCTATTAGAAGTCGCTATATTTGCGTCGGGTACATTTTTGAGCGACGCATAACATAATTTATTGGAGCTCGATTGACGTGGAAATGATTAAAATTAAGCCATTTTAATTTGATTGGGCCACGTGGCCTGGCGTCGCTCAAAAAACGAGCGACGCCCCCCTTTAAAAAAAAAATGCAGAAGTACATTTCGCACACAGTTATTTCTCACTTCTTCTTCCTCATTCGACATTTTCTCTCCAAAACCCCCAAATACCTCCATTGAAACCCACCTCCACCACCATTACACATCTCCACCGACCACCTCCACCACCATTACACATTTCTAGCACTCTACTCCGGCCGGCGTCGTGATTTTGGTGAACGTTTTCGGTCGTGACGCACGGGTAAGAGGTTAGTTTTAGGGTTTTTTTAGGGCTTTTTTGTTTTTGTTTTTTTTTTATTTCATGATATTAAGATTCTTAGGTTATTTTTTATTGATTTCGGTGTGAAGGATGTGCATTTGTTGTTATTTACTGCCGTCCCCGCGCCCATAGTCGCCGCCGGTCCCTCCGCCCCTCTTTCGTCCGGTCGCCGTCGTCGGGTCGAGCTTAGGTAGAGTTTTTTTTTTTTTTTTTTAATAAACATTTTATTAAATTTGTTTTACATATTTTCAGCCTCTCATTAGTTTGTGGACGCCTTTAATCCGGTTTTCACTCGCCGTCACCGCCGCCGTCCGTATTAGCATCCAAGTAAGTTTTTTATTTTATTTTATAAGATGTCAATTTTTTTTTGTACATATTATATTGGGCGTCGCTTGAAAATTGTGTGTCACTAGATAATATAAAATGATTATTTTTTGTGATTTTGATATATGTATCGATATGTTATGTTTACTAGTAGTTTATAGACTTTAGACGTCGCTTTTTCTTTGTTGGACATGAATTGTGTGTGAATTGTGTGCGAATTTTGTAGTTTTGTAATGATTAAATAAGTTATGTTTCCTAGTAGGTTAGACTTTAGATGTCGCTTTTTTTTTGCACGTGAATTGTGTGTGATTTTGTTGTGTTGAGATGATCATATATGTTATGTAGTTTAGATGTCTTTTTTTTTAATTGGGTTTAATTTTTGTGTATAGCTTTATTATGGATAAGTTATGGATGTCGGCTCGTAGAGATTCAAACCAATATGTGGATGGTGTGAGAAAGTTCTTGGACCATTGTCTTAGTGTATGTGAAAACATAGAGAGAATTCCATGTCCGTGTGTCAAATGTGGGAATTTAAGCTTTGGTAACATTACTACCCTAAAAGAACATTTGATATGTAAGGGTATCGATCAAAGCTATAAGATATGGATACACCATGGGGAAAATTATGTGGCAGAACATAATGTTGTCGTTCAAGATAATTCTGATGAAGAAGACGTTGATGCCCCTTACATTGCTGAGATGGTTAATGATTTGCAAGATGAACTTCAAGACAATCCCGACGAGCTTTATTCTCTTTTAAGTGACGCCGAAACTCCTCTATATCCTGGTTGTGTCAAGTTCACCAAACTTTCAACCTTAATAAGGTTATTCAACTTAAGTGCCAAATACGGATCGAGCGATGTTATGTTCTCAGAACTTCTTGGCTTGCTAAGAGATATATTGCCAATAAATAATCAGATACCCTCGTCTGTATATGTGGCAAAAAAAACTCTAGCGGCTATTGGTTTGGGATATAAGAAAATTCATGCATGTCCAAATGATTGCATCCTTTACCGTAATGAGTATGAAACTCTTGAGCAGTGTCCCATGTGTGAAGCTTCTAGGTGGAAGCAGAAAAAGGATACATAAAAGCAATCTAAAATCCTTGTAAAACTATTGTGGCACCTACCAATCATTCCGCGTTTTCGTCGATTATTACGAAATCCTAAGCACGCTCAAAGTTTGACTTGGCATGCTAACCAAAGGATCGATGATGGAAAGCTTCGACACCCCGCAGATTCGCCTGCCTGGAAACATGTTGACTCAAAGTGGTCGACGTTCGGCAAAGAGTCTAGAAATCTTCGTCTCGCTCTCTCATCCGATGGTATTAATCCATATAGTCTACAAAGCAGTAGATACAGTTGTTGGCCCGTGGTTCTTGTGACGTATAATCTCCCGCCTTGGTTGTGCATGAAACGCAAATTCATGATGTTATCTCTACTTATCTCTGGTCCCAAACAACCAGGTAATGACATTGATGTGTATTTGGCTCCATTGATAGACGAACTGAAGTTGTTGTGGGAAAATGGTGTCCAAGCTTTTGATGGACATCTTAAAGAGGAATTCACACTTCGGGCTGTTCTGTTATGGACCATAAATGATTTCCCGGCTTATGGAAATTTATCTGGTTATTCTGTCAAAGACTTTAAGGGATGTCCGATTTGTGCAGACGATACTGAAGGTGAATACCTGAAATATGGGCAAAAAGTTGTGTATATGAATCATAGACGCTTTTTACCATTAAATCATCGTTTTCGCAGATGTCAAGCGGCGTTTAATGGAAAAAAAGAGTTTCGTACAGTTAAAAAGCCATTGTCAGGAGTTGAAACCTTTAATATGTTGTCGAAGATGAAACTTAGGCCTCTGGGAAAAATTGTGAAAAAGTCGAAGAGTGATACGTCTGTAAAGAGGAAAAGAGGGGAGAAAGTAGTCTACGACGAAGGAAGTTGGAAGAAGAAATCGATATTCTTCGAGTTAGAGTATTGGAAGCATCTACTTGTGCGTCATAATCTTGATGTCATGCATATTGAAAAGAATGTGTGGGATAGTGTCATTTCTACACTGCTTAACATTCCGGGAAAAACAAAAGATGGTATATCGTCACGGCGAGACTTGGTTCATATGGGAATTAGAACTGAATTAGCTCCGAAGGAGAATGGAAATCGTACATATCTACCACCATGTTCTTTTACTCTAACGAGAGAGGAGAAAAAGAAGTTTTGTCAAACATTATTTGATATTAAGGTGCCCGAGGGATATGCAGCTAACATCCGAAGTTATGTTTCTTTGGAGGAGTTGAAAGTCTTTGGACTCAAGTCTCATGATTATCATGTTTTGATGCAACATCTTTTGCCCGTGGCCATTGAGTCGATGCTCCCAGACGGATTGAGAGATGCCGTTATACGACTCTGTGCATTTTTTAACATTCTTTGTTCCAAGGTTGTTGATACATCGATACTTGACGAGCTTCAATCTGACATTGTGATCACGTTGTGTAAATTGGAGCAATATTTTCCGCCATCATTCTTCGACGTAATGATTCATCTTACAGTGCATTTGGTGAGAGAACTGCAATTGTGCGGACCTGTGTATCTTCGATGGATGTATCCTTTTGAGAGATTCATGCGAGTGTTAAAAGGATATGTAAGAAATCGAAATCGGCCAGAAGGATGTATCGTTGACTATTAACAAGCCCGAGTACAGCGGACGTGTGCGAGGTGTCGGGGGAACCACAACACCGACTAGCTATTGGGGAAAATCTTCACAAAGTAGAAAGGAAGCAGAACTTCAAAGTCAAAAACATCACATGGCGATTCTAGAGCAAAATAAGCTTCTCGCCGAGCAAGTTCGTCAATACGCAGAAGAAAGAAAGATTTTTGAAGAGAGACTACGAAATTTAGAGCAAGAGAGGCAAGAAGGTTGGAGCAGGGGACCGTCTTTTCAGTTCCCCCCAGATTTTAGTACTCCTTTTCAACAATGGCAACAAGCTCCTTCCTATCATGGAGATTTCAGTTCTCAGTTTCATATGCCTCAACCACACTATACTCCCCAACAACATGATACTCCACATCCTCATCAGGTGCCGCAACAACATGATACTCCACATCCTCATCAGGTAATAAAATCAAGTAGTATTGGTACATCATATTATTATATATCAAATAATAATATAAATTTTACTATCGTTAAACTAGGAGACGTTTGTGGAAGAACCCGAAGCCTAAGTCGGGCACAGACAAAAGGCAAGCAAAGGATCGAAAAAGAAGGACCAGAGACCACCTCACACACCTCATGTTTCTCATAATCCTCCGTCTTTTAGTTCTCCATTGTTTGCATCACAAACACCACAAACTTCACAACCACGTCAGGTAATAAAATCAAGTAGTTTTGGTATATCCTTCCTATCATGGATCAAATAAAAATATAAATTTTATCTTGTTTAAACTAGGAGACGTGTACGGAAGAACCCGGTCCCTCAGTGATGCGAAAACAAAAGGCGACCAAAGGATCGAAAAAGAAGGTTCCACATCCAGAATCCGAAGAACAAGGATCACCTCGCACACCTTTTGTTTCTCCTAATCCTCCGGATTTCATAGATGAGGAGTTAATAGACTTTATGGTCGCCAAAGGTGTCTCGCCACAACCGCCGCCACGCAAATCTAAGCCTAAGAGACCCAAAAAACCCGTTAATCCACATGGAGCCGAGCCGTACATGCCATCTCCAATTGCTGAAAATGCGACGCGTACTCCATCTACTAAGGTTAGTACATTTGTCATGACTTGTTCGTAATAGCGGTCAAATAGAATATAATTATTGTTTATTGTCTTTTAGGAAACTACTTGTTTGCTTGCAATTGGGAACATCGATAATATCGTCGCATCGGGAATTTTAATGGTCGATGAGAACCCGAATCCCATGATGCACACGAGGCGTCTAGATGCAGAAAATGTCAGAGTTGCAGTGATGTTTGTAGAAGACAAGCACATGAACGATCCACTTCCCATTCCTGTAGATGACGAGATGGTGATTCTATCCGACGCGATAAAATCTATTGTTGCATGGCCAAAGAGACTAGTTATACCAGATGATGAAGAAGTAAGTATATTTTAGTTTTTGGTTTTTGGTTATATTATATTACTATAGATGTAATTGAAAGTGTATGTAGGTTCTCATGCGAAGCTCGAAGAAGAAAGGCAAATCAACTCCGATCGCGCCTAGAACGCAACCACAATCTCACCCACCTCCTCCTCCGACTGTCCCACTCACTCAAGATGTTGCAATCGATGTTAGACCTACGAGCTTCGATGATCGAGTGAATCATATTGCATCTCGGTTGGATGCTTTGAGAGGAACACAAATGTTGCTTATGCCATGGAACTATTCGTAAGTTCGTTAATGAGTTATTATATTTTTTTTTTCAAATTGTTTATAAGTTAAGAATTTTTTTTATTTAGGAGGCATTGGATACTTTTGGTCATGGACGGAGATGGTCATGTGTACCATTTTGATCCTCTTCATCATGCTATTCCGAGTGATCTCAAATCCGTCATCTCAACGTAAGTAGTAACTTTTTTTATCGTATATGACATTTTTCAACTACAATTCTATTGTGCATTTAGACTTATTAGAATTATCTTATGTAGAGCGTTTGGAAGATATTTTAACGTGCCGTTGAAGGTCGCTTGGCATAAGGAAAAGGTACTATAAAACATACATAATTTTAATATAAACATGTTCATAAAAATGATGTATTTTACCATAGGGCCCGAAACAACCTTCAAGTACGGAGTGCGGATATTTTGTCTTACTAATGATGAGAGATTTTTTTAGAGGGAGATCATTCCGTGATACCCTCGCACATGTAAGTATCTAATTAATAGAGTTTCTTAATATGTTATGTATGTTTATTCATATGCTTATTTATTTTGATTTCAGTTGCGATCGTTGCAAACTTACAGTGATACCGACATGGACGAACTTCGACAAGATTATGCTAGAATTATTGTGGATGGTATGTTGATGTCTTTATATTGAACTATGATGCGTTAAGTTACTAGAATTAGTCTAAATGTCTTTATATTGATCTAGAATTATTGTGAAAATGGTATTAACTGTTATTTTGTTATGTTAAAAAACTTGATTATGAAATTTAGCAAGAGAAATTTGAGCTGCTATATGTTTTTCTGCTTGGTTTGAGTATTGTTTCGTATGTTTTGTTGCAGGAAAATTGAGTAAACGTAGTTTTTAAATATTAAAAAAAAAAAAAAAATTCTGGAGTCGCTCAAAAATTGAGCGACTCTAAAAACCTGGAGGTGAGCGGTCTTTAGAGTCGCTCAATTATTGAGCGACTACAGGCTGGCGTCGCTCAAAAATTGAGCGACGCCAGCCTGGAGTCGCTCAAAAATTGAGCGACTCTAAAGACCTGGCGTCGCTCAATTTCTTAGCGACTCCAGGCTGGAGTCGCTCAATTTTTGAGCGACGCCAGCTTGGAGGCGCTCAAAAATTGAGCGACGCCAGGTTATTAAGCGACACAGAAAAAAAGAGCGACGCCCAATTAAAAAAACCCGCCAATCCAACGTGGCGCTTACGTGGAGCGTCGCTCGATCATAAGCGACGCCAAACTTTTGGGCGTCACTAACATATGCGTCACTCAAAAAGCGACGCCCAAAATATAGCGCGTCGCTTTTTGAGCGACTCTAAAAGGGTATTTTGTAGTAGTGATATAAAATGCACAAATCCTCTTCAAATCCAAAAGGCGTTAGTACACGAAAAAAATTGCAAAATTTGAAACTACCATAACTCTTTCAAATGGTGTGTGATTTTGATGATTCTTGACTCTTTTGGTTTTTTGTTACCATATTTTTTAGAATATGTAGGCGTATCATTAGTTTTAGATCCCTATAAAAATTTCACAAATCCTCTTCAAAGCCAAGAAGTTAGTACACGAAAAACTTGCAAAATTTGAAACTACCATAACTCTTTCAAATGCTGTGAGATTCAAAAGATTCTTGTCTCTTTTGGTTGATAGTTACCATATTTTCGAGAATGTGTAGGCGTATCATTAGTTTTCGATCATTATCAAAATTTCAGAAATCCTCTTCAAAGCCAAAGGGATTAGTACACGAAAAACATGCAAAATTTGAAACTGTCATAACTCTTTCAAATGGTGTGTAACTTTTAAAATTCTTGTCTCTTTTGGTTGATGGTTACCATATTTTCGAGAACTTGTAGGTGTATCATTAGTTTTCGATCCCTATTAAAATTTCACAAATCCTCATCAAATCCAAAGGGGTTAGTACACGAAAAAACATGCAAAATATGAAACTACCATAACTCTTTTAAATGGTGTGAGATTTTGAATATTTTCATCTCTTTTGGTTGATGTTTACCATATTTTCGAGAATATGTAGGCATATCATTAGTTTTCGATCCCTATAAAAATTTCAAATATCCTCTTCAAATCCAAAGGGGTTAGTACACGAAAAAATTGCAAAATTTGAAACTACCATACCTCTTTCAAATGGTGTGAGATTTTGAAGATTCTTGTCTCTTTTGGTTGATGGTTACCATATTTTCGAGAATTTGTAGGCATATCATTAGTTTTCGATCCCTATAAAAATTTCACAAATCCTCTTCAAAGCCAAAGGGGTTAGTACACGAAAAACTTGTAAAATTTGAAACTACCAGAACTCTTTCAAATGGTGTGTAATTTTTAAGATTCTTGTCTCTTTTTGTTTTTGGTTACCATATTTTCGAGAATTTGTAGGCGTATCATTAGTTTTCGATCCCCATAAAAATTTCACAAATCTTCTTCAAATTCAAAGGGGTTATAGTACACGAAAAACATGCAACATTTGAAACTACCATAACTCTTTTAAATGTTGTGAGATTTTACATATTTTCATCTCTTTTGGTTGTTGTTTACCATATTTTCAAGAATATATAGGCATATCATTAGTTTTCGATCCGTATATAGATTTCACATATCCTCTTCAAATCCAAAAGGCGTTAGTAAACAAAAAAATTGCAAAATTTGAAACTACCATAACTCTTTCAAATGGTGTGTAATTTTGATGATTCTTGACTATTTTGGTTTTTTGTTACCATATTTTTTAGAATATGTAGACGTATCATTAGTTTTCGATCCCTATAAAAATTTCACAAATCCTCTTCAAAGCGAAGAAGTTAGTACACGAAAAACTTGCAAAATTTGAAACAACCATAACTCTTTCAAATGCTGTGAGATTTAGAAGATTCTTGTCTCTTTTGGTTGATAGTGACCATATTTTCGAGAATGTGTAGGCGTATCATTAGATTTCGATCATTATAAAAATTTCAGAAATCCTCTTCAAAGCAAAATGGATTAATACACGAAAAACATGCAAACTTTGAAACTACCATAACTCTTTCAAATGGTGTGTAATTTTTAAAATTCTTGTCTCTTTTGGTTGATGGTTACCATATTTTCGAGAATTTGTAGGCGTATCATTAGTTTTCGATCACTATAAAAATTTCGCAAATCCTCTTCAAATCCAAAGGGGTTAATACACGAAAAACATGCAAAATATGAAACTACCATAACTCTTTTAAATGGTGTGAGATTTTTAATATTTTCATCTCTTTTGGTTGATGTTTACCATATTTTCGAGAATATGTAGGCATATCATTAGTTTTCAATCCCTATAAAAATTTCAAATATGCTCTTCAAATCCAAAGGGGTTAGTACACGAAAAAATTGCAAAATTTGAAACTACCATACCTCTTTCAAATGGTGTGAGATTTTGAAGATTCTTGTCTCTTTTGGTTGATGGTAACCATATTTTTGAGAATTTGTAGGCGTATCATTAGTTTTCGATCCCTATAAAAATTTCACAAATCCTCTTCAAAGCCAAGAAGTTAGTACACGAAAAACTTGCAAAATTTGAAACTACCATAACTCTTTCAAATGCTGTGAGATTCAGAAGATTCTTGTCTCTTTTGGTTGATAGTTACCATATTTTCTAGAATGTGTAGGCGTATCATTAGTTTTCGATCATTAACAAAATTTCAGAAATCCTCTTCAAAGCCAAAGAGATTAGTACACGAAAAACATGCAAAATTTGAAACTGCCATAACTCTTTCAAATGGTGTGTAATTTTTAAAATTCTTGTCTCTTTTGGTTGATGGTTACCATATTTTCGAGAACTTGTAGGCGTATCATTAGTTTTCGATCCCTATAAAAATTTCACAAATCCTCATCAAATCCAAAGGGGTTAGTACACGAAAAACATGCAAAATATGAAACTACCATAACTCTTTTAAATGGTGTGAGATTTTGAATATTTTCATCTCTTTTGGTTGATGTTTACCATATTTTCGAGAATATGTAGGCATATCATTAGTTTTCGATCCCTATAAAAATTTCAAATATCTTCTTCAAATCTAAAGGGGTTAGTACACGAAAAAATTGCAAAATTTGAAACTACCATACCTCTTTCAAATGGTGTGAGATTTTGAAGATTCTTGTCTCTTTTGGTTGATGGTTACCATATTTTCGAGAATTTGTAGGCATATCATTAGTTTTCGATCCCTATAAAAATTTCACAAATCCTCTTCAAAGCCAAAGGGGTTAGTATACGAAAAACTTGTAAAATTTGAAACTACCAGAACTCTTTCAAATGGTGTGTAATTTTTAAGATTCTTGTCTCTTTTTTTTTTGGTTACCATATTTTCGAGAATTTGTAGGCGTATCATTAGTTTTCGATCCCCATAAAAATTTCACAAATCCTCTT
This sequence comes from Urtica dioica subsp. dioica, assembly GCF_054948205.1. Classification (NCBI taxonomy): domain Eukaryota; kingdom Viridiplantae; phylum Streptophyta; class Magnoliopsida; order Rosales; family Urticaceae; genus Urtica; species Urtica dioica. The sequence goes on along the minus strand of NC_142756.1, from coordinate 60,817,780 downwards.
CAAATTCAAAGGGGTTAGTACACGAAAAACATGCAACATTTGAAACTACCATAACTCTTTTAAATGCTGTGAGATTTTACATATTTTCATCTCTTTTGGGTATTGTTTACCATACTTTCAAGAATATATAGGCATATCATTAGTTTTCGATCCGTATATAAATTTCACAAATCCTCTTCTAATCCAAAAGGCGTTAGTAAACGAAAAAATTACAAAATTTGAAACTACCATAACTCTTTCAAATGGTGTGTGATTTTGAGGATTCTTGACTATTTTGGTTTTTTGTTACCATATTTTTTAGAATATGTAGGCGTATCATTAGTTTTCGATCCCTATAAAAATTTCACAAATCCTCTTCAAAGCGTAGAAGTTAGTACACGAAAAACTTGCAAAATTTGAAACTACCATAACTCTTTCAAATGCTGTGAGATTTAGAAGATTCTTGTCTCTTTTGGTTGATAGTGACCATATTTTCGAGAATGTGTAGGCGTATCATTAGTTTTCGATCATTATCAAAATTTCAGAAATCCTCTTCAAAGCAAAAGGGATTAGTACACGAAAAACATGCAAAATTTGAAACTACCATAACTCTTTCAAATGGTGTCTAATTTTTAAAATTCTTGTCTCTTTTGGTTGATGGTTACCATATTTTCGAGAATTTGTAGGCGTATCATTAGTTTTCGATCCCTATAAAAATTTCGCAAATCCTCTTCAAATCCAAAGGGGTTAATACACGAAAAACATGCAAAATATGAAACTACCATAACTCTTTTAAATGGTGTGAGATTTTTAATATTTTCATCTCTTTTGGTTGATGTTTACCATATTTTCGAGAATATGTAGGCATATCATTAGTTTTCAATCCCTATAAAAATTTCAAATATCCTCTTCAAATCCAAAGGGGTTAGTACACGAAAAAATTGCAAAATTTGAAACTACCATACCTCTTTCAAATGGTGTGAGATTTTGAAGATTCTTGTCTCTTTTGGTTGATGGTTACCATATTTTCGAGAATTTGTAGGCGTATCATTAGTTTTCGATCCCTATAAAAATTTCACAAATCCTCTTCAAAGCCAAGAAGTTAGTTCACGAAAAACTTGCAAAATTTGAAACTACCATAACTCTTTCAAATGCTGTGAGATTCAGAAGATTCTTGTCTCTTTTGGTTGATAGTTACCATATTTTCGAGAATGTGTAGGCGTATCATTAGTTTTCGATCATTATAAAAATTTCAGAAATCCTCTTCAAAGCAAAAGGGATTAGTACACGAAAAACATGCAAAATTTGAAACTACCATAACTCTTTCAAATGGTGTCTAATTTTTAAAATTCTTGTCTCTTTTGGTTGATGGTTACCATATTTTCGAGAATTTGTAGGCGTATCATTAGTTTTCGATCCCTATAAAAATTTCGCAAATCCTCTTCAAATCCAAAGGGGTTAATACACGAAAAACATGCAAAATATGAAACTACCATAACTCTTTTAAATGGTGTGAGATTTTTAATATTTTCATCTCTTTTGGTTGATGTTTAACATATTTTCGAGAATATGTAGGCATATCATTAGTTTTCAATCCCTATAAAAATTTCAAATATCCTCTTCAAATCCAAAGGGGTTAGTACACGAAAAAATTGCAAAATTTGAAACTACCATACCTCTTTCAAATGGTATGAGATTTTGAAGATTCTTGTCTCTTTTGGTTGATGGTTACCATATTTTCGAGAATTTGTAGGCGTATCATTAGTTTTCGATCCCTATAAAAATTTCACAAATCCTCTTCAAAGCCAAGAAGTTAGTACACGAAAAACTTGCAAAATTTGAAACTACCATAACTCTTTCAAATTCTGTGAGATTCAGAAGATTCTTGTCTCTTTTGGTTGATAGTTACCATATTTTCTATAATGTGTAGGCGTATCATTAGTTTTCGATCATTAACAAAATTTCAGAAATCCTCTTCAAAGCCAAAGGGATTAGTACACGAAAAACATGCAAAATTTGAAACTGCCATAACTCTTTCAAATGGTGTGTAATTTTTAAAATTCTTGTCTCTTTTGGTTGATGGTTACCATATTTTCGAGAACTTGTAGGCGTATCATTAGTGTTCGATGCCTATAAAAATTTCACAAATCCTCATCAAATCCAAAGGTGTTAGTACACGAAAAACATGCAAAATATGAAACTACCATAACTCTTTTAAATGGTGTGAGATTTTGAATATTTTCATCTCTTTTGGTTGATGTTTACCATATTTTCGAGAATATGTAGGCATATCATTAGTTTTCGATCCCTATAAAAATTTCAAATATCCTCTTCAAATCTAAAGGGGTTAGTACACGAAAAAATTGCAAAATTTGAAACTACCATACCTCTTTCAAATGGTGTGAGATTTTGAAGATTCTTGTCTCTTTTGGTTGATGGTTACCATATTTTCGAGAATTTGTAGGCATATCATTAGTTTTCGATCCCTATAAAAATTTCACAAATCCTCTTCAATGTGAAACTCCGAATCTTAGCCTTAAAAAAAAAAAGATAATTAGAATTTGCTTGTGCGAGGAACCCTTATTTCAGTTATATGGCTTGGTGGTATGTATGTTTTCTTTTTTTTTTTTCTAATTGTTATGCTGACTTCAATTTTAGGTTCCGGAGATAATTTCTCTTTAGGACAATTTAAACCCAATTAATTTTATCAGGAATCATCTAAAAGGCTATAAATATGTACGTATATATATGTGATTTTATTTTTTTCAAGCTATTATGTTCGGTTAATATTTTATGCATATGTATACGTGCCGATTTACTTTATATATATATATATATATATATATATATATATATATATATATATATATATATATATCATCAAAATAACATATTAGTGCAATGTATAAATTTATAGTACAAATACTTTCCGATTACTTACTTTACAAGTATAAATATATATATATATATATATATATATATATATGTATATCACGTTTATCTTTTATCAAGTTTACCTTTTATTAGTGGAATGTATATATATATATATATATATATATATATATATATATTTCACGTTTATATACATATATGCACATACATCACTCTTACCTTTTATATATAGATTTGGTTACATAATGGTGTATTTTGCTATGTTAGCGTAAGGTTTTCAAAAGGAAAGAAGAAATATGTATGTAATGATGGCTAATAATGGCATGATTATACAATAGTCAAATCAAAACGTTCTTCGTGCCAATTGGTATTGCTATGCACGTTAGGATTGTATTCAAGGCTTGTTTTTTCTCCTCACACACACTTCAACATTCTCTCTTTCTTTTCATCCTTTTCAAAAAAAAAAAAAAATCATAATTTACCTAGTAGTATTTTCTCTGAGTTTGATGTTCCTACAAAGATCAAGGAGCATCCTATACGATTAAATTATTCAGAGGTATTTTCTTCCCTATGTGACATATTTTACATGATAACATTGATTGTTACATTTTTTCTTACGAACAATACTCAATACTTCTTGTTTTGCAAAGGTTTTTGAGAAGTAACGTAAATGGTTAGATTTGTTTTTTTTTTTAAAAGCTACGTTTAGAATTTCGATCTGAATATTTTATACATGAATATTTAAGATGTTTTCAGTATGTGTTTTAAATTTCAGGAATTTTGGATTAACCATTTTTATTCTAAAAATCTTTTACCATCGGTACGTAGAACCTTTTTTTTTTTATGATCCAAACAGCGTGTTTTGATTTTAATAAAATAGCTACAAAACGAATTTGATTTGAATTTTTTATACCAAAATATTCAAGATGTTTGTAATACATATTTCAAATTTCATAATTTTTGGAGAAACTGTTTTGTTTCTAAAATTCAATTATGATCAGCGCACATAATTTTATTTTCGGTTTCAAACAGCAAGGTTTTGATTTAAAATAAAATAGCTAACAGAGGAATGGTGATTTGGAATTTTATATCAGAATATTCAACATGTTTTTAGTATGTCTTAAAAATCATGTAATTTTTGGATTAACGATTTAATTTATAAAAATAAATTAAACGTTTTGCGCGAAGTTTTATTCATGTTTCAAACAGCGAGGTTTTATATTTTTTTAAAAATACTTGTAAATCGAATTTTGGCATGAAATTTTTATACGGGACACATATATTTGTTACTGTTACACATAAAAATAATTAGGTGTTTTCTGCTATCGCAAGTATTTTTGTTAGTATTTATTTTAACAGCGCTCAGATCTGTCCCGTTTTCTCTAAACCTCAATTTTTAGATAATATACGTTTAAATTAGTTTCTTCATGTTAGAATCTGTTTTTGGCACTGCCACTGAAGAAGAAAATGTTTAAACATTTATTTTCTATCCTCTGGAATTTTTCCAGAATTTTTCTCTAAAATGTATGTTTTGCCGAAACCCTAGGGCAAAGGGTATTTTTGTCTTTTTACTTTCGAGTCCCGTCTCTGTGATTTTCCAGAAACTTTAGTACGTCCAGAAGTGATTATTAAAACCTATTTCCTATCCGTTCGAATAGGTTTCGAGCCGCATAGCTTTTCCAATCGTTCGAGAGTCTAAAATCTTTTCCCCGACTCAGTAAGGTGAGAATAATCTCACTACAATACGGATTAGCTTAAAATTAATTACGATGAGTGTGTGATCTGATTTGGTTAATATGTGTTATATGATTGATTGTGTGATATTTCTTATGTGCGTGTATATGTTAATGAGTGATTTGTGATTATTATTTCATGTTTGGTTATGATAAGTTTATGTATGAGTTTAGTACAACTTTGGCATAACATGTTCTAATTATTAGCATGTTTTATTTATGTTTATGTCATATGTCATCTTTGTATGTAACGCAAATAATCAAGTGATAAGATAAGTAAGAGAGTCGTACCGCCTCGAGCTACGGAGGTATTAAGAGAATTCTCTCGAGCCGACCTACGGGCTCATAAAGGGAGTTTTCTCATATGATATGTTATTAGATGGTGCGAACTATGGGAGGTCGCAGCCCCGTAGTTCGTTTCCAAAGTGTACACTGAAATTGGTACGACTACTCTAGGGGCACCCCGAATAAAATATGATAAGACTTATGATACGAAAGACCATGACACTATTAGAATTTAAAACACTAATAACCGGATCATGCATCGCATTACTCATCTCTTTTTGTGAGTTACAGTTATTCTCGCTGAGCGTTAGCTCATATTATGTGTATTCGTCCGTATTGTAGGTAAGCAACAAATGAACAAGTGAGAAGGTGGATCAGCGGCGTTCGATGGCTAAGGGGTTGGGTTGTGGTTCCGCTCACTTATTTAAAAGACTTCCGCTACGAAATTTTCTAAACACTCGGTTTGAGATTTTTTATGCTTAAGATATTTTTCAAGTTTAATTAGTTTCGCAAAACTGAAGTTGAATTTTTATGGTTTTATTTCCGTCGAATATTCAAACCATCTACTTTAGTTTGAGATTCCGAATTAAGTACTTCTCTTATTTTCATCAAATGTTTTTGTAAGGTTTCAGATGTTGGTTATTTTTAAATTTGTTTTATTTTAAAGTCTAAACTTTATAAATATATGAAACGATGTTTAAAAAAAAAATTATCCACTATTTTTTTTTCTAAGTAAAAGAATTAAGGTTAGTATGACGATCCGAAAAATCGGGTCGTCACAGTTGGTATCAGAGCAACGAACCTACGACCACCCTTGCTATTCGACCGCACGGCTGCATCCCCTACTCAAGTAAGTTTAATATGTTTTAGTTAGACTTTTTTCGTTTTTTTTTATTGAATTGAAATGAGTAGTCAAGTTTATGGAAGATCTAGAAGTCAAGATGTTTTGTCGTTATTTTATTGACAAATAAAGAGTTGTCTATTTTATGGATGATTGGATCGTGGTCCTTACCAAAGAAAACCCCGCTCTTTTTTTTTCCTTATTTATAAGATGTTATTACCTTCGTTCCGATTGTATTACAAGATGCCATCTTACGTTATGATTATGTCTTATTTCATGTTCAAATGAAATCTTCTACGACAATATGTGAACTTTTTTTTTTAAGTGTAAATGGAAATACTAGTAGTGTGTCTCAGTTGAGTTGGTACTTCTAAATGATTACTAAGAGCACTATCTAAGTTTCATGCCTTGATAGCTCGATCAAAGCTAGTGGTTCTAGACACCACTTTACTCAATCGGTTCAAAGCTCAAGAAACTAAGATATAGGAATCGAGGAACAAAATACACCAAGGGAAGAAGATGCAAAAGGATGATGGTGTTTTTAGTTGATTCGGATAAATCCAATGTTAAAGGGAAGTAACCCATCTTCCACTATCTTAGATTTTATCAAATCCTACGAGTACCGAATACCACATGATCCAAGTAAAGGATGAACGAGCTCAGTTTTACAAGGCTCGAAAAGAGGAGAAAAGTCAAAACAAGGGTCCCGACACCAATAAAAAGCCAAATCGACCAAGTAACCACAAACCTAACTGCAACAATCACGCTTCAGGGCGCAACCCCATGGATATGCGAATGGAAAGAAAGAGGCCATCTAAAAAAAAATGATGAGTAACGCCGACATCAAGGTCAAGATGGAGGGAGATATTTTTTTTTCTTCTTGTATGTAGAACTTATGGAAAGTTGCATCCTGGAGAATGCCGGAAGGGAACCTTTACCTGCTTCAAGTATGGTCAACCTGGTCACTTCCTCAGAGATTATTAGAAATCGAATTTTGATCAGAGTGGACAGTACCAGCTTCAGAATCAGAACGGGCGACTCAGCTATATGTCGACCGCACTAGAAGGGCCACTAATCTCTTTGGGTCGTTTGGAAGCACCTACATCCACCCAAATACCATAACCAGCTCAAGCTCGTATCTACGCCTCCACCAATGCCGACGTCTTAGCCAGCTCTTCGAATGTGGTAGCAGGTCAACTTCCTACAGCTCATCTTAATGCTTTAATATTGGTTGACTCTGGTGCTACACATAGATTTTTTTTCGTTAGAACTGGATAGGAGATAAGGCGATAGTGTGGTGAAAACTAAGAAGGTTTTCAGGACGGCATTACCGTCTGGCGATATGTTGTTATCGGAATACTGTCTCAAAGATGTATCGATAATTATAAGTGGACAAGAGCTAAAGAGTGACTTCATTGTCTTAGAAATGAAAGACTTTGATGTCATCTTGGGTATAGATTTCTTAGTGGAGAATAAGGCAGTGATCGGTTGCCGGCGAAAAAGAGTAACCTTCAAACCGGTGACGGGGAAGAGGTTCACCTTTGTAGGAAGACCACTCAAGAAACCAAAGGTGATGGTGTCAGCATTGCAAGCTAAGAGATTGACGAGTAAAGAGTGTCATGGATACCTAGCGTCGGTGGTGGACAAGACGAAGAAGGTCAAAGCAAAACCACAAGATGTGCTAGTGGTAAGGGAATATGTTGACGTTTTTCCTGAAGACCTCCCTGGTTTAGCGCCCGAATGTGAGATTTCTTTTGCAATCAAGTTGTTACCTGGAACAGGTCCAATTTCCAAAGCACCCCTATTGTATGGCCCCTGCCGAGCTCAAAGAGTTACGATCTCAACTTCAAGAATTGTTAGATAAGGGATTTATTCGCTCTAGTCATTCGCCATGGGGAGCACCCGTTCTAGTTGTAAAAAAAGAAGGATGGGTCTTTTCGCATGTGTATTGACTACCTGGAGCTAAATAAAGTGACGGTCGAGAACAAGTATCCTCTTCCAAGGATTGATGACTTGTTTGACCAACTCAAGGGGGCGAAGGTATTCTCGAAGATAGACTTGCGATCTGGCTACCATCAATTATGGGTCAAGGAGGACGATATCTCGAAGATAGCTTTTCGAACCCGCTATGGTCATTACGAATTAACTGTCATGCCTTTTGGACTAACTAAAGCTCCAGCAGCATTCATGGAAATGATGAATAGGATCTTTAGCGACGTCTTGGATAAGTTGTTATCGTTTTCATCAATGACATACTGATTTACTCTAAGAGCGCCGAAGACCACGAGGGACACTTACGAGTTGCGACGCTGAGACAACATCGGTTTTATGCCAAATTCTCGAAGTGTGAATTTTGGTTGGATAAAGTGCATTTTCTCGGACACGTGGTTTCTAAAGACGGAATCTCTGTCGATCTTGCCAAGATAGAATCTGTGAATGATTGGAAGCCACCTCGAAGTGTGACAGAGATAAGGAGTTTTCTCGGTCTAGCAGGTTACTATAGAAGATTTGTGGAAGGATTTTCTACATTAGCTGCTCCACTCACCGCCCTCACAAAGAAAGATAAGAAGTATGAGTGGACCGAGAAGTGTGAACAGAGTTTTCGCGAGTTGAAGAGAAGACTCACCACCGCTTCAATCCTTATAGTCCCTGAAAGTGGAGAACCTTTATCTATCTACAGCGATGCATCAAAGACAGGTCTCGGTGCTGTGTTAATGCAAAACGTCAAAGTCGTGGCTTATGCGTCACGACAACTCAAAAACCACGAGAGGAATTATCCTACTCATGATTTAGAGTTAGCCGCAGTGGTGTTTGCCCTCAAGATTTGGAGACACTACTTGTACGGTGTTCGGTGTGAGATATTTACCGATCATAAGAGCTTAAAGTACATTTTCACTCAGAAAGAGTTGAACATGAGACAAAGAAGGTGGCTAGAATTGGTTAAGGATTACGATTGTGGTATCCATTACCATCCCGGAAAGGCGAACGTGGTAGCTGATGCGTTAAGTATGAAAGATGAGGCTAGGCTATCGATGATGCATGCATTATCTCCTCGAATCGTTGACGAAATCAATAACTTGGAAGTTGAAATTGGCACTCGGGGATTAGCCAACATGACCTTACAATCGGATCTGTTTGAGAGAATCAAAGAAGCGCAAGGACGTGATCCTGAGATGTCAAGGCTGAAGGACAGTGCACTGGATGGTCAGGAGTCAAAATTTTCTCTTGCGGAGAATGATGTACTCTTTTTCGATGGAAGGATCTGTGTACCCAACGAAAATGAGTTACGAAGACAGATTTTGACCGAAGCACATGAGACTCCATATTCAGTTTACCCAGGTTCCACGAAAATGTATCAAGGCCTCCGAGATCAATTCTGGTGGAACGGAATGCAGGGCGACGTTGCAAAGTTCGTCAGTAAATGTCTTACCTTCCAAAAAGTGAAGGCCGAACATAAACGACCAGCTGGAGAGTTACAACCAATCGAGGTTTCTGAATGGAAGTGTGAACAAATCACAATGGACGTTGTGATTGGATTACCTAAGACAAATGAGGGTTATGATGCTATATGGGTAGTGGTGGACCGTTTGACCAAATCTGCCAGATTCATACCGATAAAAGTCACGTACTCTGTGGAGAAGTTGACTGAACTATACGTTAATAACGTAGTGAGACTGCATGGCGTACCTTTGTCCATCATCTCAGACTGTGATGGTCGTTTCACTTCTAACTTCTGGAGGTGTGTGCAAAAGTCTATGGGATCGCAACTGAAGTTCAGTACTGCTTTTCACCCCCAGACGGATGGCCAATCCGAAAGGACTATTCAGACCTTAGAGGATATTCTACGAGCATGTGTCATGGATTTTGGTGGGAATTAGAATAGGAGGCTACCACTTATTGAATTCTCATACAACAATAGCTACCAAGCTTCAATCGGCGTTGCCCCATATGAAGCTCTTTACGGTAGAAAATGTCGATCTCCGATTCACTGGTTCGAATCCGGAGAAAATAGCCTCGAGAAGACAGATTTTATTTGAGACACCACTGAAGCCATCAAGAAGATACGAGATCGAATGGGAACTGCTCAAAGCTGACAGAAAAGCTACGCAGACAAGAGGAGACGACCACTGGAATTTCAAGTAGGAGACTTCGTTTTCTTAAAGGTAGCACCTCTCAAGGGTGTGATGAGATTCGGCAAGAAGGGAAAATTGAGCTCGAGGTAAGTTGGCCATTTCGAAATCACAGAAAGAATCAGAAAGGTAGCCTACCGTCTAGCTCTGAATCCCGAGTTAGCATCAGTGCACCATGTGTTTCACGTCTCTATGCTCAAAAAGTACCTGCCGACCCAAATCATGAGCTAATCCAAGAGCCTATCGAAGTACACGAAGACTTGACGTATGAAGAAAAGCCAGTACAGATTCTTGATCATGAAGAAAAGATCCTAAGGAACAAGGTGATTCCGTTAGTCAAGGTACTTTGGCGGAATCATAAAATCGAAGAAGCAACTTGGGAACGCGAGGATGATATGAGATCACGATATCCCGACCTATTCCTAGAAGCTTAGAGTTGTCAAGTAAGAATCTTTATGTTCTATATGAACCCTTATATTAATTTTCGGGACGAAAATTCCAATAAGTAGGGGAGATTGTGAAACTCCGAATCTTAGCCTTAAAAAAAAAAAGATAATTAGAATTTGCTTGTGCGAGGAACCCTTATTTCAGTTATATGGCTTGGTGGTATGTATGTTTTCTTTTTTTTTTTTCTAATTGTTATGCTGACTTCAATTTTAGGTTCCGGAGATAATTTCTCTTTAGGACAATTTAAACCCAATTAATTTTATCAGGAATCATCTAAAAGGCTATAAATATGTACGTATATATATGTGATTTTATTTTTTTCAAGCTATTATGTTCGGTTAATATTTTATGCATATGTATACGTGCCGATTTACTTTTTATATATATATATATATATATATATATATATATATATATATATATATCATCAAAATAACATATTAGTGCAATGTATAAATTTATAGTACAAATACTTTCCGATTACTTACTTTACAAGTATAAATATATATATATATATATATATATATATATGTATATCACGTTTATCTTTTATCAAGTTTACCTTTTATTAGTGGAATGTATATATATATATATATATATATATATATATATATCACGTTTATATACATATATGCACATACATCACTCTTACCTTTTATATATAGATTTGGTTACATAATGGTGTATTTTGCTATGTTAGCGTAAGGTTTTCAAAAGGAAGGAAGAAATATGTATGTAATGATGGCTAATAATGGCATGATTATACAATAGTCAAATCAAAACGTTCTTCGTGCCAATTGGTATTGCTATGCACGTTAGGATTGTATTCAAGGCTTGTTTTTTCTCCTCACACACACTTCAACATTCTCTCTTTCTTTTCATCCTTTTCAAAAAAAAAAAAAAAAATCATAATTTACCTAGTAGTATTTTCTCTGAGTTTGATGTTCCTACAAAGATCAAGGAGCATCCTATACGATTAAATTATTCAGAGGTATTTTCTTCCCTATGTGACATATTTTACATGATAACATTGATTGTTACATTTTTTCTTACGAACAATACTCAATACTTCTTGTTTTGCAAAGGTTTTTGAGAAGTAACGTAAATGGTTAGATTTGTTTTTTTTTAAAAGCTACGTTTAGAATTTCAATCTGAATATTTTATACATGAATATTTAAGATGTTTTCAGTATGTGTTTTAAATTTCAGGAATTTTGGATTAACCATTTTTATTCTAAAAATCTTTTACCATCGGTACGTAGAACCTTTTTTTTTTTATGATCCAAACAGCGTGTTTTGATTTTAATAAAATAGCTACAAAACGAATTTGATTTGAATTTTTTATACCAAAATATTCAAGATGTTTGTAATACATATTTCAAATTTCATAATTTTTGGAGAAACTGTTTTGTTTCTAAAATTCAATTATGATCAGCGCACATAATTTTATTTTCGGTTTCAAACAGCAAGGTTTTGATTTAAAATAAAATAGCTAACAGAGGAATGGTGATTTGGAATTTTATATCAGAATATTCAACATGTTTTTAGTATGTCTTAAAAATCATGTAATTTTTGGATTAACGATTTAATTTATAAAAATAAATTAAACGTTTTGCGCGAAGTTTTATTCATGTTTCAAACAGCGAGGTTTTATATTTTTTTAAAAATACTTGTAAATCGAATTTTGGCATGAAATTTTTATACGGGACACATATATTTGTTACTGTTACACATAAAAATAATTAGGTGTTTTCTGCTATCGCAAGTATTTTTGTTAGTATTTATTTTAACAGCGCTCAGATCTGTCCCGTTTTCTCTAAACCTCAATTTTTAGATAATATACGTTTAAATTAGTTTCTTCATGTTAGAATCTGTTTTTGGCACTGCCACTGAAGAAGAAAATGTTTAAACATTTATTTTCTATCCTCTGGAATTTTTCCAGAATTTTTCTCTAAAATGTATGTTTTGCCGAAACCCTAGGGCAAAGGGTATTTTTGTCTTTTTACTTTCGAGTCCCGTCTCTGTGATTTTCCAGAAACTTTAGTACGTCCAGAAGTGATTATTAAAACCTATTTCCTATCCGTTCGAATAGGTTTCGAGCCGCATAGCTTTTCCAATCGTTCGAGAGTCTAAGATCTTTTCCCCGACTCAGTAAGGTGAGAATAATCTCACTACAATACGGATTAGCTTAAAATTAATTACGATGAGTGTGTGATCTGATTTGGTTAATATGTGTTATATGATTGATTGTGTGATATTTCTTATGTGCGTGTATATGTTAATGAGTGATTTGTGATTATTATTTCATGTTTGGTTATGATAAGTTTATGTATGAGTTTAGTACAACTTTGGCATAACATGTTCTAATTATTAGCATGTTTTATTTATGTTTATGTCATATGTCATCTTTGTATGTAACGCAAATAATCAAGTGATAAGATAAGTAAGAGAGTCGTACCGCCTCGAGCTACGGAGGTATTAAGAGAATTCTCTCGAGCCGACCTACGGGCTCATAAAGGGAGTTTTCTCATATGATATGTTATTAGATGGTGCGAACTATGGGAGGTCGCAGCCCCGTAGTTCGTTTCCAAAGTGTACACTGAAATTGGTACGACTACTCTAGGGGCACCCCGAATAAAATATGATAAGACTTATGATACGAAAGACCATGACAATATTAGAATTTAAAACACTAATAACCGGATCATGCATCGCATTACTCATCTCTTTTTGTGAGTTACAGTTATTCTCGCTGAGCGTTAGCTCATATTATGTGTATTCGTCCGTATTGTAGTTAAGCAACAAATGAACAAGTGAGAAGGTGGATCAGCGGCGTTCGATGGCTAAGGGGTTGGGTTGTGGTTCCGCTCACTTATTTAAAAGACTTCCGCTACGAAATTTTCTAAACACTCGGTTTGAGATTTTTTATGCTTAAGATATTTTTCAAGTTTAATTAGTTTCGCAAAACTGAAGTTGAATTTTTATGGTTTTATTTCCGTCGAATATTCAAACCATCTACTTTAGTTTGAGATTCCGAATTAAGTACTTCTCTTATTTTCATCAAATGTTTTTGTAAGGTTTCAGATGTTGGTTATTTTTAAATTTGTTTTATTTTAAAGTCTAAACTTTATAAATATATGAAACGATGTTTAAAAAAAAAATTATCCACTATTTTTTTTTCTAAGTAAAAGAATTAAGGTTAGTATGACGATCCGAAAAATCGGGTCGTCACATTCAAAGCCAAAGGGGTTAGTATACGAAAAACTTGTAAAATTTGAAACTACCAGAACTCTTTCAAATGGTGTGTAATTTTTAAGATTCTTGTCTCTTTTCGTTTTTGGTTACCATATTTTCGAGAATTTGTAGGCGTATCATTAGTTTTCGATCCCCATAAAAATTTCACAAATCCTCTTCAAATTCAAAGGGGTTAGTACACGAAAAACATGCAACATTTGAAACTACCATAGCTCTTTTAAATGCTGTGAGATTTTACATATTTTCATCTCTTTTGGTTGTTTACCATACTTTCAAGAATATATAGTCATATCATTAGTTTTCGATCCGTATATAAATTTCACAAATCCTCTTCAAATCCAAAAGGAGTTAGTAAACGAAAAAATTACAAAATTTGATACTACCATAACTCTTTCAAATGGTGTGTGATTTTGATGATTCTTGACTATTTTGGTTTTTTGTTACCATATTTTTTAGAATATGTAGGCGTATCATTAGTTTTCGATCCCTATAAAAATTTCACAAATCCTCTTCAAAGCATAGAAGTTAGTACACGAAAAACTTGCAAAATTTGAAACTACCATAACTCTTTCAAATGCTGTGAGATTTAGAAGATTCTTGTCTCTTTTGGTTGTTGTGACCATATTTTCGAGAATTTGTAGGCATATCATTAGTTTTCGATCCCTATAAAAATTTCGCAAATCCTCTTCAAATCCAAAGAGGTTAATACACGAAAAACATGCAAAATATGAAACTACCATAACTCTTTTAAATGGTGTGAGATTTTTAATATTTTCATCTCTTTTGGTTGATGTTTACCATATTTTCGAGAATATGTAGGCATATCATTAGTTTTCAATCCCTATAAAAATTTCAAATATGCTCTTCAAATCCAAAGGGGTTAGTACACGAAAAAATTGCAAAATTTGAAACTACCATACCTCTTTCAAATGGTGTGAGATTTTGAATATTCTTGTCTCTTTTGGTTGATGGTTATCATATTTTCGAGAATTTGTAGGCGTATCATTAGTTTTCGATCCCTATAGAAATTTCACTAATCCTCTTCAAAGCCAAGAAGTTACTACACGAAAAACTTGCAAAATTTGAAACTACCATAACTCTTTCAAATGCTGTGAGATTCAGAAGATTCTTGTCTCTTTTGGTTGATAGTTACCATATTTTCTAGAATGTGTAGGCGTATCATTAGTTTTCGATCATTAACAAAATTTCAGAAATCCTCTTCAAAGCCAAAGGGATTAGTACACGAAAAACATGCAAAATTTGAAACTGCCATAACTCTTTCAAATGGTTTGTAATTTTTAAAATTCTTGTCTCTTTTGGTTGATGGTTACCATATTTTCGAGAACTTGTAGGCGTATCATTAGTTTTCTATCCCTATAAAAATTTCACAAATCTTCATCAAATCCAAAGGGGTTAGTACACGAAAAACATGCAAAATATGAAACTACCATAACTCTTTTAAATGGTGTGAGATTTTGAATATTTTCATCTCTTTTGGTTGATGTTTACCATATTTTCGAGAATATGTAGGCATATCATTAGTTTTCGATCCCTATAAAAATTTCAAATATCCTCTTCAAATCTAAAGGGGTTAGTACACGAAAAAATTGATAAATTTGAAACTACCATACCTCTTTCAAATGGTGTGAGATTTTGAAGATTCTAGTCTCTTTTGGTTGATGGTTACCATATTTTCGAGAATTTGTAGGCATATCATTAGTTTTCGATCCCTATAAAAATTTCACAAATCCTCTTCAAAGCCAAAGGGGTTAGTATACGAAAAACTTGTAAAATTTGAAACTACCAAAACTCTTTCAAATGGTGTGTAATTTTTAAGATTCTTGTCTCTTTTTGTTTTTGGTTACCATATTTTCGAGAATTTGTAGGCGTATCATTAGTTTTCGATTCCCATAAAAATTTCACAAATCCTCTTCAAATTCAAAGGGGTTAGTACACGAAAAACATGCAACATTTGAAACTACCATAACTCTTTTAAATGCTGTGAGATTTTACATATTTTCATCTCTTTTGGTTGTTGTTTACCATACTTTCAAGAATATATAGGCATATCATTAGTTTTCGATCCGTATATAAATTTCACAAGTACTCTTCAAATCCAAAAGGCGTTAGTAAACGAAAAAATTACAAAATTTGAAACTACCATAACTCTTTCAAATGGTGTGTGATTTTGATGATTCTTGACTATTTTGGTTTTTTGTTACCATATTTTTTAGAATATGTAGGCGTATCATTAGTTTTCGATCCCTATAAAAATTTCACAAATCCTCTTCAAAGCGTAGAAGTTAGTACATGAAAAACTTGCAAAATTTGAAACTACCATAAGTCTTTCAAATGCTGTGAGATTTAGAAGATTCTTGTCTCTTTTGGTTGATAGTGACCATATTTTCGAGAATTTGTAGGCATATCATTAGTTTTCGATCCCTATAAAAATTTCGCAAATCCTCTTCAAATCCAAAGAGGTTAATACACGAAAAATATGCAAAATATGAAACTACCATAACTCTTTTAAATGGTGTGAGATTTTTATTATTTTCATCTCTTTTGGTTGATGTTTACCATATTTTCGAGAATATGTAGGCATATCATTAGTTTTCAATCCCTATAAAAATTTCAAATATGTCCTTCAAATCCAAAGGGGTTAGTACACGAAAAAATTGCAAAATTTGAAACTACCATACCTCTTTCAAATGGTGTGAGATTTTGAATATTCTTGTCTCTTTTGGTTGATGGTTATCATATTTTCGAGAATTTGTAGGCGTATCATTAGTTTTCGATCCCTATAAAAATTTCACAAATCCTCTTCAAAGCCAAGAAGTTACTACACGAAAAACTTGCAAAATTTGAAACTACCATAACTCTTTCAAATGCTGTGAGATTCAGAAGATTCTTGTCTCTTTTGGTTGATAGTTACCATATTTTCTAGAATGTGTAGGCGTATCATTAGTTTTCGATCATTAACAAAATTTCAGAAATCCTCTTCAAAGCCAAAGGGATTAGTACACGAAAAACATGCAAAATTTGAAACTGCCATAACTCTTTCAAATGGTGTGTAATTTTTAAAATTCTTGTCTCTTTTGGTTGATGGTTACCATATTTTCGAGAACTTGTAGGCGTATCATTAGTTTTCGATCCCTATAAAAATTTCGCAAATCCTCTTCAAATCCAAAGGGGTTAATACACGAAAAACATGCAAAATATGAAACTACCATAACTCTTTTAAATGGTGTGAGATTTTTAATATTTTCATCTCTTTTGGTTGATGTTTACCATATTTTCGAGAATATGTAGGCATATCATTAGTTTTCAATCCCTATAAAAATTTCAAATATCCTCTTCAAATCCAAAGGGGTTAGTACACGAAAAAATTGCAAAATTTGAAATTACCATACCTCTTTCAAATGGTGTGAGATTTTGAAGATTCTTGTCTCTTTTGGTTGATGGTTACCATATTTTCGAGAATTTGTAGGCGTATCATTAGTTTTCGATCAATATAAAAATTTCAGAAATCCTTTTCAAAGCCAAAGGGATTAGTACACGAAAAACATGCAAAATTTGAAACTACCATAACTCTTTCAAATGGTGTGTAATTTTTAAAATTCTTGTCTCTTTTGGTTGATGGTTACCATATTTTCGAGAATTTTTAGGCGTATCATTAGTTTTCGATCCCTATAAAAATTTCACAAATCATCTTCAAATCCAAAGGGGTTAATACACGAAAAACATGCAAAATATGAAACTACCTTAACTCTTTTAAATGGTGTGAGATTTTGAATATTTTCATCTCTTTTGGTTGATGTTTACCATATTTTCGAGAATATGTAGGCATATCATTAGTTTTCGATCCCTATAAAAATTTCAAATATCCTCTTCAAATCCAAAGGGGTTAGTACACGAAAAAATTGCAAAATTTGAAACTACCATACCTCTTTCAAATGGTGTTAGATTTTGAAGATTCTTGTCTCTTTTGGTTGATGGTTACCATATTTTCGAGAATTTGTAGGCCTATCATTAGTTTTCGATCCCTATAAAAATTTCACAAATCCTCTTCAAAGCCAAAGGGGTTAGTACACGAAAAACTTGTAAAATTTGAAACTACCAGAACTCTTTCAAATGGTGTGTAATTTTTAAGATTCTTGTCTCTTTTTGTTTTTGGTTACCATATTTTCGAGAATTTGTAGGCGTATCATTAGTTTTCGATCCCTATAAAAATTTCACAAATCCTCTTCAAAACCAAGAAGTTAGTACACGAAAAACTTGCAAAATTTGAAACTACCATAACTCTTTCAAATGCTGTGAGATTCAGAAGATTCTTGTCTCTTTTGGTTGATAGTTACCATAGTTTCGAGAATGTGTAGGCGTACCATTAGTTTTCGATCATTATAAAAATTTCAGAAATCCTCTTCAAAGCCAAAGGGATTAGTACACGAAAAACATGCAAAATTTGAAACTACCATAACTCTTTCAAATGGTGTGTAATTTTTAAAATTCTTGTCTCTTTTGGTTGATGGTTACAATAGTTTCGAGAATTTGTAAGCGTATCCTTAGTTTTCGATCCCTATAAAAATTTCACAAATCCTCTTCAAATCCAAAGGGGTTAGTACACGAAAAACATGCAAAATATGAAACTACCATAACTCTTTTAAATGGTGTGAGATTTTGAATATTTTCATCTCTTTTGGTTGATGGTTACCATATTTTCGAGAATGTGTAGGCGTATCATTAGTTTTCGATCATTATAAAAATTTCAGAAATCCTCTTCAAAGCCAAAGGGATTAGTACACGAAAAACATGCAAAATTTGAAACTACCATAACTCTTTCAAATGGTGTGTAATTTTTAAAATTCTTGTCTCTTTTGGTTGATGGTTACCATATTTTCGAGAATTTGTAGGCGTATCATTAGTTTTCGATCCCTATAAAAATTTCACAAATCATCTTCAAATCCAAAGGGGTTAATACACGAAAAACATGCAAAATATGAAACTACCATAACTCTTTTAAATGGTGTGAGATTTTGAATATTTTCATCTCTTTTGGTTGATGTTTACCATATTTTCGAGAATATGTAGGCATATCATTAGTTTTCGATCCCTATAAAAATTTCAAATATCCTCTTCAAATCCAAAGGGGTTAGTACACGAAAAAATTGCAAAATTTGAAACTACCATACCTCTTTCAAATGGTGTTAGATTTTGAAGATTCTTGTCTCTTTTGGTTGATGGTTACCATATTTTCGAGAATTTGTAGGCCTATCATTAGTTTTCGATCCCTATAAAAATTTCACGAATCCTCTTCAAAGCCAAAGGGGTTAGTACACGAAAAACTTGTAAAATTTGAAACTACCAGAACTCTTTCAAATGGTGTGTAATTTTTAAGATTCTTGTCTCTTTTTGTTTTTGGTTACCATATTTTCGAGAATTTGTAGGCGTATCATTAGTTTTCGATCCCCATAAAAATTTCACAGATCCTCTTCAAATTCAAAGGGGTTAGTACACGAAAATCTTGCAACATTTGAAACTACCATAACTCTTTTAAATGCTGTGAGATTTTACATATTTTCATCTCTTTTGGTTGTTGTTTACCATATTTTCAAGAATATATAGGCATATCATTAGTTTTCGATCCGTATATAAATTTCACAAATCCTCTTCAAATCCAAAATACGTTAGTACACGAAAAAAATTGCAAAATTTGAAACTACCATAACTCTTTCAAATGGTGTGTGATTTTGATGATTCTTGACTCTTTTGGTTTTTTGTTACCCTATTTTTTAGAATATGTAGGCGTATCATTAGTTTTCGATCCCTATAAAAATTTCACAAATCCTCTTCAAAACCAAGAAGTTAGTACACGAAAAACTTGCAAAATTTGAAACTACCATAACTCTTTCAAATGCTGTGAGATTCAGAAGATTCTTGTCTCTTTTGGTTGATAGTTACCATAGTTTCGAGAATGTGTAGGCGTACCATTAGTTTTCGATCATTATAAAAATTTCAGAAATCCTCTTCAAAGCCAAAGGGATTAGTACACGAAAAACATGCAAAATTTGAAACTACCATAACTCTTTCAAATGGTGTGTAATTTTTAAAATTCTTGTCTCTTTTGGTTGATGGTTACAATAGTTTCGAGAATTTGTAAGCGTATCCTTAGTTTTCGATCCCTATAAAAATTTCACAAATCCTCTTCAAATCCAAAGGGGTTAGTACACGAAAAACATGCAAAATATGAAACTACCATAACTCTTTTAAATGGTGTGAGATTTTGAATATTTTCATCTCTTTTGGTTGATGGTTACCATATTTTCGAGAATGTGTAGGCGTATCATTAGTTTTCGATCATTATAAAAATTTCAGAAATCCTCTTCAAAGCCAAAGGGATTAGTACACGAAAAACATGCAAAATTTGAAACTACCATAACTCTTTCAAATGGTGTGTAATTTTTAAAATTCTTGCCTCTTTTGGTTGATGGTTACCATATTTTCGAGAATTTGTAGGCGTATCATTAGTTTTCGATCCCTATAAAAATTTCACAAATCATCTTCAAATCCAAAGGGGTTAATACACGAAAAACATGCAAAATATGAAACTACCATAACTCTTTTAAATGGTGTGAGATTTTGAATATTTTCATCTCTTTTGGTTGATGTTTACCATATTTTCGAGAATATGTAGGCATATCATTAGTTTTCGATCCCTATAAAAATTTCAAATATCCTCTTCAAATCCAAAGGGGTTAGTACACGAAAAAATTGCAAAATTTGAAACTACCATACCTCTTTCAAATGGTGTTAGATTTTGAAGATTCTTGTCTCTTTTGGTTGATGGTTACCATATTTTCGAGAATTTGTAGGCCTATCATTGGTTTTCGATCCCTATAAAAATTTCACAAATCCTCTTCAAAGCCAAAGGGGTTAGTACACGAAAAACTTGTAAAATTTGAAACTACTAAAACTCTTTCAAATGGTGTGTAATTTTTAAGATTCTTGTCTCTTTTTGTTTTTGGTTACCATATTTTCGAGAATTTGTAGGCGTATCATTAGTTTTCGATCCCCATAAAAATTTCACAGATCCTCTTCAAATTCAAAGGGGTTAGTACACGAAAATCTTGCAACATTTGAAACTACCATAACTCTTTTAAATGCTGTGAGATTTTACATATTTTCATCTCTTTTGGTTGTTGTTTACCATATTTTCAAGAATATATAGGCATATCATTAGTTTTCGATCCGTATATAAATTTCACAAATCCTCTTCAAATCCAAAATACGTTAGTACACGAAAAAAATTGCAAAATTTGAAACTACCATAACTCTTTCAAATGGTGTGTGATTTTGATGATTCTTGACTCTTTTGGTTTTTTGTTACCCTATTTTTTAGAATATGTAGGCGTATCATTAGTTTTCGATCCCTATAAAAATTTCACAAATCCTCTTCAAAACCAAGAAGTTAGTACACGAAAAACTTGCAAAATTTGAAACTACCATAACTCTTTCACATGCTGTGAGATTCAGAAGATTCTTGTCTCTTTTGGTTGATAGTTACCATATTTTCGAGAATGTGTAGGCGTACCATTAGTTTTCGATCATTATAAAAATTTCAGAAATCCTCTTCAAAGCCAAAGGGATTAGTACACGAAAAACATGCAAAATTTGAAACTACCATAACTCTTTCAAATGGTGTGTAATTTTTAAAATTCTTGTCTCTTTTGGTTGATGGTTACAATAGTTTCGAGAATTTGTAAGCGTATCCTTAGTTTTCGATCCCTATAAAAATTTCACAAATCCTCTTCAAATCCAAAGGGGTTAGTACACGAAAAACATGCAAAATATGAAACTACCATAACTCTTTTAAATGGTGTGAGATTTTGAATATTTTCATCTCTTTTGGTTGATGGTTACCATATTTTCGAGAATGTGTAGGCGTATCATTAGTTTTCGATCATTATAAAAATTTCAGAAATCCTCTTCAAAGCCAAAGGGATTAGTACATGAAAAACATGCAAAATTTGAAACTACCATAACTCTTTCAAATGGTGTGTAATTTTTAAAATTCTTGTCTCTTTTGGTTGATGGTTACCATATTTTCGAGAATTTGTAGGCGTATCATTAGTTTTCGATCCCTATAAAAATTTCACAAATCATCTTCAAATCCAAAGGGGTTAATACACGAAAAACATGCAAAATATGAAACTACCATAACTCTTTTAAATGGTGTGAGATTTTGAATATTTTCATCTCTTTTGGTTGATGTTTACCATATTTTCGAGAATATGTAGGCATATCATTAGTTTTCGATCCCTATAAAAATTTCAAATATCCTCTTCAAATCCAAAGGGGTTAGTACACGAAAAAATTGCAAAATTTGAAACTACCATACCTCTTTCAAATGGTGTTAGATTTTGAAGATTCTTGTCTCTTTTGGTTGATGGTTACCATATTTTCGAGAATTTGTAGGCCTATCATTGGTTTTCGATCCCTATAAAAATTTCACAAATCCTCTTCAAAGCCAAAGGGGTTAGTACACGAAAAACTTGTAAAATTTGAAACTACTAAAACTCTTTCAAATGGTGTGTAATTTTTAAGATTCTTGTCTCTTTTTGTTTTTGGTTACCATATTTTCGAGAATTTGTAGGCGTATCATTAGTTTTCGATCCCCATAAAAATTTCACAGATCCTCTTCAAATTCAAAGGGGTTAGTACACGAAAATCTTGCAACATTTGAAACTACCATAACTCTTTTAAATGCTGTGAGATTTTACATATTTTCATCTCTTTTGGTTGTTGTTTACCATATTTTCAAGAATATATAGGCATATCATTAGTTTTCGATCCGTATATAAATTTCACAAATCCTCTTCAAATCCAAAATACGTTAGTACACGAAAAAAATTGCAAAATTTGAAACTACCATAACTCTTTCAAATGGTGTGTGATTTTGATGATTCTTGACTCTTTTGGTTTTTTGTTACCCTATTTTTTAGAATATGTAGGCGTATCATTAGTTTTCGATCCCTATAAAAATTTCACAAATCCTCTTCAAAACCAAGAAGTTAGTACACGAAAAACTTGCAAAATTTGAAACTACCATAACTCTTTCACATGCTGTGAGATTCAGAAGATTCTTGTCTCTTTTGGTTGATAGTTACCATATTTTCGAGAATGTGTAGGCGTACCATTAGTTTTCGATCATTATAAAAATTTCAGAAATCCTCTTCAAAGCCAAAGGGATTAGTACACGAAAAACATGCAAAATTTGAAACTACCATAACTCTTTCAAATGGTGTGTAATTTTTAAAATTCTTGTCTCTTTTGGTTGATGGTTACAATAGTTTCGAGAATTTGTAAGCGTATCCTTAGTTTTCGATCCCTATAAAAATTTCACAAATCCTCTTCAAATCCAAAGGGGTTAGTACACGAAAAACATGCAAAATATGAAACTACCATAACTCTTTTAAATGGTGTGAGATTTTGAATATTTTCATCTCTTTTGGTTGATGGTTACCATATTTTCGAGAATGTGTAGGCGTATCATTAGTTTTCGATCATTATAAAAATTTCAGAAATCCTCTTCAAAGCCAAAGGGATTAGTACACGAAAAACATGCAAAATTTGAAACTACCATAACTCTTTCAAATGGTGTGTAATTTTTAAAATTCTTGTCTCTTTTGGTTGATGGTTACCATATTTTCGAGAATTTGTAGGCGTATCATTAGTTTTCGATCCCTATAAAAATTTCACAAATCATCTTCAAATCCAAAGGGGTTAATACACGAAAAACATGCAAAATATGAAACTACCATAACTCTTTTAAATGGTGTGAGATTTTGAATATTTTCATCTCTTTTGGTTGATGTTTACCATATTTTCGAGAATATGTAGGCATATCATTAGTTTTCGATCCCTATAAAAATTTCAAATATCCTCTTCAAATCCAAAGGGGTTAGTACACGAAAAAATTGCAAAATTTGAAACTACCATACCTCTTTCAAATGGTGTTAGATTTTGAAGATTCTTGTCTCTTTTGGTTGATGGTTACCATATTTTCGAGAATTTGTAGGCCTATCATTGGTTTTCGATCCCTATAAAAATTTCACAAATCCTCTTCAAAGCCAAAGGGGTTAGTACACGAAAAACTTGTAAAATTTGAAACTACCAGAACTCTTTCAAATGGTGTGTAATTTTTAAGATTCTTGTCTCTTTTTGTTTTTGGTTACCATATTTTCGAGAATTTGTAGGCGTATCATTAGTTTTCGATCCCCATAAAAATTCCACAGATCCTCTTCAAATTCAAAGGGGTTAGTACACGAAAATCTTGCAACATTTGAAACTACCATAACTCTTTTAAATGCTGTGAGATTTTACATATTTTCATCTCTTTTGGTTGTTGTTTACCATATTTTCAAGAATATATAGGCATATCATTAGTTTTCGATCCGTATATAAATTTCACAAATCCTCTTCAAATCCAAAATACGTTAGTACACGAAAAAAATTGCAAAATTTGAAACTACCATAAATCTTTCAAATGGTGTGTGATTTTGATGATTCTTGACTCTTTTAGTTTTTTGTTACCCTATTTTTTAGAATATGTAGGCGTATCATTAGTTTTCGATCCCTATAAAAATTTCACAAATCCTCTTCAAAACCAAGAAGTTAGTACACGAAAAACTTGCAAAATTTGAAACTACCATAACTCTTTCACATGCTGTGAGATTCAGAAGATTCTTGTCTCTTTTGGTTGATAGTTACCATATTTTCGAGAATGTGTAGGCGTACCATTAGTTTTCGATCATTATAAAAATTTCAGAAATCCTCTTCAAAGCCAAAGGGATTAGTACACGAAAAACATGCAAAATTTGAAACTACCATAACTCTTTCAAATGGTGTGTAATTTTTAAAATTCTTGTCTCTTTTGGTTGATGGTTACAATAGTTTCGAGAATTTGTAAGCGTATCCTTAGTTTTCGATCCCTATAAAAATTTCACAAATCCTCTTCAAATCCAAAGGGATTAGTACACGAAAAACATGCAAAATATGAAACTACCATAACTCTTTTAAATGGTGTGAGATTTTGAATATTTTCATCTCTTTTGGTTGATGGTTACCATATTTTCGAGAATGTGTAGGCGTATCATTAGTTTTCGATCATTATAAAAATTTCAGAAATCCTCTTCAAAGCCAAAGGGATTAGTACACGAAAAACATGCAAAATTTGAAACTACCATAACTCTTTCAAATGGTGTGTAATTTTTAAAATTCTTGTCTCTTTTGGTTGATGGTTACCATAGTTTCGAGAATTTGTAAGCGTATCCTTAGTTTTCGATCCCTATAAAAATTTCACAAATCCTCTTCAAATCCAAAGGGGTTAGTACACGAAAAACATGCAAAATATGAAACTACCATAACTCTTTTAAATGGTGTGAGATTTTGAATATTTTCATCTCTTTTGGTTGATGGTTACCATATTTTCGAGAATGTGTAGGCGTATCATTAGTTTTCGATCATTATAAAAATTTCAGAAATCCTCTTCAAAGCCAAAGGGATTAGTACACGAAAAACATGCAAAATTTGAAACTACCATAACTCTTTCAAATGGTGTGTAATTTTTAAAATTCTTGTCTCTTTTGGTTGATGGTTACCATATTTTCGAGAATTTGTAGGCGTATCATTAGTTTTCGATCCCTATAAAAATTTCACAAATCATCTTCAAATCCAAAGGGGTTAATACACGAAAAACATGCAAAATATGAAACTACCATAACTCTTTTAAATGGTGTGAGATTTTGAATATTTTCATCTCTTTTGGTTGATGTTTACCATATTTTCGAGAATATGTAGGCATATCATTAGTTTTCGATCCCTATAAAAATTTCAAATATCCTCTTCAAATCCAAAGGGGTTAGTACACGAAAAAATTGCAAAATTTGAAACTACCATACCTCTTTCAAATGGTGTTAGATTTTGAAGATTCTTGTCTCTTTTGGTTGATGGTTACCATATTTTCGAGAATTTGTAGGCCTATCATTAGTTTTCGATCCCTATAAAAATTTCACAAATCCTCTTCAAAGCCAAAGGGGTTAGTACACGAAAAACTTGTAAAATTTGAAACTACCAGAACTCTTTCAAATGGTGTGTAATTTTTAAGATTCTTGTCTCTTTTTGTTTTTGGTTACCATATTTTCGAGAATTTGTAGGCGTATCATTAGTTTTCGATCCCCATAAAAATTTCACAGATCCTCTTCAAATTCAAAGGGATTAGTACACGAAAATCTTGCAACATTTGAAACTACCATAACTCTTTTAAATGCTGTGAGATTTTACATATTTTCATCTCTTTTGGTTGTTGTTTACCATATTTTCAAGAATATATAGGCATATCATTAGTTTTCGATCTGTATATAAATTTCACAAATCCTCTTCAAATCCAAAATACGTTAGTACACGAAAAAAATTGCAAAATTTGAAACTACCATAACTCTTTCAAATGGTGTGTGATTTTGATGATTCTTGACTCTTTTGGTTTTTTGTTACCCTATTTTTTAGAATATGTAGGCGTATCATTAGTTTTCGATCCCTATAAAAATTTCACAAATCCTCTTCAAAACCAAGAAGTTAGTACACGAAAAACTTGCAAAATTTGAAACTACCATAACTCTTTCAAATGCTGTGAGATTCAGAAGATTCTTGTCTCTTTTGGTTGATAGTTACCATATTTTCGAGAATGTGTAGGCGTACCATTAGTTTTCGATCATTATAAAAATTTCAGAAATCCTCTTCAAAGCCAAAGGGATTAGTACACGAAAAACATGCAAAATTTGAAACTACCATAACTCTTTCAAATGGTGTGTAATTTTTAAAATTCTTGTCTCTTTTGGTTGATGGTTACCATAGTTTCGAGAATTTGTAAGCGTATCCTTAGTTTTCGATCCCTATAAAAATTTCACAAATCCTCTTCAAATCCAAAGGGGTTAGTACACGAAAAACATGCAAAATATGAAACTACCATAACTCTTTTAAATGGTGTGAGATTTTGAATATTTTCATCTCTTTTGGTTGATGGTTACCATATTTTCGAGAATGTGTAGGCGTATCATTAGTTTTCGATCATTATAAAAATTTCAGAAATCCTCTTCAAAGCCAAAGGGATTAGTACACGAAAAACATGCAAAATTTGAAACTACCATAACTCTTTCAAATGGTGTGTAATTTTTAAAATTCTTGTCTCTTTTGGTTGATGGTTACCATATTTTCGAGAATTTGTAGGCGTATCATTAGTTTTCGATCCCTATAAAAATTTCACAAATCATCTTCAAATCCAAAGGGGTTAATACACGAAAAACATGCAAAATATGAAACTACCATAACTCTTTTAAATGGTGTGAGATTTTGAATATTTTCATCTCTTTTGGTTGATGTTTACCATATTTTCGAGAATATGTAGGCATATCATTAGTTTTCGATCCCTATAAAAATTTCAAATATCCTCTTCAAATCCAAAGGGGTTAGTACACGAAAAAATTGCAAAATTTGAAACTACCATACCTCTTTCAAATGGTGTTAGATTTTGAAGATTCTTGTCTCTTTTGGTTGATGGTTACCATATTTTCGAGAATTTGTAGGCCTATCATTGGTTTTCGATCCCTATAAAAATTTCACAAATCCTCTTCAAAGCCAAAGGGGTTAGTACACGAAAAACTTGTAAAATTTGAAACTACCAGAACTCTTTCAAATGGTGTGTAATTTTTAAGATTCTTGTCTCTTTTTGTTTTTGGTTACCATATTTTCGAGAATTTGTAGGCGTATCATTAGTTTTCGATCCCCATAAAAATTCCACAGATCCTCTTCAAATTCAAAGGGGTTAGTACACGAAAAACATGCAACATTTGAAACTACCATAACTCTTTTAAATGCTGTGAGATTTTACATATTTTCATCTCTTTTGGTTGTTGTTTACCATATTTTCAAGAATATATAGGCATATCATTAGTTTTCGATCCGTATATAAATTTCACAAATCCTCTTCAACTCCAAAATACGTTAGTACACGAAAAAAATTGAAAATTTGAAACTACCATAACTCTTTCAAATGGTGTGTGATTTTGATGATTCTTGACTCTTTTGGTTTTTTGTTACCCTATTTTTTAGAATATGTAGGCGTATCATTAGTTTTTGATCCCTATAAAAATTTCACAAATCCTCTTCAAAACCAAGAAGTTAGTACACGAAAAACTTGCAAAATTTGAAACTACCATAACTCTTTCAAATACTGTGAGATTCAGAAGATTCTTATCTCTTTTGGTTGATAGTTACCATATTTTCGAGAATGTGTAGGCGTACCATTAGTTTTCGATCATTATAAAAATTTCAGAAATCGTCTTCAAAGCCAAAGGGATTAGTACACGAAAAACATGCAAAATTTGAAACTACCATAACTCTTTCAAATGGTGTGTAATTTTTAAAATTCTTGTCTCTTTTGGTTGATGGTTACCATAGTTTCGAGAATTTGTAAGCGTATCCTTAGTTTTCGATCCCTATAAATATTTCACAAATCCTCTTCAAATCCAAAGGGGTTAGTACACGAAAAACATGCAAAATATGAAACTACCATAACTCTTTTAAATGGTGTGAGATTTTGAATATTTTCATCTCTTTTGGTTGATGGTTACCATATTTTTGAGAATGTGTAGGCGTATCATTAGTTTTCGATCATTATAAAAATTTCAGAAATCCTCTTCAAAGCCAAAGGGATTAGTACACGAAAAACATGCAAAATTTGAAACTACCATAACTCTTTCAAATGGTGTGTAATTTTTAAAATTCTTGTCTCTTTTGGTTGATGGTTACCATATTTTCGAGAATTTGTAGGCGTATCATTAGTTTTCGATCCCTATAAAAATTTCACAAATCATCTTCAAATCCAAAGGGGTTAATACACGAAAAACATGCAAAATATGAAACTACCATAACTCTTTTAAATGGTGTGAGATTTTGAATATTTTCATCTCTTTTGGTTGATGTTTACCATATTTTCGAGAATATGTAGGCATATCATTAGTTTTCGATCCCTATAAAAATTTCAAATATCCTCTTCAAATCCAAAGGGGTTAGTACACGAAAAAATTGAAAAATTTGAAACTACCATACCTCTTTCAAATGGTGTTAGATTTTGAAGATTCTTGTCTCTTTTGGTTGATGGTTACCATATTTTCGAGAATTTGTAGGCCTATCATTAGTTTTCGATCCCTATAAAAATTTCACAAATCCTCTTCAAAGCCAAAGGGGTTAGTACACGAAAAACTTGTAAAATTTGAAACTACCAGAACTCTTTCAAATGGTGTGTAATTTTTAAGATTCTTGTCTCTTTTGGTTGATGGTTACCATATTTTCGAGAATTTGTAGGCGTATCCTTAGTTTTCGATCCCTATAAAAATTTCACAAATCCTCTTCAAATCCAAAGGGGTTAGTACACGAAAAACATGCAAAATATGAAACTACCATAACTCTTTTAAATGGTGTGAGATTTTGAATATTTTCATCTCTTTTGGTTGATGGTTACCATATTTTTGAGAATGTGTAGGCGTATCATTAGTTTTCGATCATTATAAAAATTTCAGAAATCCTCTTCAAAGCCAAAGGGATTAGTACACGAAAAACATGCAAAATTTGAAACTACCATAACTCTTTCAAATGGTGTGTAATTTTTAAAATTCTTGTCTCTTTTGGTTGATGGTTACCATATTTTCGAGAATTTGTAGGCGTATCATTAGTTTTCGATCCCTATAAAAATTTCACAAATCATCTTCAAATCCAAAGGGGTTAATACACGAAAAACATGTAAAATATGAAACTACCATAACTCTTTTAAATGGTGTGAGATTTTGAATATTTTCATCTCTTTTGGTTGATGTTTACCATATTTTCGAGAATATGTAGGCATATCATTAGTTTTCGATCCCTATAAAAATTTCAAATATCCTCTTCAAATCCAAAGGGGTTAGTACACGAAAAAATTGCAAAATTTGAAACTACCATACCTCTTTCAAATGGTGTTAGATTTTGAAGATTCATGTCTCTTTTGGTTGATGGTTACCATATTTTCGAGAATTTGTAGGCCTATCATTAGTTTTCGATCCCTATAAAAATTTCACAAATCCTCTTCAAAGCCAAAGGGGTTAGTACACGAAAAACTTGTAAAATTAGAAACTACCAGAACTCTTTCAAATGGTGTGTAATTTTTAAGATTCTTGTCTCTTTTTGTTTTTGGTTACCATATTTTCGAGAATTTGTAGGCGTATCATTAGTTTTCGATCCCCATAAAAATTTCACAGATCCTCTTCAAATTCAAAGGGGTTAGTACACGAAAATCTTGCAACATTTGAAACTACCATAACTCTTTTAAATGCTGTGAGATTTTACATATTTTCATCTCTTTTGGTTGTTGTTTACCATATTTTCAAGAATATATAGGCATTTCATTAGTTTTCTATCCGTATATAAATTTCACAAATCCTCTTCAAATCCAAAATACGTTAGTACACGAAAAAAATTGCAAAATTTGAAGCTACCATAACTCTTTCAAATGGTGTGTGATTTTGATGATTCTTGACTCTTTTGGTTTTTTGTTACCCTATTTTTTAGAATATGTAGGCGTATCATTAGTTTTCGATCCCTATAAAAATTTCACAAATCCTCTTCAAAACCAAGAAGTTAGTACACGAAAAACTTGCAAAATTTGAAACTACCATAACTCTTTCAAATGCTGTGAGATTCAGAAGATTCTTGTCTCTTTTGGTTGATAGTTACCATATTTTCGAGAATGTGTAGGCGTATCATTAGTTTTCGATCATTATAAAAATTTCAGAAATCCTCTTCAATGCCAAAGGGATTAGTACACGAAAAACATGCAAAATTTGAAACTACCATAACTCTTTCAAATGGTGTGTAATTTTTAAAATTCTTGTCTCTTTTGGTTGATGGTTACCATAGTTTCGAGAATTTGTAAGCGTATCCTTAGTTTTCGATCCCTATAAAAATTTCACAAATCCTCTTCAAATCCAAAGGGGTTAGTACACGAAAAACATGCAAAATATGAAACTACCATAACTCTTTTAAATGGTGTGAGATTTTGAATATTTTCATCTCTTTTGGTTGATGGTTACCATATTTTCGAGAATGTGTAGTCGTATCATTAGTTTTCGATCATTATAAAAATTTCAGAAATCCTCTTCAAAGCCAAAGGGATTAGTACACGAAAAACATGCAAAATTTGAAACTACCATAACTCTTTCAAATGGTGTGTAATTTTTAAAATTCTTGTCTCTTTTGGTTGATGGTTACCATATTTTCGAGAATTTGTAGGCGTATCATTAGTTTTCGATCCCTATAAAAATTTCACAAATCATCTTCAAATCCAAAGGGGTTAATACACGAAAAACATGCAAAATATGAAACTACCATAACTCTTTTAAATGGTGTGAGATTTTGAATATTTTCATCTCTTTTGGTTGATGTTTACCATATTTTCGAGAATATGTAGGCATATCATTAGTCTTCGATCCCTATAAAAATTTCAAATATCCTCTTCAAATCCAAAGGGGTTAGTACACGAAAAAATTGCAAAATATGAAACTACCATATTTCTTTCAAATGGTGTGTAATTTTTAAAATTCTTGTCTCTTTTGGTTGATGGTTACCATAGTTTCGAGAATTTGTAAGAGTATCCTTAGTTTTCGATCCCTATAAAAATTTCACAAATCCTCTTCAAATCCAAAGGGGTTAGTACACGAAAAACATGCAAAATATGAAACTACCATAACTCTTTTAAATGGTGTGAGATTTTGAATATTTTCATCTCTTTTGGTTGATGTTTACCATATTTTCGAGAATATGTAGGCATATCATTAGTTTTCGATCCCTATAAAAATTTCAAATATCCTCTTCAAATCCAAAGGGGATAGTACAAGAAAAAATTGCAAAATTTGAAACTACCAT